>NC_135370.1:25830076-26182388 GCF_049243985.1 Paroedura picta | reverse complement strand
CTTAACCCCTTCCCCATGAGCTGCACTACGTGGGTACTACCAGGTTAGCTAACAGGTATTTTTCTAGGGTTTCTACCCTGTCGGTTTTTTTTTTTTATTGCTTTAGTATTCTGCTAGAAGACTACCTTCTCAATGGGCCATTCTAGATGCTCTCATGAGCTAACTGCATGAGGACAGCTGGTTACCAGGGTGTTTCTCAGGGAGCCCATGGTCCACACCATTTCCCCTTCTTTCTGTAATGACCAAAACTAGGGTTCATTCGATAAGGTATTTTCAATGCATTTTAGAAGTAGATTTTCCTGTTCCACACAGGAAAATCCAGGTGCAAAAGCACATTGAAAGTGCATTCTCCAATGGTGCGGGGAATAAACCTAGAGGGGAAATGTGGGGCTATGATCGCATGCTCTGTTGTATAGGCATTGAACATGACGGGAGAATTACTCCACACATATATGTAAAGCAATCACATATACCGAATCAGAATGTATTTAATACAGCATTTCACCAAAGCATAATTTTCATGCATAGGGCATTAATAAAATGAAAATATTTCAAAAGCGTGAAAACAATATTGATGCATGAAAGTTAGTTTCAAGTGGGTAGCCGTGTTGGCCTGAAGTAGCACAACAAAAATAGAATCCAATAGCACCTTTAAAGGAGCTATTGGATTCTATTTTTGACATGGAAGTTAGTTTTAAGTAATGGAATCCCATTTTTGATGGTTCTTTGGGTGTGCTGTATACAAAAAGGCACACAAAATTTAGCAACCTGCCTGAAAGTGGCCTCTTTCCCTTGCCCCAGGAGGAACTTAAGTTTTCCCTTTTCTGAAATGGCCCCGCTCTTTCTGAATAAAGGAGAGATAAGACAAGCTCTGGGTGGCATATAGAGTGGACATCTAAATAACACTTGTTCTACAGTCTCCACCTGTAGGGGCAAATTTTTTCAGCTCAGGGGATTTTCTTATGTCAACCCTCTAAAATCCCAGGGGGGGGGGGGGGGGAGAGCCGAACATCTCACCATCCTGAAGGCCCTCCTGTGATTTTTTATTTCCAGGTCAGAAAGGTATTCAGCGGAGGCTTGAATATATCTCCGACTTGGAAGAGCTAAATACTCAGGGGAGCACGAAAGTGCCTTTTGTCTCCCTATATCCTCGATCCTTTTGCTAGATGGCCGATTTTGCTTGATCTCTTCCCATCCCTAGTACCATCGACAGGCACACTGTACAGGGATGGTACGTGTGTGGCTTGTAAAGTGTGAACAGGGCTAGAGTTTTATCCAAATTAAAAAAGAAGAAGACGACGAATCATCTCCCAAGTTGTCCCTCGGAAACCCTTAGACCCTGTTCTCTACTGCACTTCTTTCTCATTTGGGCAAGTCTACCCCCTTTGCTCTGTGGATTCGACGCTCTTCTTGGAAGCATCGCATGGAATTCAATCGGTACAAACATCTGCAAAGCGATCCCAAGGTGAAGATGCAAATCGGGCAGATGATAGGCACTCCCTGATGGGAGAAGCGGAAGGGGGGGAAACAGGCAGATAGGCTCATGTTAATGAGAAGCTATTTATCTTCTTTTCTACATGCACAATGAAGGCTCCGCTCGGGGAATTGCTGTCTGTCTCAATATAAGCCACTTTGTGAAATTGAGAAGCCGCACAGAGGATGATTGACATGGAGATATATTTTTGGAGGCTACTTTTGAAGATTAGGAAAGGGGACCCAACTTTAGAGTCAGGGGGCAAACTTTGGGGTATTGTAACTCTGCTTGCAAGAGGATCTGGAAGGGGAAGGGTTAAGGGGGTCCTCTTACTGGAATACACTTGGCAGTTTGCCCCACCCGCTCCTGGGTTCAGCATTGAGTCTCTTTGGTTGTTTGTTGTCTTATTTTTTTTATTTTCTATAGGACCTTCTCTTTCTTACCTGAGCTTGGAGTTGTAGCAAGTTAACTTTTTTCAAGAATCTGTTCACAATAAGAACACTAGAGATGTTGAACTATCAGGTGCATTTAGAAGAAGAAGAAGAAGAAGAAGAAGAAGAAGAAGAAGAAGAAGAAGAAGTTGGATCTTATATGCTGCTTTTCTCAACCTGAAGGAGTAGGAGTTTCTCAATGGTAGAAAAGCTGAGAAAGGCAGGTTTGGGCCAAAATCCTGATTTTGATTTGGTCTTCAGCCTGGAGCCAGTTCAGCAGACAGAGCACAGGTTGAATCTGAGACCTCTACTGGGTCCTGGTAAGCAACCCTGCAGCTTATTCTGGACCAGCTCATCTCTAGAGCAGTTTTAAGGGCCGCCCTTCATAGAGCGAGTTGCAGTCTGTGGGGTGACTGTTATGTGGATCACAGTGGCCAATGTCAGGTGTTGACAAAGATGGTAAAATAGCCGTGGCTGAGAAAAGTGGTAAAAGGCCTGGCGAGCAACATTTGTGATCTGGCCCTCCTAGATCCTTGATGGTTGCTGATTCAGGCGGCTCACCATGTTGATTTGAAGCGCAGAACAAAGTTCACGTCCACTGGCCCTTATAAGACACACCAAGTTTTATTCAAGGGGTCAGCTTCCGTGCAAATGTACGTTTCTTCAGGCACAATGACATGGGAATGAACTGTCCATGCCTACAGGTGGAGGGTGAGCAGTCAGACAGCAGACAGCACCATGCAGATGTCGAACAAATTCAAGGACCAAACAGGAATAACAAGCTTAATTTTATACGGTTGCCTTTTGTTTGAGGGGGGAATCATAGTGAAGGAAATAAATAGGTTGCAATTGGAGATCAGCGGTCAGATGTATCCTGAATTGTGGAGTGCAGAGAGTAATGAGCTAATTAGGATGCTGGAGGAGATCATTTGAAAACTAGCAGGAAGTTCCTACTCTAATTGGGAAAGATGCCCATCTCCTCCAATGCCCCCTGTAGGAGGTTCTTCATATCCTTGCAAATGGTGCACACTACAGATCTTGCATATTGCAACAGGAAGTCCCACCCCTCCACCAAGCCCTGCCCCCTCCCCAGGATCCTCCCCCAAACCTCCAGGTATTCCCCAACCCAGAGCCGGCAACCCTGTACACATTAACGTAATCGGAATCATCTTCTTAAAGGAGATCCACCAGTATCTATCTCCTTCAGCGGGACATAATCTTGTAAGTCCAGTGACTCAGCTTGGGTCAGTACAATTTCACAGGATGAAATAACGTAATATTAATTGCGGCTGGCAAGGTTTATTGCACACTTGGTTATTTATGGTAGCAGTACATTTGGAAGAGGACCAACGGATAAAGCCCCTATAATATGACTTAGGGCATAATGAAGATGGAGGAAAGGGGGGAAACCCAATTACCGAAGAATAGCCTCGTTCCTCATAGCTTTTAATAAGAGAGGACTCTGTTTTCTCCTTCGGGTGACCTTGGTGTGCGATAGAAGAAGAAGAAGGAGAAGGAGGAGAAGGAGAAGAGTTGATTCTTATATGCCACTTTTCTCTACCTGAAAGAGTCTCAAAGCGGCTTACAATCCCTTTCCTCTTCCCACAACACCCTGTAAGGTAGGTGAGGCTGAGAGAGCCCTGATATTACTGAAGAAGAAAAAGAGTTGGTTCTTATATGGTGCTATTCTCTACCCACTCTAATACCACTCTGATACCACTCTAATGGCAGAAAGTGAAGAGGAACTAAAGAGCCTGTTGATGCGGGTGAAGGAGGAGAGTGCAAAAGTTGGCTTGAAACTCAACATCAAGAAAACAAAGATCATGGCATCCGGCCCTCTCAATTCATGGCAAATAGATGGGGAAGAAATGGAGATAGTGACAGATTTTATTTTCCTGGGCTCCAAGATCACTGCAGATGGGGACTGCAGCAAAGAAATTAAAAGACGCTTGCTCCTGGGGAGGAAAGCTATGGCAAATCTAGACAGCATCCTAAAAAGCAGAGACATCACCCTGCCAACAAAAGTGCGTTTAGTCAAGGCTATGGTATTCCCAGTTGCAATGTATGGCTGCGAAAGTTGGACCATAAGGAAGGCCGAGCGTCAAAGAATTGAGGCTTTTGAACTCTGGTGCTGGAGAAGACTCTTGCGAGTCCCTTGGACTGCAAGGCGAACAAACCGGTCAGTCCTAGAGGAGATCAGCCCTGACTGCTCTTTAGAAGTCCAGATCCTGAAGATGAAACTCAAATACTTTGGCCACCTCATAAGAAAGGAAGGACTCCCTGGAGAAGAGCCTAATGCTGGGAGTGATCGAGGGCAAAAGAAGAAGGGGACGACAGAGAATGAGGTGGCTGGATGGAGTCACTGAAGCAGTAGGTGCAAACTTAAATGGACTCCGGGGAATGGTAGAGGACAGGAAGGCCTGGAGGATAATTGTCCATGGGGTCGCGATGGGTCGGACACGACTTCGCACATAACAACAACAATTCTCTGCCCAAAGGAGTCTCAAAGTGGCTTACAGTCGCCTTCCCTTTCCTCTCCCCACAACAGACACCCTGTGAGGTGGGTGAGGCTGAGAGAGCCCTGATATCACTGCTCGGTCAGAACAGCTTTCTCAGTGCTGTGGGGAGCCCAAGGTCACCCAGCTGGCTGCATGTGTGGGAGCGCAGAATCGAACCCGGCTCATCAGATTAGAAGTCCACACTACACCAAACTGGCAGCAGATAATTTACCTGGAAGCCTCAAGCTGAATTTTATGGGTAACTCATGAACATCTACTGCTCTTGTTGAGTAAGTGATGAGACAATTGCCGTCAGTGGCCATCGGCTCACAGTGGGTGCATCAGCTGTATAGCCCATGAATGATGGCCACTCGATGTTAAGGCACGGCCATTGCGTTTGAGTGTTCATGACAACTGTCTTTCTCTGTTTCCAAACATGGTGTCAGGGAAAGACATTAAGAGGAGTGATTTCCAAAACTCTTGCAAATCAGCATTTTTCAGCGCCAAACGTAGACTGTCACTCTCTGATGTATTTCTTTGAAAGTCAGCGTCCTGGAGAACAATGGGATGAGGAACCATGTCAAATCGACATGTCACTGGCAGTGCAGAATACGTTAAAAGAGGCCATTTGTATTCCGGACACCCCAGTCCTGACAGATCTGAATGCTCTTTGCAGAGCAGGCCATAACTTGATGATGATGTTAGCCATTAAGTCAAGTTATTGTTGTTGTTGTTGTTGTTGTTGTTGTTATTATTATTTATTCATTTATTCATTTATTTATATCCCGCCTTCCCCCGGAGGCTCGAGGCGGGTCACATAAAAACCAATCCCCTAAAACAATAAAAGCACAATAAAACATAATACAATTAGTTCATGACAAGAATGGCGGCCAAGTTCATAGAATCATAGAATCATAGAATCATAAAGTTGGAAGGTGCCATACAGGCCATCTAGTCTAACCCCCTGCTCAACGCAGGATTAGCCCTAAGCATCTTAAAACATCCAAGAAAAGTGTGTATCCAGCCTTTGCTTGAAGACTTCCAGTGAGGGGGCGCTCACCACCTCCTTAGGCAGCCTATTCCACTGCTGAACTACTCTGACTGTGAAAACTTTTTTCCTGACACCTAGCCTATATCGTTGTACTTGAGGTTTAAACCCATTACTGCGTGTCCTCTCCTCTGCAGCCAACAGAAACAGCATCGTGCCCTCCTCCAAGCGACAACCTTTCAAATACTTAAAGAGGGCTATCATGTCCCCTCTCAACCTCCTTTTCTCCAGGCTGAACATTCCCAAGTCCCTCAACCTGTCTTCATAGGGCTTGGTCCCTTGGCCCCAGATCATCTTCGTCGTTCTCCTCTGTACCCTTTCAATTTTATCTACGTCTTTCTTGAAGTGAGGCCTCCAGAACTGCACACAGTACTCCAGGTGTGGTCTGACCAGTGCCGTATACAATGGGACTATGACATCTTGTGATTTTGATGTGATGCCCCTGTTGATACAGCCCAAAATGGCATTTGCCTTTTTTACCGCTGCATCACACTGCCTGCTCATGTTTAGTTTACAATCCACAAGTACCCCAATGTCTCGTTCACACACAGTGTTACCTAGAAGCGTATCCCCCATCCAGTAGGCATGCTTTACCCCCCAGCAGCTGGTACAAAATGCAGCTGCTAGGGACCTCAAAAGAATGCCCATATCCAGCCAGTGCTGAGGCAGCTGCATTGGTTGCCAGTTGAGTACTGGATCAGGTTTAAGGTGCTGTTTTTACCTTAAAGCCCATACGTGGTCGGGCCCAGTGTAACCTGAAGGACCATCTTCCCCCCTATGCCCCCGGAGGGCTCTTCATTCTGCGGGTGCTAAAAGATTGGTGATCCCAAGCCCATGGGAAATTTGCCTTCTCAGCCCTGGCCCCAGTCTAGTGGAATGAGCTCCTGGAAGAGCTAAGGGCCCTTTCGGAACTGACTTAGTTCCGCAGGGCCAATAAGATGGAACTCTTCCACCAGATTTTTGGTTGAAATCAGGCAGATAGAGGGTCTTGTCCTCCTCTGGAGTAATCTTTAACATCATCTCCCAGGGACCTGGCAAATAGGGGAGAGAGGGGGTGGGTGGGGATTAGGGTTTGGGGAGGTTATAGGATTGCATTGTATGATATTGCTTTTATTGTTTTATTGTTGTTTTCCATCATGAGACAGCAGGTCTGTGAGAGGTGGCATACAAATATAATAAACAAACCACTGTGCAGCACTTTATTCCCCTTTCCCATTGGTATAATAAATGAATTCAATGAGTTCCTAAGATTTTTAATATTAACAGTTTCTAATGTCAGATGCTAATGAAAATGTTTTAACTTTGTTTGTTATGAATGTTGTAAGCTGCCCTGAACCCTTGGGGAAGGGTGGCATATAAATTGGAGAAATAAATCAAAAACAAATACATCTTCTGAGGCAGCTAAGACTCTGGGGCTAGCAAAAAGTGAAATGAAGTTGCAGAGGTTTTATGTGGAGGAGGACCAGGAAGTTAGACTTATATTGTTAGGACAATTAAAGTGGGATCCTCAGCAGAGTTATATCCTTTTAAGCCTGCTTATTTCAATGGGCTTAGAAAGATTGAAGTCTGTTTAGGGGTGCATTGTACCTACTAATCATGAAATCTGTAACAGTGGGCTTGATTTTATATAATAACTAGGGGCAAAGCCCGTTGTAGCCAAGAGCTTGGCAGTGGGAAGAGGAAGGGGAGGAGTTGTCCAGTCTGTAAGGGCATGGGGTTGAATGTGTGTGTTGTGTGGGAGGTTGTGGCATGGTGGCAAATGAGGGCATGGGTGTGGAGATATGGGTCTCAAGAACCTGTGGTGTGGAATGTTCGTTGAGTATGGGAGAGGACTGACCATTGGGAATTGTGGCATAGTGGTTAGAGATGAGCTTTCCATATCCATGTATTCAGATATGTGAAGGGAAAATCAGACTGGAGACTCTTCTTAGGGGGAGATTACATGGCAACCAATTCCCCCCAGTTCTGCATCATTTAGGCCACAGACACTGAAATGTCCCCCTGCCCTAATACACATGGACACATGGGGTAGTCACAGTTCACAGGTCTCCACCCTGCTCCTACTGTCTCCATTTTTTCACTATTGATAAAATGTTATGTGCCCACATGCTTCTTTCATGGTTGCTCCTTAGAAGAAGAACGGATTTTTGTACCCTGTTGTTTACTACCCAAAGGAGTCTCAAAGCGGTTTACAAACACCTTTTCCGTTCGTCTCCCCACAATAGTCAACCTGTGAGTTATGTGGGGGTATAAGTGATCTGAGAGAACTGGGAATGGGCCGCAGTGACCCAGCAGGCCTCAGGTGTCTCAAGGCATTTTCCAATTATTTTCCCTTCCCATAGCAGACTCCCGATGAGGGAGGTGGGGTAGAGAGCCTCACAGGGAAGCTGGCAACCCTAAGAGGAAGACTCTTTGTGCACAGCAGTCTTGACCTTAGTAAGATTTTTTTGTATATATATATATATATTTTATTTGCCAGGCCAAGGTTGGAAAAAGTCAAGTCAGTTCCCATGTGTCTCCAGCCCTTTACTTGTTCACTATGTACAGTTTCAGGCTGTAAATATTTATTTAGATCTTCCTGCACTTTTCAGACTCACAGGACTGATGCTGGTCTGCCTGTCTGCGCCCCAGAATACAAACAGTTGCTGGTAGGGGCTGGCCATAACCCATAGGCCAGGAGGGTTACTCCTGCACTACTCCCTCCAAACTGCAGGCAAAAATGGCTTCTTTGAAGGGTGGACTCTGAGGCATTGTACGCTTTTGAAGTCCCACTTCCAAACCTCCAGGAATATTTCCAACCCAGGGGTAGCCAACCTACAGGTGTGGCCTGGAGAGCTCCTGGAATTACAGCTCACCTGCAGAGTATAAAGATCAGCTCCCCAGGCAGAAAGGGCTACTTTGGACAGGGTTGTGGTAGAGAAGAAACATTTAAGACCTCCCACACAGGTTGTTGTTGAATTGAAAGACTTGAGGCCTACTGCACAGGGTTGTTGTGCAGATGAAACAGGAGACAAAAGAACCAGTTTCGTCTGCAGAATAACGCTATGCAGTAGGCCTCAAATCTGCAGAAAGTTGCAAAGAAGAAAGACACATGGCTTGGCTGTGTCTAACCCCTGTTCAGAGCAGTATTTTAAGTGAGAAGGGGCTTTTCTGTGGCCTCCCTGTCAGCCAACTGTTTGGCAGAAGGGGAAAGTTCCCCCCACCCTCCTCAAAAGGAATGTCCTCAGGCTTCCCTGCGTTGCTCTCAGAAACGCCTCTCTCCCCTCAGTCAGGGGCTGTCAGAGGCTCCTTTGCAGCAGGCCTGAATGGAGGGAGGGGGAGGGAGTGCACTCACCAGCCTCCTGCCAGCTCTGTCAGTGGTCTGAGGCAATTTACAGTTGGACATGTAAGTTAGTACAGCCTTGGGGCATAAAGGGCTGGTGCAGCCTGTCCAAGCCTCTGTTCTCATCCCCCTTGGCAGCCCTGCTGACCTCCCCTCCCTGCGATGGTCAGGAGCAGACTGGCAGCCATGTCTCCTGATTGCCCTGGAACTCTGGTCTGTCCTGGTGAGGGGTGTCCGCTTGTCAGTCCGGGGCCAAGGGGCCAATCCAGTAGTTTTGATCACGGACACAGCCCACCCCAATACCCCTTACTGTTTTATTAAGAGGGAACAGATTTTCTAACAGCTAAATGGGTGGAGAATGGCCGTGGCCTATCAGAGGCAGGGCCAAATTGGGACACATGCCCACTCACGACTTTGGCCCAGTCATCAAGCCAAAGTACTGACAGGGCCCGCCCACCCAGCCCATCCAGGAGCAATCTAGAGACATCATTGCCAGTCTGCCGCTGACCATCGCAGGGAGAGGAGGTTGGTAGGGCTGCGGAGGGGGATGAGTAGAGAGGCTTGGACAGGCTGCGCCAGCCCTTTTCACCCCAAGGCTGTCCTAACTGTCACGTACAACTGTAACTTCCCCCAATTTGCCTCAGAACACTGACGAAACTGGCAGGAGGTTGGTGAGTGCTCTCCCTCCACCCTCCCTTCAGGCCTGCTGCAAAGGAGCCTTTAACAGCCCCTGACTGAAGGGAGGGAGGCGTTACCGAAAGCAAGACAGGGAGTCTGAGGGTATGGGTGTGGGCATTCTTTTGAGAGTGGCATCCCCTTCTGACATCCTCTTCTGACAAACAGTTGGCTGACAGGGAGGCCACAGAAAAGCCCCTTCTCACTTAAAATATTGCTCTGGCCGGCATAGCTGCTAGAGGTTAGACACAGCCAAGCCATGTTTATTTCTTCTTCGCGACTCACTGCAGATTTGAGGCCTACTGCACAGCGTTATTCTGCAGATGAAACTGGATGCTGTTGTGGAGGTTCTTTTCTCTCATGTTTCATCTGTACAACAACCCTGTGCAGTAGGCCTCAAGTCTTTCAATTCAACAACAAACTGTGTGGGAGGCCTTAAATGTTTCCTCTCCACCAAAACCCTGTCCAAATTAGTCCTTTCTGCCTGGGGAGCTGATATTGATCTGCAGGTAAGCTGTAATTCCAAGAGCCCTCCAGACCCCACCTGGAGGTTGGCTACCCCTGGGTTGGAAATATTCCTGGAGGTTTGGAAGTGGGACTTCAAAATCATACAATGCCTCAGAGACTGGCCTTCAAAGGAGCCATTTTTGCCTGCAGAGCTGATCATTATAATCTAGAGCAGTGATCTAGGACAGGGGTAGTCAACCTGCGGTCCTCCAGATGTCCATGGACTACAATTCCCATGAGCCCCTGCCAGCATTTGCTGGCAGGGGCTCATGGGAATTGTAGTCCATGAACATCTGGAGGACCACAGGCTGACTAACCCTGATCTAGTAACTATGGTAGAGGCTTGCAGACTGCAATTGTTGCCGCCTACCCAGCCCAGCCATTTGGTTACTTACATTTGAGTAACTATTATAAATCAAACTCTGAATCCGACAGTTTTTCATTATTAATATTTCAGCTTTTGGTTGTAAAGCTGAAAATAAAAAAGAAACTGACATGGAAGGAAGGCAGTGAAACCTGAGCAAAATATGGACTCGCCTGCAGAGCTATCGAAGGGCTCCTGAACTTCACTTAGGATTCAGTATGCAAATATCAAAAAATGCATTTTCATCCTTTATGACGTCAGTGTGACGTCATCTGCCCCTCCCAATTCAGACCCACGGTGATTTCTGGAAGGCAAACAACTTCCCAAGTTCTGTCTGAATTATAAGCATTTAAGTCTTTTGTTGAAAACTAATTCATGCTGAAATAAGCTTTGATGATACTGGCCTTGGGCCAATTCTAGAGTCTTGGGAAAGCGGCTTAAAAAAAAAAGTCTCCTTTTAACTGAAAAATCTTGGCCGTGAGGAGCTCAGTAGGGTCAAAGGCCATGCAGGGCACCTTCCACTCGCCATTTGAAGGGCAATAAATGTTTAAAATAAATAAGTGGCTTTTGTAGTCTGGAGATCAGTTATACTTCTGGCCCCCGAACTTGAAAAAAAGCTATTACTTTGTACCCCACTTTATAATACCCGCAGGAGACTCAAACTAGCTTCCAATATTCTGTACTTCCTCTTCCCACAACAGACACCCTGAGAGGGAGATGAAGCTGAGAGAGCTCTGAGAGAACTGGGACTGGCCCAAGGTCACCCATCTGGCTGCAGGTCAAAGAAGAACAGGGAATCAAACCAGGTTCTCCTGCTTAGAGGCCTCTGATGTTTGCCACCCGTTCCAACTGGCTCTCAGGGTTAGCAAACCCAGGCTTTCATAGGTAAAGATGCATTAAAGTTCTCAGGGAAGAACCCGGAGATTTAGCAGATCTACCATGTATGCATGACATAGACCCATTATGCACAGCAGCAGCCACACCAGGCTGCTGCTGGGCATTGCATCAGGGCAGCATGCCCCGGTACTTCCTGAGTATGCATGGGGGAAAGAATCCCCCAGTGTATGCGGATTGCCCTGGCGTAGCGTGTGCGTGAGCAAAAAGCTGGAGTTGGAAAGCCTGCCCAGAGGCAGCAGCAGTGGGGAGGGAGTGGGGTCATGGGGCCCCTACTGCACTATGGTAGGTAGTGGCATGCCACTCTTCCACCAAGGTGGGGGTGGGGGGACTCTCTGGCCAACTCCGTGACACTGTGGAGCTGACAGGGGTGTGCGGTATCCCTGCAGGGACACCGTAGGTAGGGGGAAATTATGCACAGCACCAGCCCAACCTAGCCCCTGTTGGCAACCGCAGCATCTCAGGGAATGCAGAAAAATGTATCTTCTGGATTATTAAACAGAGAATATTAGACCATGAGCAACAGGAACTCAAACCTACCCAGCCTCGAGTCTGCTCACCAGCATTCTTTGGCATCACTATGCAGAGAAATATTATGCCTACATATTTGCATCTTCTTGATGTCCCACCCCTGAGAAGAGCTTTTCTCCTGGCACGAATGAATGCTTTCCCCTCAAAGGTCTTAGAGGGAAGATTCCACCGTATCCCAAAGCATGCGAGACTCTGTCCGTGTGGTTCCGGCTGCCCTGACTCTGTCTCACACATTTTGTTAGATTGCCCCTTATATGAGCAGTGTCGGGATGACAGCTTTGTTGCTTTGCTGGAAAACAAGCCTTCTGTAAGTAAATCGATGACCTTGCAATTTCTGCTCTCTGACAAAGACCCAGAGGTAACCATTTCAGTTGCCAGAGTTTTAACTAAGATGCTTTTATAATATGCTGCCTACCTTGTATTTTATCTTTGATAGTTTATTGAATCATTTTAAGATCTGTTTGGTTATGTAACCCCATGGCCTATTTTATTATTTTGTTGAAATTTAAAACCCTATTTTTATATGTCTTACACATATTTTATGCCAATAAAAGGTGACTGACTGACTGACTGATTCTGCGATCCCTTGCCACGGGCCTTCCAGGGCACTGTGCAGGGCTAGAGCTCGGATGGTGGCAGAGTTGCCCTGCTGCTGCCACCCTGGATTACCTGCCCCGTGCATAATCGGTCATAGTATCGCTCTGTCTCTCTGTCTCTCTGTCTCGGTCTCTTTCTGTCTCTGTGTCTTTTTCTGTCTCTCTGTCTCTCTCTCTCTCTCTCCAGCATCGTGAAAATATAATTTCCCTTCTGACAGCAATAATTTAGTTCCCTTTTCCCCCCACATGTAAGAGCCAGTAGTCATACCAAAGGGAAGATGAAGGGGGAGGGGGGGAGAAATGGAAATGAAGCAGTGCTCTCCAGAGTTCAGATCTCTTCAAAAGCACTAGTTGCGTATGCGATGCCTCGTTCTTTTCAGGGACTACATTTTCATTTGGAGGGAATCATTACCCTGCTCGATGAATAATATCATTTAACTTTAAAATGCCTCCTATTCTGAAAAAAAGTTTTTAAAAAACCCCAGCCTTCATGGGTTGCGTTTGGGATAATATTTCAGGAAATGACAGCAGTTCCTTTGTCAATGGTTGTGGAAAGGAGCATGAGGTCATAGCCCATCTATGGTGACCCCATAAGGGTTTTGAAGGCAACAAACCGTCAGGGGAGATCTTTGCCATTACCAGCCTCGACGTAGCAACCTTGGACTTCATCAGTGGTCTCCCTTCCAAGTTTTTGCCCTGCTTAGCTTCCAAGATCTGACAAGACCAGGCTCTGTTACCACTGCCCTTCTGCAAAGGGCAGATCTTTGAGCAGTGACAGACTGTTAAAATATCTGTCCGGGATGGCCCCAATCCAACACAGAATTCCATCTTTATAACCCACTGAGCTAGATCCAGACTGTGTTGGTTATTTCCACCCATTCCCATTCCTTCTGTAGGCCATTCTTCATGTCATTCCTCAGTAGCATGGTCAATACTGGGTTGGGGAATTCCAGGTTTGGGGAATAAAACCTGAGGGAGGTGAGATTTGGGGAGGGATGGACAGCAGCAGGGGATAATACTTCAAAACAACTATTTTCTCAAGGGAAAGTGATCTCTGGGGACCAGTTAAAATTCCGGGATATCTCCAGCCACCCTACATATCGTCCTTGAAGGGAGGGAGCCTGTAACCCATTTTACTTTATATGCTGAGCTGGGCCTCCACACTATTGAATCTTGTGATTGGACTTTATCCATTAAATATTGGCTGCATCTGATTTTTAGTCCTCCTTTAAATAGCCTCCTTCTACCATCTGACTATTATACTTTGAAGCTGTCTCAGGCCATAGCCTCTAAAATAAAACCTACAGAAGATAGATCCATGATTCCTTAGCCAACTCTGGAGAGGACCATCTATTCCAAACCTCCAAAGGAGAATCCGAGATATTGACCTGCTGGTGCAGGGGGGTCGCGTTCTCCACGATCTGTTGGTCTATCCTATATCCCAAACTCTATGGCACATTACTTTTCCAACCTAATGATACCATTGTCTCGCAGAGTGTTTATGTTGGCTCAACTAAATGTATTTTCCTCTGCAGTGGTTGAAGGCCGTAAAGAAATAACTTGCATGTATTGTTTTGCCATATTATTTTGCGATTTAATGTGTATAACTGGCAACGTTATGATCTGACTTCCGCGCTTTTACCTTCCCCTAATGTTGCCTATAGAGCCTCTTGTGGCACAGAGTGGTAAGGCAGTGACGTACTGTCTGAAGCTGTCTGCCCATGAGGTTGGGAGTTCGATCCCAGCAGCTGGCTCAAGGTTGACTCAGCCTTCCATCCTTCTGAGGTTGGTAAAATGAGTACCCAGCTTGCTGGAGGGTAAACGGTAATGACTGGGGAAGGCACTGGCAAACCACCCCGTATTGTGTCTGCCATGAAAACGCTAGAGGGCGTCACCCCAAGGGTCAGGCATGACCCGGTGCTTGCACACAGGATACCTTTACCTTTACCTAATGTTGTCGGTGCATGTCTCTTAATTTCCTGCTAGCTGATAGATGCTTGGAGACCACTGAACTGGTAGCCAAGTTTTTATCTATAATTATGACCTGCAGGCTAAAATAGTAAAGTGTCCTGATTTTGAGACTTTTGTACCTACTATTCCCTGGTCACCTGCAATTTTAATTTTTTTATAGATCTGTCTCATCAAATTAATTTTGTATGCCATTTTATACCTTTGATGCCATTAACAGTTTTTGTATTGTATCGGGAGGGAGCCTGAGGCAATTCTTCCACTCACAAAAGCAAAAAGATGAAAGAGCTTTTAGATCAGGGATGGCCAAAATGGGGCTTTCCTGATGCCCCTGGACTACAATTCTTTGGGGCTCGTGGGAATTGTAGTCCATGGAAATCTGGAGAGCCCCCATTTGGCCACCCCTGTTTTAAATGGTCAGCCTTTTGTTATTGTTAGGTGGAAGTCGTGTCCAACCCATCGCGACCCCACGGACAATGATCCCCCAGGCCTTCCTGTCCTCTACCATTCCCTGGAAATACCATTTCATACCATTTAAGCTGGCACCAACTGATTCAGTGACTCCATCCAGCCACCTCATTCTCTGTCGTCCCCTTCTTCTTTCGCCCTCAATCGCTCCCAGCATTAGGCTCTTCTCCAGGGTGTCCTTCCTTCTCATGAGGTGGCCAAAGCATTTGAGGTCAGCCTTTAGTACCCCCAAACTGCAGAGTAGCAACTTGCTAGGAGTCTGGTGAAAGCCCTTCCAACATAGGGAACTCACGAAAAAGCACTCCTTGTGACCATAGCAACCAGTCTTTTGGCCTAATATTCATTCTCTTTAGTCCACAAAATTATTCAATGCAAAAGGTATCCAGACTTTATTAGATCTGATAATGCGCAGGGGTGAGAGGAGGGAAGAGAATAAGCAACCGTTACATTTTTTTTTTTAAAAAATGGCTTTCACCAACTTTTGCTTTGCAGATTCCAGTGTCAAATATCCTTTGACAGCTTTCTGAAAGTTGGGAGCGTGTGCCAGAAATGGCCTGACTGCTTGTTGCCGATGTTTGACACCTGTGAACATTTGATGTCAGCACTTGATGTCTGACAGCGGATGTTTTGCATTTATGACACGGAGCATTGGACAGGGTTGTCAACCGAAACGCAGACAGTCTAGCGCAGGGGTTTTCAAACTTTTGTGCTTTCGGGGAACTTTTTCAAACAGACATCTGCCAAGCAACTTGTGAGCAGCTGCTATTAGAGTTAGGGTTGCTAGATACCCTCACTGGCAACCGGAAGGGTGTGGTGGAAACTTACTGGCAGCACCAGAAGTGACATCATCATGTCACCAGTGAGGTGGGGGGGGGGTGGAGCACATGGCATCTTGAGCAGTTCGCTTTTTGTGAACTCTGGATCTAGACAGGGGTTGATTTGCAGCTGCGATCGGCAGAAAGGGGTGAGGTGCGCAAACCTCCCCAATTTTCTACTCAGGAAGTACTTCGGAACTCGTGGGGCCAATACTGATCCTTAGGGAGATCTATCTCCCTGGATAATAAACTGTCTGTGCCCTGTGCCATGAAGAAGCCATTCGCCACCAGTGAGGTACAGATGCTTTGGTATTTGGGCAAAAACTCTGTGGTAGAAGCCATTTTTACCATAGAGATTTTGCCCATACACCAAAGCATCCCCACATCATAGGTAACATTGTAACATCACTTCTGGTGCATGCCAAAAGTAATACCACCACTTTGCCAGTGACCTGACTTCGCTGCTGGTTAGCCCCACACATACACCAGCCAGCTGATTGGCATTACGGGGCAGAGAGAGGTGTCAGAGGGGTCCCCTGCCCCTAGCAGGTGTCTGGAGATCCTATTTGCAGTGTTCTCAGGTATCTCCTAGTCTGTGAGTATGCTCAGTTAAAATGGGAAAGCCTCATTAATGATTACTATGTGCCAAGGGTTTATCCTAGATTGCATGTGTTCTGTGGTTGTCAATGTGCAAGGGACAATGAACTGTGGAAAGGATGCTGCCTCTCAATTAATCTCAGGGAACCCTAGATCAGCTCACCAATATCTGAACATTTACTTGGAGAGAGCTTGAAAATGTCTGGTAGTTACAACAGGGTCGGTCCTGGCTAGCACTTGGCAGGATGACCTCCAAGGAATACCAGGGTTGCGACACAGAGGCAGGCAATGGCAAGTCACGCGTGAACATCTCTTGGCAGCCAGACAATCTTAGGATCTCCGGGCTACACGGCACACAGGCCATATGAGAAATAAATAAATAATGTGGGATTCCATCATCAATATGTCAACCTTCTCTATATTAAATGTGCTGAAATCTGTGGACGCTTAAATCTAGAGACTGGAGCCATGAACAGACAAGACAGATCTTTCTACAAAACTTAGAAAAGCCTCACAGGTTTGCAGGGGGGAAATAATCTGAAAGCTTTAAAAAAAACAATACCATAAAGGGGCTAAAACCCACCATCCCTTGTGGATACCCATTATGTTCCTGTTTCTAATACAAACTGGGCAGCCATGTAAACAGGCAGATGCTCATCCTCAAGCAAGGATAGGATTTCTACATGCTCAGGGTGTTTTCGAGGGAAAAATATTTGTGGGCTTAGGAAAAAAGGGGGAAATGAGAATGGGGCATATATCCTGCCCATGTTGGATAAGGCACTTTCAGCGCACTTTAGAAGTTGATTTTCCAGTTCTCTACAGGAAAATCCCACTGCAAAAAGCACACTGGAAGTACATTACCCACTGTGTGCAAAATGGTCTGTTGAGAATGCCTAAAGAAGAAATTTGCTGGTCCTAGAGAAAGTTCAAAGAGCCTCTTCTGGCGCAGAGTGGTAAGGCAGCAGACATGCTGTCTGAAGCTGTCTGCCCATGAGACTGGGAGTTCGATCCCAGTAGCCAGCTCAAGGTTGACTCAGCCTTCCATCTTTCCGAGGTCGGTAAAATGAGTACCCAGCTTGCTGGGGGGCAAACGGTCATGACTGGGGAAGGCCCTGGCAAACCACCCCGTATTGAGTCTGCCATGAAAACGCTGGAGGGCGTCACCCCAAGGGTCAGGCATGACCCGGTGCTTGCACAGGGGATACCTTTACCTTTATCTTAGAGAAAGTTTTCTGCACAAATGCTTTAACATGTTCAATGTATAGTTCTTTATGTTCCATGTGAACCATCCTGAGCCTCAGGGGAGGGCAGTATATAAATGTAATGAATGAACGAACGAACGAACGAACGAACGAACGAATGTTGGACAAAGTGAGTTCAGTGCTCATATATCTATGTGACGTTTTCAGATATTTATCTCCTTTGCCACTGTGATTCCTCATGAGTAAGGCCAATTGTCCATCAGTGGTGGACCACTGTTCACTTGCCATTCCATTCTGAGCAATGTTATGGGGAGTGCAATTTCTTTTTCTTTCTTCGGGTATAGACGTGGATGCCTCTAAGCTAAACTGAGTTGGAATCGGATGCCGGAGTCCTCAAAGCATGCCTGGACATCGTTCCAAGGGTGTTATCACTGTTGGCTACTTGAAAGGGATGCCTCTCATTGCCTTAACGTGGAAGCTGCCCTCTGAACCCTAGTCTGTCTCCCTGTATCTCTTTATCCAAAATCTGATGAGACTGGGCTATCCTCTGCCACCTTCCCTCCTTTTAACTGTTCGGTAACCCTGATGGAATTCTAGAATGCTCTTGAGTGATATACCGGAAAGGTGCTTATCATCTTTATCTGCCTGTAGCTTCTATGTTCTGGTGTATCATCATACACAATTGCAGTAGCTTAGACAATGATGCCTGGGTGAACAGGACTCATGTTTCCGATTGCTCCTGTAAACACAAGAGGCTCTCAGCTTTTCCAGTCCTGTTCTACAGCCTAGCCTGGCCGTAATACATCACCCACCATTTTTCTACAGCAAACCCATTGACCTTGCTAGTCCTTATTACTATTCTGGAATTCATAGGTTGTAAATCACAGTTTAAAACCCCAATCCGGAATTCAATTGGACTTACATCCCATACAATGGTTATGATGATTAGTGTCCGGGTTTCCCCTCTGCCTGCCTGAAATGATCCTTCGTTTATGCAATTGGTCCTTTGACATAATCTATAGGACGCCTTTGAGGAAAGGATGGAGGGGCTATAGCAGATGGGAAATTGAACATGTTAGGTCTATAATGCAATGGCCCAGAGAGATGGGTTTTGATAGCGAGTTCCTTATATCCCGATCAGCAGGAATAAGAGCAGTTCTGTGCTCAACATTTCCTTTAATCTAGCCAGCAACGTGTCATGAGGAGATCGGTGTGGAGCCTGGAGACATTGTAGGTATCAGGGTCTGCGCTGGCACCAGCATCCTGCCAACCTTCATTATTTTTGGGTGCTATCTATCTATCTATCTATCTATCTATCTATCTATCTATCTATCTATCTATCTATCTATCTATCTATCTATCTATCTATCTATCTATCTATCTATCTATCTATCTATCTATCCATCTATCCATCCATCCATCCATCCATCCATCCATCCATCCATCCATCCATCCATCCATCCATCCATCCATCCATCCATCCATCCATCCATTACTTGGATTTATTAACCGCCACTCCCAAAGGCTCGTGGCGGTTTACAAAGTCCAGCTAAAACCCATTAACACCCCCATTAAAATGGACTAACATGCATCCATAAGAACAGCAAACAAAACAGCAGGTGAGGATGGCGGAACCCTCAGCCCCCCCCCCCTCATCTACGAGAGGGAGGAGAAAGTCAGGATGGTATACGTTGTTCGCAACAGGGGGACACCGATTGTTCTTCCTGGACTAACCTGGCCTCAAACATAGACCTGGCAGAAGAGTACAGGTTTGCAGGCCCTGCAGAAGGCGGAAAGGCCCCGCAGGGCCCGCAGCTCACCCGGGAGCTCATTCCACCAGGTCGGGGCTAGGACCAAAAAGTCCCTGGCCCTGGTTGAGGCCAGGCATGCCTCTCTGGGGCTGAGTGTCCTATGACCAATCAGAAGCCCTCCAGTTTGCTATAGTAGTTAAAAGTGGTTAAAATCTGGAGAACTGGGCTTGATTTTCCATCCTGCTCCTCATGCAATCAGACCTTGGGCCAGTCACCATTCTCTCAGAGATCTTTTAGCCCCACCTCTCTCACAGGTTGCCTGCTGTGGGGTGAGGAAGGGAAGGGAATGATAAGACACTTTGGGACTAATTTGACTAGTGAAAAGTGGGTTATAAAAACCAACACTTCTTCTTCCTGGGGAAAGAATGTTTTGCAGACTCCAGGAAAGGTGTCAGCTAGCACTGGGGATTCCTACCCTATTATCATATGGAGGAAGATTTGTTTTCCTCTGACCAACAAATGCATTTTTATTTACAAGACCCTTTGCAAATGACATTTCCCAGAACCCTTGAGCATTCACCATGAAAGTAGAAGTTTGAAAGAAGGTTTTGGGAGTTCTCCATTAGAGTTCCTCATCTTTCTTTTTCATTTAGAGTATTCTTATAACTCCCTGGGCCAAAGAGACATCTGTTAAAAGACTTCAATGTAGATTCTTCATTGGAAACTTGTTTGCCCTGTGTTAACAAGGTTTTATGGTGTCCTCAAAGTAGTTGTAGCCTGCAATAGGAAAGGTGTCTTGGGAGCTGTTCTAGCACAATATTTATTATTATGGCCCCAAAGTACATTTACTGAGAAGCTTTACGGAGATCCCATTCAATTCCAACAAAACATGTGATTATGTAATTTTCAATCCAAGGCAAGCCTAGGAAACCTTTCATATTTTCTACAGTGAAGTAGACCTACCCAATAAAAAGACCTGATGGTTCATTCCTTGCATAGGTTCAGAAGTGGGAAGAGTTCAAAACACATAGATATAGGCTGAATCTGCATTGGGCTTTTTATCCTCTGTCAGTCTAAATTTAAAAAGCCAATCTGCACCTTATTCGATTTTCATTTTGATATTGCTTGCTTTAAATTTTCCCTCTGCAACATCGGTAATCGAGTCTGCAGTGACAACACCTTATCTCCAAGATATCCAGGAGTGGATATTACTCTCTACATCTCAGAAAAGCACTCTGAAAGCCCCAGTATTACAAGTGTAGATA
This sequence comes from Paroedura picta, assembly GCF_049243985.1. Lineage (NCBI taxonomy): Eukaryota > Metazoa > Chordata > Lepidosauria > Squamata > Gekkonidae > Paroedura > Paroedura picta. Next base: position 26,161,982 of record NC_135370.1, on the reverse strand, counting down.
TTGACATTTCTCCAGATTAATGCCCATCCCCTTCTCCACACCTCCAGCACTGATGTAGCATGGTAGTATGTCACTGATTGGACAGGGCATCAATTAAAAGACTGTGGGAAAACTGGTTCCCAATCTCCATTCTCTTGCAAGTTTTAATTTTGTTCTCATTTTTGGAATGTGTATTTAAGTGATTGCACTCTAAAACCCCACACTTCTATGTGCAGATATTTGCCTTTTGGATTTTCTCTCCCCCTGGCCCATTCTCCATGAGGCTTCTGCCTCCACTCCCTCTCCCCTGATCACTCAGGCTGCAGGGAAATGAAAATAAACAAGCAGCCTCATACTCCACTTGCCCCTCCTCCAAGAGGAGACAAAAGGGAGGAAATGAAGCCCTCTCCAGCTTTCTGCTACTTCAGTGCCAGCTGAAGCTTCATGTTACCTCCACTATCCCTCCCCCCACATTATAGCTTCTCCAATCAAGTGGGAAGAAGAGAGAAGACCAGCAATTAGGACAATTCAAATACTATCTTAGTGAAATCTGTTTCGAGTCAGGAGAAAGGAAGGTTGCAGATCTGTCATAAGATCTGGGTTCAGATAGATCAGAATATGGCAGGATCGACAGCAGAAAGGAAATGTGAGTGCAGAATCTGCCATGGAAAGGCATGGCCGTGGAAAGGACCTAAAATGGATTGGGGGGGGGGGGACTGAGAGTTCATCTTCCTTCATTGAACCAGGTTCAAATGAAATATTAGCTGGTGCTAAGAAAGGGATTAATACAACAGAGTCGAAGCAAATTCCTGAACAAGCAGAAGGTCTCTCCCCCCCTAAAGCTACTCTCAAGGGTCTCCTAGTATGAGCCACAATGATCTAGTGGTTGAAGAGTGGTGGCATCTAACCAGAAGCAGAGGTTTTGATTCCCTTCTCCTCCATATGCAGCCTGTGGGGTAACTTTGGTCTAGTCCCAGTTCTCCTAGAGCTCTCTCAGCTCCACCTACCTGTCAGGAATCAGGCTGAGGCCAGCCGGTAGAGTCTGTGGAGCCTAAGGGGAGCCTAAGGGGAGATTTAGAGCTTTATGATGTCTGGCCTTGCCAGGCTGAAGGAAGGGAGGGAGGGCATGAATCAGGGTTCATGACACTACCTCACAGGGTGTCCATTGTGGGGAGAGGAAGGGGAAAGTGTTTGTAAGCCACTCTGAGACTCCTTCGGGAAGTGAAAAGTGGGGTACAAAACCCAGTTCCTTTTTCTTCTTTGAAATCGAGAAAGAAATGCCGGCTAATTTTGACAAAGAAGTTATGTGTCAAAAACTCTTCCTTTTGGGAGAGTGGATAAATACTTCATCAGCTTTGGGGAAATATTTACGAGGCATTTTGTGTGTGTGTGAGATTAAAGGAGTTGTCACATTATGGTTACAAATAAGTTACCCTCCCACCCTCCCCATTTCCCGGTAATGGATGGCATATGTTTTATATGCACAACAGAGCCCCAGATAGGCTCGTCAACGGCCTTAATAATACATATCAAAGATCTAATTCCCCAAAAGATAAAGGGGCTCTCGGATGTAGATCGTCTTCTTTGGCAGGATTGCCGAACCTGGGGGATTCAGTGGTTGCAGGCAAGGCAGAATACCCATGCAGCGTCAAGAGCTTGTAGGAAACAAAAGGCCCCAAAATTTGGGTTTCTGATGGGGGATTTAGCTCTGTTCTGGCAGATGATGCTTTGTGTGAAAAACTACTTCTTCAAGAATGTGACATATGGAAATTGCCCCATACTCAATGAACCAAGAGGCTTCGATTTATTTTTAAAAAACCAATCCAGTTTGAATTGAGTCAAACATAATCATGAGGAGCCTTCACAGACTAAAGACTGCAATCCACTTCCGTGACTGTTCACAAGTGGGTTTGGCCATTTCACATGGTAAAACCAGTGGCAAAGTTCACTGAAAGGGCTTCATTTAGCGTGTGCAGAAATGCACAATGCAATCTTTCTAACAGATACCACTTTCATATACACTAGATAATGCACTTTTGTTAGAACTGCAATCCGCAAGTTACTTGGTGAAGTCAACTCAGACGGGTTGTTGCAAAGTTGTTAGGCTGCTAGGCAATACCTATGTGCTCACTAGTGACACTGGGTGGTCACAGCTGGGATTGCGGTGGAAGAATCCCAAGCACATGGCCTGAGAGATTTCTTTGTTTCAGGTGGGCCACTGCCTATTTCTTCCTTCTTCAGGAAAGGAAGGCTACTCTGCTAGCAAGGAGGAAAGGAATCCTCCATTAAGCTCTCAGCACTCTCTGGCCCCATCCCTCCCCTCCATACAGTGGTGTTGGCTCCCTTGGGCTTTGGTGATTGCCTAGGCGGCCAAACTGTGCCAAAGCACTCAACCCTAATCTGTACCACTCCCCTGATGTCCCCTGTAGAATATTTGTCATATGCTGCTGAATTATGCCAACCGCAGATCTTGCATGTTCCAATACACAAGGCTACCATACTTTTAGTTACAGTTGAAACAACTTCCAATCTATAACACACACAAAAAATAGATCTCTATGGTTTTTACCATAGCGCAAAACCTGGTACCTCTAGTTTGAATATGATTCAATTCAATAGCTTTCAGTACTCTAAAAGCTGGTGTTGTAAGAATTTGACACCCCACATGTTGTTGAGACAGAACATGATGTACCGGTTAGGGTGGCATACTTGGGTCTGGGAGACCCATGTCCAATTCTCTACTTTACCACAAAGGGTGACTTTGGGCAAGTCACTCTCTCTGTGAGGACTGGCCCATGCAATAGACTTATTGCTGGTACAACCTAGAAGTTATGTCATTGCCCTGGGGGGGACACTCTAGCATTCACCCCATGACTGTGGTTTAACCACAGAATTTTGGATGAATGCTATAGTCTCATCTGACATGCAGATGTCACTACTGGATCCCACCAGAAGTGACTTAGCAATATCAGCGTGATTTGTACGGCATCCTTGTTTTCCCCAAAAGTTGACGTCAACCACCCAGATGAGCAGTAGCATGCAGAGAATTTGGAGGGAGGGGGAGAGAGAGGTCTCCCACTTTGCAGGTTGGTAGTGAGGTTCAAACAGAAGAGGAATGAATGGTGTACACCAGCCTGAATTCATTGGAGGAAGGATGGGATTGACAGATGTATAGCAATAAATTAAGCATCAAAACTGCCCTGACCTGGGTAACCCTGGCTAGCACAATGTAATAAGATCTCAGATATTTGGATGGGAAACTGCCAATTAATTCCAATGCAGCGGCAGGTAATGGCAAACCACCTCTGAATGGCTCTTGCCTTTAAAAAAAAGGCACCAGGAGTTGTTGTAAGTCAGAAAATACTTGATTGTAACCGAATGAACGAACGAACGAACGAACGAACGAACGAACGGTCTTGAGTCTTATTGACAGATCGGCTGGCAGAGCCCTGCTGAAACAGTGCTGTACATTATTTACAAAAGCAGACCCCAGATGGTGCCTTGATATATATGGGTAATGCTGGAAATGTCATACAATAAATGCACCATTTTATCATATGTGGTGGACTTGTAAGAGAGCTAGGAAATGCTGGATTATGATTCAGGATGAAATGCAAAAGATATCGAGAATTAGATTTGCAGTGGAGCCAAACTGTCTGTTACTAAATATAGCACCAAACAGTATCAAAATGCATAGTGTTAAATATATATGGTAACAGCTGCCAGGATTCCATATGCATCAAAATGAAAAATAAAAACAATCCTTTCTAGATCTTACAGAGTGCTTAAACAAATTGATGGAATATGGATCAATGGCGAAAGATGCATATTTGATGCAAAACAGATCAATATCGGATTTTCATAGAAAGGAATTCAGAATTACACTATATTGATTAATATAATGACATGGAAAGAAATAATAGACTCAAGATATATATATAAAGGATGGAAATATGAACTTGGGGGACATATTGGGACATATCAGCTTAATATTCACAGTTCTGTAAATGAAACATGAAGTATCTTTTTCTTTACAATACTCTGTATTCTTTTTTTGAATTAATAAAACAATAATTTTGAAAACTCCTGAAGATCATTGTGGGGGCCGTCTCTAAAAAACGTCCTCCGCAATTGCAGCAGAGACACATTTCTAAAAAGAATAGTTGGGTTGAACACCATCGGAGATCAAGTTCTCTCTAAAGCCTTTGCATAACCACGTGGCCGAATCATCTCAAGAACCAGACGCAAGAAACGTCAATCTCCACATATCTATGAGTTTCCTCTTCCAAGCAACCTTCCCTGCCTGTCTTAGCGGCTGAAATAAAAAGGGGAGCCGTGGAGGCTATTTTCAGTTTCATGATGTATATAAATCCTTTCCCTGCCAGACATCGTTTGATGGATTTCCTCCCCCCCCCCAGCAGTTTTCCTAGTACTTGAAAAATGTAATCTCTGCCCAGAAATGTGAGTGACTTGCTTTCTCTGAACTCAATAAGCTAGTCAACCGTGTCGCATTGACGAGCATCACGGCACAAGCCAGTCTGAACCGACTAGCAAAAGTCAATTAGGCTTCAATACTTAGCAAGTCCTTCCCTAAACATAAGGCACCCAAAGAATAATCCAGGCACAGACGTTCCCCATCCCGAGGGGCCGCTTTGTTTTATGGCTCTTCCTCCTCCCGCTGCTCTGTGGGATTTATAAACACCAAGCGTAGATTGAACGGCAATCTTTTGAAAATTCTGGGTCACTAGCAGAATTACAGAGCCTCTTGTGGCGCAGGGTGGTAAGGCAGCCGACATGCTGTCTGAAGCTCTGACCATGAGGCTGGGAGTCCGATCCCAGCAGCTGGCTCAAGGTCGACTCAGCCTTCCATCCTTCCGAGGTCGGTAAAATGAGGACCGGTAATGACTGGGGAAGGCACTGGCAAACCACCCCATATTGAGTCTGCCAAGAAAACACTAGAGGGCATCACCCCAAGGGTCAGACATGACTCGGTGCTTGCACAGGGGATACCTTTACCTTTAGTGGAATTACGGTGGAAGAAGGTGGGTCAGATGAGGCGACAGAAACTTCTCTGCTCATATGGTTTCTCTTCGGTTTGTGCTTTGGGTTGCCGCTTCTCGGTTAGGACACATCTGGAGATTTTGAGGGTGGTTGTAAGGAAGGTAGGGGTCAGGAAAAGGAAGGACCCTATTGCAATACGCAAGGTCTGTATTGTGCTTGATTCAACAGCATATGATGAATATCGTACAAAAGGGGAATTGGGGGAGGGGTGTAGTTAGCACATTTAGATGAGGAACTTCCTGTTGTTTTCAAAAAAGTCAACCAATGAGGATTCTCACTATATAAGCGATAAGAATCCTTGTCCTCTGTCTCCTCCCTCCTCCCCTGCATCCCCTACTCCCTGTCCTTACCTGCTGGCCTGGCTTGTTGGGCTGGCCCTGCCCCTACCAGTCTCCTGAGGCTTCCCTCACTCTCCGGAGGGTGGGAGTGGCCTCGGAAGGCCAAGAGAAGTGGTGCCAGCCAAGCAAGCTTCAGCGCTGAGGCATTCCTGCTGTTGACAACCTGCAAGGCTTCTGAGGCTGCTCCTGCTCTGCAGAGGGTGGGAGCAGTCTCAGAAGACTGGCAGCGGCAGCAATGCCAGAGCAATGAGAGCACGTCACTGCCCTGGCACCACTGCCGTGGCTTCAGTCCATCTAGTGGCGTGCTCCCTAAGGCAGAATGATGGACATCACGTCCGTCTACATTTCCGTTTGAGGGAGCGCGCCAGTAGATGTTCCACATCAATAATCTCCACCTGTTTCCTGATTGGCTCAATTGGAGCCTTCCTGATCCTTTGAGCACACTTCTTCCTTGATAGCCTCCAGAAGAACAGTTGGACAGTTAGACCATTAGGACTATCTCTGTCCTCTCTCTTTACAGAGTTGTTTCTCTTCTCAAGAAAGCTCTTTATTTTTTAAGCAGCTGGTGCCTTTTTTCTCCTTTGCATATTTAAACTCTGCCAACTCTTCCATTTTCTCCAAGTGAACGGATCTCTGTTACCTGAGGATCAGCTGTCACCCCAGGAGCTCTCCAGCCACCACTCGGAGGCTCAAGACAAAGAAACAGAACACACAGCAATAGGAATATACAATCCACAAAAGGGGGAAATACCATCAAGAACTAACAATAAGTGGAGCCTCTCATATATCACGTCTATAGCATATATTAGAGCCTCTTGTGGCGCAGAGTGGTAAGGCAGCAGACATGCAGTCTGAAAGCTCTGCCCATGAGGTTCAATCCCAGCAGCCGGCTCAAGGTTGACTCAGCCTTCCATCCTTCCGAGGTGGGTAAAATGAGGGCAATGTTATCTAGGCCCCAAGTGACTCAGATGTGCAGAGGAAGCATCGATCACAAGGACAAAATGGAGACCGCAGAACTCTACAAATAAAGCAAAGTCGCATCTTTGGGTAGACGAGCTGAGTGACTGGGATGACCAAGGCTAGATGGTGAGTCTGATTCGGCCTAATAACACAGGGAGCCACGCTATGAAGCTAAGGAACCGAAATCAGCTTCATTAAGGTGATCGAACTTTGATCACGTTCTGAGATGACAAACCTCGCTGGAAAAGACCATAATGGTTGGAAAAGTTGAAGGGAGCTGAGTTGACTTTAAAAAGCTGGCACCCCCAACCATTTTGTGCCTGTGAGCACATCCGGAATTCGGACAAGGCATGGTGAGCGCAGCAACAAAATGGCTGCCACTAGAGGTGAGGCCAGCTACAAATTGGTTGTCACAGGTTAACTTCAGCCAGTTTGGTGTAGTGGTTAATAGTACGGAATTCTAATCTGGCGAGCCCGGTTCGATTCTGCACTCCCCCACATGCAACCAGCTGGGTGACCTTGGGCTCCCCACAGCACTGATAAAGCTGTTCTGACTGAGCAGTGATATCAGGGCTCTCTCAGCCTCACCCACCTCACAGGGTGTCTGTTGTGGGGAGAAGAAAGGGAAGGCTACTATAAGCTGCTTTGAGACTCCTTCGGGTAGAGAAAAGTGGCATATAAGAACCAACTCTTCTTCCATGCGGTGCTGTGTTGGCAGCTGCTGCCAGAACAATGTTTTTCTTTTGGAAAAAATCTTTATAGTCAGTTAAATCTCCAATAGAAGCCTTGCTGGGCAAAATCTCAATCTGGCTCTGCTTTGTTTCTAAAACCGCTTGGGCACCAGGAAAGGTCTCAGGAGGCTATGGCCTTCGCTTTGTAAGACCCAAGCAAGGCGGTTTGGTGACCAGAGGTTTGGGAGGTCATCAATTCATAGGGTTGGCTTCAGGCAGAAGCAACTTGACATCACTGAACACAGGTAAATTCACACAGCGGTCACAGCAGCCTGGTCTTGCTGTGTCCTTTCTGCTGGATACCTGAGTTGACTCTCCATGCAATAAAGAGGGCATTTCAGGAGATCCCTGACCACCATGAAATGGAAGAAAAAGGCTGCTTGATGTTTTCACTTTTAGCAGTTGTTCATAGCTTTGGAAGCTCTGAGCAAAGACGACAGGAAGCCGCTTTGTGAGATTATCAGCCCGAAAAAAAAGAGCTCTAACGCTTTTTGTGCTGAGACAATAAACCTGGCTCTTCAGACGGCCTTTCTTTCTCACCATACAACATCTCTGGCTTTTTGTCTGATATTTAATCTATGTTTTAAAAGTGGTTTGAAGGGAGAAAGAAGGAGCCGAGGTAAACACTGGGAAGGACTGAAGGGCCACAAAACACCCTGCGTATCGGTAACTCAAGATGCGTCGGAATGACAATCGGGAGAAATTGAAAGAGTGCGTTGCGTTTGCCCAGCTCAGCGTTCTGGAATTGAAAGAAAACTGTTGTGCAGACAGAGGGATAAGCTCGGTATTGTGGTGAGTTCATTTAGTGGCATTGTTTAAATGCCCAAAGAATTGTAACATTTCGCTTCTTGTAAATCATTGATTTCTAACATTTGTTTCTTGAAAGACATTGATTTTAACTAGGGATGGGTACGAACCAAATTTACCCACAAAAAGTCACTGCTTGTCAAATTTATCTCTTGTAAGTCATTGATTGGCTGGCCAATCATGTGGTGATATAGGCAAGCATCTGACAGCCAATTACCGTAAAGAACGGCTGAGGACTGCAAAGACATACAGAGGCCTTAGGAGGGAAGCAGCTTAGCAGGTGGGAAAGCCCCATGGAATTGGATCATCGAAGAAGAAGAAGAAGAAGAAGAAGAAGAAGAAGAAGAAGAAGAAGAAGAAGAAGAAGACTTGGTTCTTATATGCTGCTTTTTTCTACCCAAAGGAATCTCAAAGTGGCCTCTCCCCACAACAGACACCCTGTGAGGTGGGTGAGGCTGAGAGAGCCCTGATATTCCTGCTCGTCAGAACAGCTTTATCTGTGCTGTGGCGAGCCCAAGGTCATACAGCTGGTTGCATGTGGGGGAGCGGGGAATCAAACCCAGCTCACCAGATTACAAGTCCGTGCTCCTAACCAAGCATGTCTACACCAAGATGGCTTTTATTTTTTTAAGTAAAATTTCATTCTCTTGTTACCACTGGAGTCCAGCCATCTTTGTAACTGGGTTGAATAGCATTTCCCCCCTTAATGAGGAAATGTGTAGGTCTGAGGATACCGTGTAAAGCTTCAGTCCTTCCAGGGAAAATTATTATTATTTTACATTTTTTACATTTAACCCAAAACTGAGCATGTACTTGCTTGTTTTTATTTCTTGGATTCAGGCAGTCTTGTCCTGCTGCCAGATTTGATCTCAGGGCTGACAGAGTCCTGCTCCCGTGGCCTGATGCCACTTTGTGTGGTGGCAGGATAAATTTAAAATAAACCTGTGACCTTGGCTGCGTCATCACATCTGGGGGTGAAAAAAAAACCTTGGGTAGATCTAGGAATTCCTGGGAAGTCTGTGGTTAAACCACAGAGTTTCCAGAGATTCCTAGAGCTACCTACAACATTTCCCCTTTTTTTTTTAGCAGACATGATGTGACACTCAGCTGACTGCAGCCATCATATCCCCACCCACAGCCCGTCTTCCAGTTCCCATGGCATTGGAGGTGCAAGCAAAACTCCTGCCTGGTAACCCTCTGTGGCTGTATTCTGAGCATGTATCAGAATGACAAACGTGTGTGATGATCTGAAAAGAAGCTCATCAGTATGCACTAGCGGTGCTGACCATGCAGACACAAAAAAATGAACATAAGGTCATTGATTGGGAAAGGCACGTGTCCAATAATGACCCTGGGACACCTTTCTATCCGAGCCAGCCAGTCGATTGGGAGCCAGGGAAAACAGCAAGGGGCTACGCAAACAGTGGCCAGGTCAACAGCAGCTACACAGAGTGACCTGAATTGCAGCTCGTTTCAATTTCCAAGTGAATTGTCATGGCAGCAGTATCCCTCGGGGAAATTGTAATTAAAACATTTTTTTGCAAGTCAATGGCTCAACTGACTAGTCAGGTCAATGGAAGATCAACGCAAGAATTCCAAGAACAATGGCAGTATTACTTGGAATTGCTCAGCATGTAGAAAGAAGGGTGAAGATGGGTTTTTTAAAAAATTTTCTGCCGTTCTTCTCTTTTACATTGTTCATTTGGATGGTGATTTTTTTAGGCTTGGGGTTTTAATGGGGTTTTTAATGGGGTTTTATTAAGATGAATGTAATCTGCCATGAGCCACTGGGAATGGCGGGTAATAAATCTAGATTATGATGATGATGATGATGATGATGAACTAAAACGCCAAAATTCCTGTTGGGGAGATTACTTGATATTTTAGAATTTTCTGTATTTCTGGGTTTTTTATATGTAACATATTATTTTCCCTCTGTTCTATTATTAATAAAACCTTTTAAAAAACCTTTTTTGCAATCATCGGACTGTTGTGGATCTATGTGGAAACTTCAGATGGCAGAGGCAGCTTTGATCAGTGCCAGCTCCTGCTTGGTCAGTATCTAGAGATTGGGGGGGGGGGGCGGAGGGAAGGAGAGATGATTGCTGGATGGCCATGCCCCCTGTCCCTGGCTCCCCAGCCGTCAGCTGACAGTCCGTCTTCAGGGCGCTCTGGCTGCACTCTTCCATCAACAGGAGCGGTTGTGCTTCGCTACCTCTTAGAGCTGTTCTCATAGAACAGTTCTCTCAGAGCTCTCTCAGTCCCTCCTACCTCACAGGGTGTCTGTTGCGGGGAGAAGAAGGGAAGGCGATTGTAAGCCGCTTTGAGACTCCTTTTGGTAAGGAAAAGTGGGGTCCCCAATTCATCTCTCATCTAGTTCTTTGCCTCTGTCCATTATTTGTTTGTTTGTTTACATTTCTGTACCGCCCATTTCCTTGCAACTCTGGGCGGTTTACACGGAACATTCTATAACTTTCATGGAACGTTATACAGGCTGTAACATCAAAACAACTTTCGACAAAGCATCAAAAGATTACAAAACCACATTTATAATATAAATAACAATTCACAGCAACATTGGGAGGTTAATTCTTTCAGTCATGGTGAGGGGGCATCTGGGGGGACCAGCAGGTGTTCTGAGTCGGTCGGCCTCAAGTGAATGCCTGGTGGGAGAGCTCCCTCTTGCAGGCCCTGCGGAACTGTGGGAGTTCGGGAAGTTATTTAGAAGATGGATGCGCAGCCTCTCTGGAGAGCCGTTGGATGTAAAAACATTATAGCACACACATAAAGGTAAAGGTATCCCCTGTGCAAGCACCGGGTCATGTCTGACCCTTGGGGTGACGCCCTCTAGCGTTTTCATGGCAGACTCAATATGGGGTGGTTTGCCAGTGCCTTCCCCAGTCATTACCGTTTACCCCCCCCCCCCCCAGCAAAAGCAAGCTGGGTACTCATTTTACTGACTTCGGAAGGATGGAAGGCTGAGTCAACCTTGAGCCGGTTGCTGGGATTGAACTCCCAGCCCCATTGGCAGAGCTTTCAGACTGCATGTCTGCTGCCTTAGCACTCTGTGCCACAAGAGGCTCTAGCACACACATAGAACAGCCTAAAACAATGACAGAACAGGTCAAACACAGTCCATTTTTGATTGTTTGTTGAAAGATAAACCGGGCTCAGTTTGGTTCAGACAGACAGACAGATAGATCTGAATAGGTAGACAGACAGACAGACAGACAGACCCCAACCCCACTGAAATACATAGCACAAAGCATGACTGATGTATTAATGTACCGGTCCCATTGAAAAAAGGCCTATATGTCGAGGGAGAGAAACCACACGGAAGACGCAGAAAAGGGTGCGGAAACAAGAGAGTCACAGATTGGATTTGCACACAAAAGAAGGAAAATTGAAACAAGAATCTTCCGCTTGAAACAGCCAGGTGGACAAATTGGAAACAAACCTTGCTACCGTGGAGTTGTTGTTTTTTTTTCTTTTAAAGAAACGTACAACTTCCGAGCTTGCATTTCTCTCCCCCCCCCACCCCCCACCCCCGTCCATCATTGTTTTTCTAGCTGCCTCGAAAGCATCCTCATTCAGCTGCCCGATGGGGAGAGTTTCCTTTTTCCCCCTGTGTTCTGCACATCAAAGTGAGGAACTGCAATTCAAAAAAAAAAAAGAAAGAAAGAAAGAGAAAAAGCCGACGTATCAGCAGATACGCTCAAAGCCATCCATCTGACGCGGCTGCCTTTGAAATGGGACCAGAGTCAGCAAGTATGAAAGCCAAGAGAAAGAGTTGATGGGGGTGAGCCAGTCTTTTGGCTCTCTCTCTCTCTCTCTCTCTGTCTCTCTGTCCCCCTGGGGGGGGGGGGCTTCTCTTTCTACCAATCTTTCAGGAATTGGTTGGCCGGTGATTTCTATTCGTCCCCGCTCCGTCCGTGCAGAAAAGGCCGGTGCGCTGTCTGTGAGAACCCCCTTGGCCAAGGGCCGCGGCCAGATGCACCTCTTCAGCGGAGTGCTTTAGCAAAGGGGAGATGCGCGCAGCTGCTTTTAGCGTCTTGTGGGGGCTCGCCTCGGCTCCCCTTTGAAGCCGGCCTTTCAAACAGACGGTGCCATTTTGTCTTCTTGCGAAAGGAAGGCAGGGAAGAAAGAAAGAAAGCAAGGAAAGAGGGAGAAGAAAGGAACAGGCGTTTCTACCCCCTCCATTAATGAGAGGAAGCGTATTCTCTTCCAGGAATATATTCTCTTCCAGGAAGGGTGGGCGAGTCAGCAGCAGGCAGGCCAATCCCTGCCAGCTCTGAATTGGGAAAAACCTGGAGACTTTTGGGGGGGGGGGCTGGAGCCAGGAGTGGAGGGTTTTGGTCTGGGAAAGCCCTCAGTGGCGTATCTTCCATCTTCCAAAGCAGCCATTTTCTCCAGAGGAACGGATCTCTCTGGCTTGGAGATGAGCTATAATCCCAGGGGATCCCCAGGTGTGCTTCCTGCCTGCATCCCTTCCTGTGGGGGAGTGGCCCAGCACATTTACAAAACTCCCCCAGGAGCTTTCCCAATGGCTCAATAGCCACCAGCCCTGTCTCTCTCCTCTCCCAGGCCTCTGATTTCAGAAGGAGCTGGGATGGAAAGTTTTCTGGCCATCATGGCCGCAAATACCTTGGGCCGCCTTTTCTTCCCCTTCTCCCTTGGATTATTCACCTGCTTGATAACAGCTAATCAGGGATCCTGGAGTGAAGGGGTCAATAGCAGGGCAGGATATAGCCAATGAGATTTATTTTATTGTGTGGCTTGTGTGTTGTGAAGCCAGGAGGTTCTAGGGTTGTCTGGCTGCCAGGCAAGGGACGTTGGGAGAAGACTGGCCATTGCCTGTCACTGTGCTATGACCCTTAGCATTCCTTGTAGGTAAGACCCCTGGGGCTCCTTGGAGGTCTCCCATCCAAATACGTGCCAGGGTCAGCCCTGCTTAGCTTCCAAGATCTGACAGGACTGGCATTCCTTGGGTTGTCCAGGTCACGATGGCCAGTGAGATTTGGCTACATCGTGGTGTAACTAAAGAGGGGCAGTGTGGTGTATCGGCTAAGAGCGGAAAACCTGATCTGGAGAACTGGATTTCATTCCCCAACTCCTCCTCCTCCTGTGGCCTACTGGGTGACCTTGGGCCAGTCACAGTTCTCTCAGAGCTCTCTCAGCCTCACCTCCCTCACTGGATGTCTGTTGTAGGGCGAGGAAGGGAAGGCGATTGTAAACTACGTTGAGACTCCTTCGGGTAGCTGGAAGCAGGGTACAAAACCCCCACCTCTTCTTCTTAGAGTGTTGGAGCAAACTCTGTGAAGAAATAGGTTTGGTTACCCAATCTGCCGTGGAAACCTGCTGGACGCCCTTGGGCCAGCACTCTCAGCCTGACCTACCTCACAGGGATGCTGTGACGGTAAAACAGAGGAGAAGAGAAGGAAGTAAGCGACTTTGGGTCCCCATTGGGGAGGAAGATGGGGTATAAATGAAACTAGGGTTTTGTGCTGAGAGAAACAACTATTACAGATCCAGGTCTGGGCTTTGGGGAAGAATCTTTACCACAGTGGCTTCATTTTGGGGCTAGGGTTTTACCGGTTGAGGCTAGAAATCCAGGCTGTGCTTTTGTGTTCTGGATACTCGATACCATTTCTTGTGCATGAGCACTGCTGACACCCATTTGACACCCATGCACAGCCCATTTGAGGCTCTCCCACGCATCACTCATAACACTTAAGGTCTCCGAAACGACACAGAATGGAACGCAGACCCCCCCCCCCCCCGCTCCTCTCCAGATGTCCCGATCGTGGCCATGTGCAGTAAAGTGGCTCGATTGCCTCTTTGTCCCTCCAAAAGTAGCTTATTTTCGCACCCTCACACCTCTTCATGGACTGCGATGGGGAGAAACCGTGACTGACCTGGCATCTCAAATCACTCCTTCTGTTCTTTTTCATCTGCTGTAACAGTGAATGGGTGACCAGGACAATTGTGCCACTGAAAATTTTGCTTCTGACTTCCTTCCCTGCAGCTCTTGTATGAACGCACTTCTCTCTCTCATTTTTTTAAATGGCTATTGGGATTTATTTGTTTTAGAATTTAATTCATTTATACCCCACTTTGGCTAGTGAGGAACGTGACCTTGAAACAAAGTTCGTTTTCAGGGATGATACTTATGCTGCGCTGAAAATTTCAAATTCTTAATGCCAAGCGCCAATCTTTTGGTAATCCCTGGCCCCAAAGGTGTTCACCATTTTGGCCCTGGCCCTGGCCTGGTGGAATGAGTTCCCATCTGTGATCACGGCCCTGACAAAGGTAGCACAGTTCTGCAGGACCTGTAAGATGACACTCTTCCTCCAGGCCTGGAATCATAGAATCCTAGAATCATAGAGTTGGAAGGGACCTCCTGGGTCATCTAGTCCAGTGGTCCCCAACCCCCAGTGCGGAGACCGGGACCGATCCATAGATCAGTCGGTACCGGGCTGCGGCTCCTTGTCCTCCTCCCCAGCTGCTGACGTGGGAGCTGTCCTGCCACTCTGCCGCCGGCTCACCTTTGGTGCTTTCCAGCAGCCGCCATGGCTGGGGCTCCCCTCGGTGTGGCACTGCACAGCTGCTGCTGGCAGCACCCCCCAGCAGGTGGCGGAAAGTCAGGGGCACCAGTGAGAAAGCAATCGGAGCAGGGGCTCAGGCCGTGGTGGTGACGTCCCTCAGCAAAGGACTATCCTCCCCCCCTGGGCCTCAGCATTGTCGAGCATGGACCGGTCCCCGGTGATAAAAACGTTGCGGACCACTGATCTAGTCCAACCTCCTGCACTGTGCAGGACACTCACAACCCTATCGCTCATCCACTGTGACCTGCCACCCCCTTGAGCCTTCACAGAATCAGAATCAGCCTGTTCACAGAATCAGCCTGTTGCTAAGGCCACTGTTGTTTAACATCCTAGAGCTCTCCCTCCTTTTCTCTTTGTTTCCCTCTTCTCATTCCTTTGCTGGCCTCGTAATACCAACCCTGGAGGCCCAATAGCAGATGGCTTTGGAAGGGGGGGGGGAGCCTTGTTAGTTGTTGATAATTTTAACTGTTAATTTTAGTAATTTTATACTGGTTTATTGACTGTTTTATCCTACTGTTGGGAACTGCCCCATGCCCGTTCGCAGAGAGGGACAATATACAAGTTGAAATAATAATAATAATAATAATAATAATAATAATAATAATAATAATAATAATAATAATAATAATAATTCCAGAAGCCTGAGGTAGTGACCTGGAGAAATGATTTTCTTGTACATTTTTCTCTTGGAAATTTTATCATGCACACCTATAAAGGATGTAGGTAACTTGAACTATGTAGACTAAATAAAAACTAATAACTTTCCCCCAGAATTGTAGCACAACACATAGGAAACCATTTAGACACATCTGGAAGAAGAAGAAGAAGAAGAAGAAGAAGAAGAAGAAGAAGAAGAAGAAGAAGAAGAAGAAGAAGAAGAAGAAGAAGAAGAAGAAGAAGAAGGGTTGGTTCTTATATCCTGCTTTTCTCTACCCAAAGGAGTCTCAACGTGGCTTACAATCACCTTCCCCTTTTCTCCCCACCATGGACACCCTGTGAGGTCTCTGGGGCTGAGAGAGCTCTTTGAGAACAGCTTCTAACAGGACTATGAGGAGCCCATGGTCATTCATGTGGGGGAGCGGGAAATCAAACCTGGCTCACCAGATTAGAAGCCTCCACTCTTAACACGACGCCATGATGGTTCTCAAATGCATGCTGTTATGCAGTGACATCATAGATATCTGATTGGAAGTGAAATACTACGACGCTCAGTGGTGCTTACTCCTGGATAACTGTGGGCAGGAGTGCATCCCATCTGATTTCACTGAAATCCATAGGCATTGACAAACAGAGTGGGCTAAAATCGGTTCAGGATTGCATGCACTGCCCATCCCCTAGGACAGGGGTAGTCAAACTGCGTCCTTCCAGATGTCCATGGACTACAATTCCCTTGAGCCTCTGCCAGCAAACGCTTTTGTGATAATTTTAACAAAAGAGATTAGAAACAAAACAGGATTCAGCACAATGTCCAAATGCACGTCCTCCAGAGTAGCGATCCCCAACCTGTGGGCCGTGGACCACATGTGGTCCTTTGATTAATTGGAGGTGGGCCCCGAAGGACGCCCTCTCCCTGCCCCCCCACCCTTTACTTCATCCCCCCCAGCCCTTTACAACACACTTCGGGTGTCATTGTCTCCCATCACTCCCAGATGGGACTATCTCGTTGCAGAGGAACAAGTTCAGGGTTCCCATTGATTTGTCATTGTCATGAGTTAAAATTTCCATGAAAATAAAATGTTCCTTATGTTCATTGTTGTGGCGTGTCTGTATCTGATTTTGAAGGGATGTTTAAACATTACCATAGCGATCAGAGAGCGTTAGGGCAGTGGTTGAGAGTAGAGGAGTAAACTACCCCCCCCCACGGGCCTCAGTAAAATTGTCAAGCGTTGAGTGGTCCCCGGTGATAAAAAAGGTTGGGGACCACTGCTCCAGAGAATTAAAATGAGGGCCTAGTTTCTGCTGAGGCCATACCTTCTCCAATGAAAAATCAATCGGCATTCGAAACGTCAAGTTTCTCCATTGCAATGTGGAGTATTTCCATTGACGACCCCCTCCAGAATATGGCTGCCTGGATATGTCACTGCCTTGAGCTCATAGCTGCATAATTATCAGCACTAACATTGCACAGTATGATCAAGCGACCATATAATTATGAGAGACGGAACACCGGGTTTAGCAGCAGGAGGCACCGGTGAGGAAGAATGCAAACCGAGTTAAAGAATTAACCACCCGCGTCAGTTTGTTTTGAGGGGTGGAAGAGATCCTTCCATGTTTTATAGAAGCAGGCCCCAACGTAGGATAAGACAAACGGCAGAAAAGAACATCTGAGTCCTATCAAACCCACAGGATAAAGAAGGAGAAAAGCAAGAGAATGTGCATGTTGATAAGAAAGAAATACAATATAAGCTCTTGCACTAAACCTGTCGCAGCTCTTCTTAGTGGAAACCAGAAGTGTCTACCAAATTATGAAATGTATTCCATAATATGTTCCAAGATCCCATGAATCTGTCTTCTTTATGGGGACCCCTAGTGGGGTTTCAAGGCAAGGAATGTCCAAGTTGGTTTTCCGTGTGGACCCCTGGTGGAGTTTCAAGGCAAGAGATTTCCAAGGTGGTTGACCATGTGGACCCCTGGTGGAGTTTCAAGGCAAGAGATATCCAAGGTGGTTTTCCATGTGGACCCCTGGTGGAGATCCAAGATAAGAGATTTCCAAGGTGGTTGACCATGTGGACCCCTGGTGGAGTTTCAAGGCAAGAGATATCCAAGGTGGTTTTCCATGTGGACCCCTGGTGGAGATCCAAGATAAGAAATGTCCAATGTGGACCCCTGGTGGAGTTTCAAGGCAAGAGATATCCAAGGTGGTTTTCCATGTGGACCCCTGGTGGAGATCCAAGATAAGAAATGTCCAATGTGGACCCCTGGTGGAGTTTCAAGGCAAGAAATGTCCAAAGTGGCTTTCCATGTGGACCCCTGGTGGAGTTTCAAGAGATATCCAAGGTGGTTTTCCAGGGCCTGCCTCAAGGACCACCTGAACTTTCTTGGCAGTCTCCCATCCAAGTACTAACCAGGGCTAAGCCTGCTTAGCTGCTGAGCTGTGGTGAGATCAGTCTATCCTAGGTTGACCAGAGGTGTTTTGCTATTTCCTGCCTCTGTGTAGGGACCCTTGACTTCCTTGGTGGCTTCCCATCCAAATACTAACCAGGGTCAGCCCTACTCCATATCTGAGAACTGGCAAGATCGGGCCAGACCTGACCATGATTGCCTACAGAAAATCCTAATCATGGTATCTTCAAGGACAATGTTTAATTGACACCCGCAGTGTGTTTCAGGTTGCAGTCTTACAAGACCAGTGTTGAATGCTCAGAATATTAGGTTACTCACTCTTTGCATTGGATCATCACTCCAAACCATCCTGACCAGCATTCCACTCAGCATTTTAGGGATGGGCCTCCACTCCATGATAGATCATGTGCTTTGTAGGAAGAAGGTTCTGGATTTAATCCTGGGCATGGATCCCATTTAGCCCCAGCATATCAGAGCTTGGGAACTAAGCAGGTTTGGCCATGGTCTATAATTGGATGGGAGACCATGAAAGAAGGTCGAGTTGCTACACTGAAGAAGCACTGGCATACCATCTCATCTGATCCCTTGCCTAGAACAGCTCATGAAAGACCAAGGCCTTGATGGCATGTTCTTCTCCTTCATGGATCCAGAGGTGATTTATCCTAGTAGCACATATAGCACATGTTATTGTCAAAACCATGGTATGCTTTTGCCATGTTTTGTCATGTCATGCTGTGCTTTGCCATGGCCTTTTGCATTGTATATTTCTGTTCTGTGATTTGATCTGTCTATCTCTGCTCCATGACAGTTCCTGTCAGTGGTTATGCCTGGGACAGCACCTCTGCTTCCACCTCATCGGGGATATATGAGGGCCTTCGATATTCAGCCTCAAGGCCTCGGTTTTGGATCTCTTGTTATTGACTAGAGGAGGTGTGAATGGAGCTAGCTCCAGACCTCAAGCTCCCTGCTGCCATCTTTCCCAGAACACTATATCCCAGCAGGTGCTTTTGTGAGAGAACGGTCAATGCGCCTAAACCATTTAGTGCAGGGAGCGACCAAGGACAGAGTAGATAAAGGAGTGGTGTGATTAGAAGCTGGCATGCTGGGAGGGACAGGGTATAAATCAATCAATCAATAAAATAATTCTGTCATTATTTCTAAGACATTTCTTTATTATTATGGCCTGAAAATGAGTTCACAACCAACACTGAAAAATCCCATCCATCCATCCATCCATATAGAAGGAAGGCCAGCATTTGGGGGAAATAGGAAATTCAGCAGGGTTGTGATGCTAAAGAGTCCATATTATCAAGCTGCCATTTTCTCCAGAAGAACGTTTAAGGTAGACAGATCCAGGTTGAGAAAGCTCCGGGAGATCTGGGGATGGAGCCTGGGGAAGATAGAGACCTCCATGGTGTACTATGCCACAGAGTGCAAAGCATCCATTTTTCTCTATGGAACATTATCTCTGCAATCTGGAAATGAACTGTAGTTCTGGCGGATCCCCCCAGTCCCACCTGGAGGCTAACACCCCTGATCTTTGGAGATCTGTGGGAGAACTCCATTCCCTTCCCGGAGGTTTGTGTTGGAATTGTATTGCGCATGATTCAACAGCATCTATTAAGACTGTCCTACAGGGGGCATCAGAGGAGATGCATAGCTAGCATATTCAGATTCAGAATTTGCTGGTATTTTTCAAACAATCTCCTGATTGGTACAATGGGAGACTTTCTGCTCCTGTGTGCACACTTCCTCCCTGACTGCCTCCAGGACAACAATTAGTCAGTTAAACCGTTAGGATTCATCTCACTTCTCTTCTTTTGTTGTTGTTATTAGTTGCAAAGTCATGTCTGACCCATCGCGACCCCATGGACAATAATCCTCCAGGCCTTCCTGTCCTCTACCACTCCCCGGAGTCCATTTAAGCTCGCACCGATTGATTCAGTGACTCCTTCCAGCCACCTCATTATCTGTTGTCCCCTTCTTCTTTTGCCCTCGATCGCTCCCAGCATTAGGCTCTTCTCCAGGGAGTCCTTCCTTCTCATGAGGTGGCCAAAGTATTTGAGTTTCTTTACAAAGCTTGTTTCTCTTCTCAATAAAGCCATTTACTGTATCCTTTAAGCAGCCGGTGCTTTAATCCTCTTTTGCATATTTAAACTCTGCCAACATTTTATACCCCTAATCACAAACCGGTTGAATTGGCTGGGTCCCAACCAAACAGTCAGAGGAATTACTGCCTTGTGATGACACGAGGGGATCGAACAATCCTGGCAGGAGCCGAAAATGACACTCTTCATTCATTGCACCAAAACAGAGTAAATCAGCTCCCTTTGATATAAATTGAGAGTGGGCATTTTTTGATCTCTTATGAACCAGGGTGTTTTGTTTTTAAAAATCAGTACAGAAACAGACTCAATAAGAGTTCTCATTCAAGCTGGGGGGAGGGGGGGAATCTAACATATAATCTTTGTTGAACAGATCCCAAAAATCATTGTTTTGATGTCCCTTGTGTGACTGGAATCTGCAAGTCTTTATGTTCATGCTGTTTTCTGTTTCATTGTACTGGATTCTCCATAAAAGAGAGCTTTTTTATCTCAAATTATTTATGCATTAGTAAATCAGCATTCAACATGTAGTGTTTAAGAATGAGAGAATATATCATTTTACAATTGGACAACATGAGGACATGATAGAAATGAAACCACCACCACCACCACCAACAAAAATAACTTATTGTTATTTTATGGTTTTTAGGGGATGGGATTATGTAAGCCGCCTAGAGCCTTCGGGGGGAGGCGGGGTATAAATACAACAACAACAATAATAATAAAATAATAAACCCCAGATTATTTATTTATTTATTTAGATTTCTATACCGCCCATTTCTTTGCAGCTCTGGGCGGTTTAGACAGAACATTATAACTTACATGAAACATTATGTAGACTATAACATCGAAACAACTTTAAAAAAGCATCAAAAGATTACAAAACCACAATTATAATAACAATTAACAGTAACTTTGAGAGAGTCTGGGGGGACCAGCAGGTGTTCTGAATCGGTCGGCCTCAAGGAAATGCCTGGTGGAAGAGCTCCCTCTTGCAGGCCCTGCGGAACGGCGGAAGTTCGGGCCGGGCTCTGATCTCCTCAGGGAGCTCATTCCACCAGGTGGGGGCCAGGACCGAGAAGGCTCTGGCCCTTGTTGAGGTCCGATGCACTTCTCTGGGGCCAGGGATCCGCAGCCAGTTGGAGGTGGCAGAGCGTAAGACTCTTTTGGTGGTATAGGCAGGAAGGCGGTCTCTCAGATACACTGGGCCCAAACCGCGTATGGCCTTAAAGGTGATTACCAGGTAATTAAATATTATATAGATAGAATGTAAAGACATAAGAGGACTGCCAGATCAGACCAGTGATTCATCCAGTCCAGCATCTTGACTCACACAATGGCCAACCGGTTCCTTTGGAGGGCCAACAATGGAGCTTACATACCATGGTCTTCCCCTGATGCTTCCTCTGGGCTCTGGGATTCACTGCCCGAAGGAGTGTCAAAGTGACTTATGATCACCTTCCCTTCCTCTCCCCACAATAGGTACCCTGTGAAGGAGGTGGGGCTGAGAGATGAGAGAACTGCTTGGTCAGAACAGCATGATCAGGGCTGCGACAAGCCCAAGGTCACCCAGCTGGCTGCACGTGGAGGAGCGGGGAATCATACCTGGCTCACTAGATTACAAGCCCCTGCCCCTAACCACAGCATTATGCTGGCTCACGCTGAACTACATAAAGGTTGATCATAGACAGCAGGAAGTCTGCGATTCAGAGATTAAGATGGGTAGCCAGCTGCATGTGCCCTAAAATGTCATGCCAGGTACCAGAGACAGGAACTTGATGAAGGACACAGGAAAGCCCGATTAATGATAGATCAGGATGGACAGCTGTGATTGTCTGTAGCAGGAGAAAAGAGCCAGAGTCTAGCAGCACCTGAAAGTTGAACAAAATTAGTGGCAGGGGAGGAGCTTTTGTGAGTCTTGGCTCATGTCTTGAGATACTTTAAGCAATTTTCTTCAGGAGGCTGAAGGATTTCCCTTCTGTACAGCTGATGTGGTGCTTCCCTGGAGATAGATTCAGATGGGTGGCCTTGTGAGTCTGTCTGGAGCAGGAGAAAAGAGCCAGAGTACAGGCTCACCTTTGCACCTACCAAACATGGTGTCAATTCTGTCAAACTGCTGTGGTTCCAATGTGTATCTTTCCACTGCCACCCCCACCTTATTCTGCATATAGTTGCCACTATTGGTCTTTGAAGAGTAGCCGACTGATATGTTGCCTCCCTGTGGAGAAATCGCAGCCGCGACTGAGCGCGGCCACCGTTGACGCGGCGGGGGCGGCAGAGACGGCGCGGACCCAGCCGCGTCATTAGGCCGCGCCGTGGGCCATCGGGGAGGGGAGGGGCTGCCGGCCTTATATAGGCCAGGAGCGGGCAGCCCGCCCTCTTCGCCTGGAACACGCCGCCCGGACAGCTACCCTCCCTTCCCTCCCTACGTTATATCTGTTTCGTCGCAGCCGTGGTTTATGCCAGGAAGGGAGCCTTTTGGCGGAGAGCCCATCTGAACACGGTACTCCCCAGAAAAAGGGGGGTCTCACTAATGAGATCGGCCGAAACCGGGCGCGGCCTACCTGGCTGGGAGGCCAGGAGCCCGGGGCCAAGCGGACAGGGGACCTGATGGAGGCTGACGCCCGTCAGGTCCCCCGAGGTCGCTTCCCAGGGATCCCACGGCGGAAGGCGTCCCATCCTCCCGGCTGGGAGAGAGGTGTGGAGCCGGAGCGCCGTGGTTTAAGGTGGTCAGCCGGACAGCTGGCGAGGTGAGGCTCCCTTTCCTGCATTCAGGCCAACCCTCCGGAAGGAGAGGTCCGGGGTTAATAAACGGCTGCAGCCATTTTTGTTTCCAAAGCTGGGTTTGCGTCGTTTCTGGTACAGTCGCCACCTGCTAGTCAACTGCTTTTGTGTTTTAAATCTTGTTGGGATTCATTGATGCATTTGACTGCAAGAGCTTTGAAATCTCCAGTTCTCACCTGGAGATTCCTAAGTCTGGATACTGTCCCAAACCCTTTGGAATGTCTGTTCTTTTCCATCAGCCTGCCTATGCTATTCAGTTTATTGCTGTGAGAGGTGTTGATTGACTCTAGAAAACGTATTGCTCCCTCTTTTCCTTTCCCCATTCACTCCCTTCCCTCCCCCCCAATCCCTAACTTTGGACTTTGTCCTTGAGCTCCCCTGTTATCTACCAGCTGCCTGGTTTGTTTTCCCTTTGAAGCTCCCCGTGTTATTTGGGTTCTCACAGGTGGGGGTGGGAGTAGAAAGGGTTATATGCTGTGTTCAGTTCCCTGAACCCCAGTTCTGACAACGTCTTTGTCGAGCTCACTTTCTTGCTTTAGAATAAACCTATCCTATGCACCAAGTGTATTTTCTGGGCAACTGAAGAAACCTGACAGGGAGGAGTTTTGACTGGCTTCCTAGGTAAATGCTGAGCTGTAAATAAGAGGGAGATCATTACTCTTACTCTGCTCCAAATGTTGGGCCCTTTCACACACACGTCTCATAACACACTTTCAATCCACTTTCAATGCACTTTGGTTTTTACCGTGTGCCACTGAACTGGATTGCAACTGCATTATTTAGCCAGTGTGAAAGCAGTCTTTAAGGTGCTCCTGGATGCTTGCTGTATTCTGCTATCATTCAGAGGAAATGCATCAGGAGTGGGAACAGTTTGCTGTAAATCCTCTTAAAAACTGGTCACGAAAGGAGGGATTTAAAGGGGAAAAAACACCTCTAGCTATGCCATGGGATTTTCTCTCTCCCCCCGCCCAGAAATGTCCTGGAAACAACAGAGCAGCTAGCAATATTCTTCTCAGATCTCCGCATGTGGCAACCGATAATGAAGCTGATCACAGGGTCTCTTCTTTGAAGGCCAGGCTTTGGAGACTGAAATGGAGCCTCAACAATTGCTCAGAGCCTCCTCTGGAGTCCAACCAAGACAAAATGCAAGGCAGATAATTATCTTCCACACTGTGACTCTCTCGCTCAGCATGAGAGCTGCCGTTTCAAAGAGAAATACAGTAAGCAGGCCTGCTACGGCTCATAGTTGGGGAGACCAGGGGATCAAAGACTTTGTCAGAATAGATAATTTTGGGAAACAGTAAGCTGTCCAGGGTAGTCCCTGCAATTTGATGAGAGGTGGCTGTTGGTCTCCCAGCCGAGGTTTGCAATGAAAGGATGGCTGCCAGACTTGATTGGCGCAGGGATGAACTCAACTTGTGCAGAGATGAACTTGATAGACACAGAGATGAAATTGACTGGTGCAGATATGAACTTGTCTGGCACAGAGATGAAATTGACTGGTGCAGAGATGAACTTGTCTGGCACAGAGATGAAAATGACTGGTGCAGAGAGGAATTTGTCTGGCACAGAGATGAAATTGACGGGTGCAGAGAGGAACTTGTCTGGCACAGAGATGAAATTGACTGGTGAAGAAATGACTTTGACTGGCACAGAGACAGACTTGATTGGCACAGAAATGAACTCGACTGATGCAGGGATGAACTTGACTGGCACAATGACTAACCTGACTGGTGCAGAGATGAACTCGATTGGGCACAGAGTTGGCCTGATATGGTTTTGACTTATGTATGAACATGACTGCTGAAGAACACACAGAGGTGCCTTAGACTCAGCCAGATAAGCTATCACTGTGACCAATGGCTACTGTATTTTATAATTCATCAAAATGCAAATGGTCCTTACACATTACATAGGAGAGTACCACAAATAATAATGTGATGCTATATCACAACATTTAGAAAAGTCCCATCCTTATGATATTATAGAACGGCTGGTATAATGGGTAAGTGGATGAGCATCTAGAGCAGATTTTCTCAACTTTTATACCACTGAGAAGCCCCTGAAACATTCTTCAGGCTTTGAGAAACCCCAGAAGTGGCGTGATTATGTGGACTATGGTTGAGAAGCATAACTGTGTACACACCCACTTCGGGTCCCACCCCTTCTCACCTCCTCCAGGCCCATCATTGGCCATTTTGGGAGGGGTGGGTGGGTCGACATGACCAGATATCATCATATCACCCAATAAATGTTTTTTTTTTCAGTAAAAAAAAATAATAATTAGCTTTCACCCATTTGGGAAACCTTTCCAGGGCCATCAAAAAAACCCAGTGTTTCACAAAAACCCTGGTAGAGAAAGGCTGATCTAGAGGTAAGTTCATTTTGTAGCTGATCTTCCTGAGACGTTGCTCATACTGGTGTGTTGAATTTGTTGTGTATGGCCATGGGCCGCAATAATATATCACAGAATCACAGAATCATAGAGTTGGAAGGGGCCATACATGCCGTCCAACCCCCTGCTCTACGCAGGATCAGCCCAAAGCATCCTAAAGCAATTACCTCATTAACATCTTGTATTGATACTTTCTGATTCAATTATTTGCTGTAAATTTCTTTAAAAGGTTGTCTTTCAAATATTCCTATCTATATTTTCTTTGTTACTTTCTGACTGGTATAAGTTTTGAAAATAGCTTGTCC
Organism: Paroedura picta; assembly: GCF_049243985.1. Classification (NCBI taxonomy): domain Eukaryota; kingdom Metazoa; phylum Chordata; class Lepidosauria; order Squamata; family Gekkonidae; genus Paroedura; species Paroedura picta. The sequence goes on along the minus strand of NC_135370.1, from coordinate 26,136,849 downwards.
GACAAATGTGAATATCTTTTTCAGCATAATATGTTGACCCTTTATATTGAAGAAGAAGAGTTGGTTCTTATATGCCACGTTTCCCTACCCGAAGGAGGCTCAAAGCGGCTTACAGTCGTCTTCCCATTCCTCTCTCCACAACAGACACCCTGTGAGGTGGGTGAGGCTGAGAGAGCACAGATATCAATGCCCGATCAGAACAGTTTTATCAGTGCCATGGCGAGCCCAAGGTCACCCAGCTGGCTGCATGTGGGGGAGCGCAGAATCGAACCCGGCATGCCAGATTAGAAGTCCGCACTCCTAACCACTACACCAAACAGGCTCCTGACTATTGCAGTCAGGAGGTATATTTCTTATGAGACTTTTCTCTAAGCCTATGAGTAAGCCAGTCCCCTGGCTTGTCTGCATACTATTTTGCTTTAACATGTCCATTTTTTCCCTCATCTCCTCAGTGGTTAGAAGATCTCTTTATTCAAATTAGTGTCCCTCTCGTGAAAGCTTTGCTTGCTTCTCAAATTATGGAGATTTTGACATCCAGAGTATTACTGAGTTGAAAAAATTCTTGAAGATCTGCTTGACACTTCTCCATTATATGCTTATCATCAAACATATAATTGTTCATTCTCCATCTTCTCAGTCATTTTTATATATAATTTAGTTCTAATTCCAAAGGATTATGGTCTGCATATGTATTAGGTAGGATTTCTGCATTGACCACTTTGGGGAATAAGCTTCTTAAGAGCCAGCACTGATCAATTCTTGAATGACAATCATGTTGTTGCAAATAAAAAAAGTATTCTTCCTGTTTTGTGGATTGAAATCTCTCCAAAGCTAATCATTGAACATTGAGCAGTGCGGGCTCTAGCAATTTGGCTGCCACATTTTTTATGGGACTTATCAAATAATGGGTTTGGAACGGCATTGAGATCATCAGTTAAAATGACCTCAGTGTCAATAATATCCATGTGCTTTTGGAATACACTTTCATAAAATTCACCTTTAACATTATTTCGTGCATAAATATCAATTAAAATTTAAAATTTGCACATCTGGCAATTGAATTTCAGCAATGATGAACTGGCCCTCAGGATTTCAGGATCTAGTTTCAACTTTAAAGTTATTCTTTGTCACATTTCTATATCACATTTGTCTCTGGTGCAATAAAAGCTGTGCCCAACGTCATGACTTTCAAGGCCTATTCCAGTTTCTTGTTTAATGTGGGTTTTTGTTAAAACTGATATTCAATCTTCTCATAATTATCTTGAAATTTTGTTTTCTAATGATAAGGACCACTTGCAAGCTGTTGCTGAATTTAAGAACATAAAAGGAGCCATGTTGGATTGGCTCATTGGCCCATCCAGGCCAACACTCTGTGTCGCACAGTGGACAAGTCCCAGGGGCATCAGAAGATCCACCAACACAACCAGAACTCCAGAAGCCCTTTCCCCACTGTTGTTTCCCAAGCACCAAGAATACAGAGCATCACTGCCCCAGACATAAGACCGTAAGAGAAGCCATGTTGGATCAGGCCAATGGACCATCCAGTAGCCAAAACCTCAGGTGTCATCAGGAGGTCCACCAGTGGAGCCAGAACTCCAGAAGCCCTCCCACAGTTGCCCTTCAAGCACCAAGAAGAGCATCCCTGCCCCAGATATTAGAACATGAGAGTCCATGTTGGATGAGGCCAATGGCCCATCCAGTCCAACGCTCTGTGTCACACAGTGGCCAAAACCCAGGTGTTATCAGGAGGTCCACCAATGGGGCCAGAACTCCAGAAGCCCTCCCACAGTTGCCCTTCAAGCACCAAGAAGAGCATCCCTGCCCCAGATATTAGAACATGAGAGTCCATGTTGGATGAGGTCAATGGCCCATCCAGTCCAACGCTCTGTGTCACACAGTGGCCAAAACCCAGGTGTCATCAGGAGGTCCACCAGTGGGGCCAGAACTCCAGAAGCCCTCCTACAGTTGCCCTTCAAGCACCAAGAAGAAGGAGCATCCCTGCCCCAGACAGAGAGTTCCATCAATGTGCTGTGACTAATAACCACAGATGGACCTTGACACAACACCTTGCTCCTGTTTTTAAACAGTTGCAGTATTCCACGCTTTCTTGATTGCTTTTTTGTGCATTTGTTTCCCTTTTTTCCCCTATCCTCCCAACCGATGGCAGAAGGGATAGGAAATGCTACAATAAATAAGATAATACATTTGGTAAATGTTTTTTTAATGAAATTTGCCACTCGAGGGCCTGAGGTCCGTCTAGAAACAGAGAGGCCTGTTTAAATATGGATGAAGCCGTGGAGGCAGGGAGCATGGCAGCGAGGTCTTCTCAGAGGCTCGCCATGAATGGATATCAAGCTATCAAAAAGCTGGTGGGCGTTTATCCCCGCAAATTGTTTAACTGAGCAACAAATCCCTAATGTTGTCATTTGACCGGAATGGTAAATTAAATAACCTGGAAGTCGAATTCATCTGCTCCTACTCTGAAAATAGACTTGTGGTATCAGCATGAGCGTTTGTTTGTTTGTGCTTTTTTTTTTTTAAGGAAATTGTATATAGGTGTTATCTCCTTGAAGGTGATGCCTCTCTTGGACCGATTATGCATGGCAGGAGCCATGCTGGGCTGCTGCCGCAACCTTATCATGGGGTGGCATGCCCCACCGCTTCCTGTGTACGCATGGGAGAAGGAATCCCCTGGCGTACGTGAACTACCCCAGTGTAGCGCACGCGCGTGCACAATGCTGGGGCTGGGAGAGCCTGGTGCGCTGCACAGTGGCAGCAGAGGGGAAGTAGGGGGCATGGTGCCCCACCATCACACAATGGAAGGGGGCCAAGGTGGTGATTGGGGAATGCTCTGTCCAGCTCTGCACAGCTGACAAGGGGGTGTGGTGTCCCTGCAGGGGCACTGTAGTTCGGGGGGACAGACCACAAGGGCCACAGATGGAATGTGGGGGTTTCTATATTTGCATACTGCGGGTCATCCGTGGTGCTGCCCTGGACCAGGGCCAGGATGGCAGCATCATCATGCATAATTGGGGATTAGCCCTGCTGGCGCCACCCGGACTATCTGCCCCATGCATAATCGGTCTTTGTCTTCACATGGGAGATGCCTTCTGATCGTCTTCTCTTCCTTTGTCCTCTCCCTCCCTCCACATGGCCTTCCTTGGAAACACAGGTCTCTGCATGTGTCTCCTGTGGAGACTATGCCCTCCTACTCCCACACACATGATGCTGGACAACCTGGCCGTGATGGGGAAAGTGATGATGATGTCATCTGTACAGTCGTGTCTGACCCTCGACGATTCTATAGGAAAGTCTTCGCCATGCGCCCCTGTCTCTGACCGCTTCTTTTAGTTGGTTCATGGTCATCGCTGTATCGACTTTGATCGTGTCAAGCCAGCGGATCCTTTGGTGACCACGTTTCCTTTTGCCACTGACCATGGCAAGCATTAATCATTTTTCTAGCGAGTTTGATCGCACAATGTGCTCAAAGTAAGTGAGCTTTAGCCGCAATATCTTCCCTTCTAATGACATAGTTGGTTTGCTCCTCTCTAAAACTATCTTGTTGGTAACTTTGGCTGTCCATGGGATTCTCAGCATTCGTCTCCCAACACCATAATTTGAAAGCATCTATTCTCCTCCTGTCTTCCTTCTTCAGGCTCCAGCTTTTGCATCCATAGCTTATTATGGGGAAGACAACAGTGTTGACTAGCTGGCACTTTGTATTAAGGCTGGTATCCTGACTCTTCCATATTCAGTTCATGCCTAACATTGTGTTCTGGCCCAGTGTTATTCACCGTGTGATTTCATGGCTGCACCCACCACTTTGAGTCATCATAGAGCCAAGAAAGATGAAATCATCAATAAATTCGATGTTCTCGTTGTCAATCGTGACTTTGGTGCTACTGCCAGTAGTTGTCATGATCTTGGTTTTTTTGGTATTTGATATAGTCCAATCTTTTCACTTTCTTCTTTTAGTCTCTTTACCAGGGACTACAGATCATACTCTGATTCACCAAGGAGTGTTGTATCATCTGCGTAGCAGAGATTAATGATGTTACAACCTTCAATCTTGACTCTGATCATAGATTCTTCCAGATTAAGATGGGGAAAGCACTCTTTCTTCTTCTTCATCTTCATCTTCATCTTCTTCCTCCTCCTCCTCCTCCTCCTCCTCCTACTCCTACTCCTACTCCTGCAAACCAGATGTGAACTGAATCTACTTGAAAAACTGTAAGCCTCCCCTTCTTTGCAATATGCTTCTTCAGATACTGATTGATTGCATTCAGTACCATAACTCTATGGCCAAGCAACAATGGCAACCAATAATATCCCAAGATGTCCTACAGGAGGCAGGCCTTCTTAGGGGTGGGAAAGGTTACCATCAGCTGAACAGTGCCGATCTCAAAGCTGATTGTTCCCACAGCTGGCAGGCAGTTTCTCCCAATTAGTTGTGTTTGTAGGTCGAGCCTTATCGATGACTTCTCCATGGCCTTCACAGGACTGAATGGAGGAAAAAATCCTCCAGTTCTATAGCGGGTACATCCATCAGAATTAGCCCTTCCTGTTCTCGGGGTGGGGAGGGAAAGGAAGATGATTAGCAAGGCAGAGACATTTGACACTCTTTGCCAGTTCGACAAGTGAGTACAGCTTCGTCGCTTGTCCTTAGTCTCCCCCTCCGCCCAAATTATCTCTTCATTGTAGTGAACGCACTTGAACAACGGCAGATAATTAGAACGGACTGGGACATGAATGGCATTTGACACTGCAGCATGCGCTGATGGAGATACGATCACTTCATTTTTTGCTCTTCTTATGACTGCAGGGAAGCCAAGCGATGGGCAATTCAGAGATGTTAACCAGTGGAGCAATGAACGTCAAGTCCATGATCCTGTAGGGGTAGGGTTGTGCGCTTTGGCTGCCCAATCAGCCATTCCAGCCTAAGGCAGCCAGCGCTGCACCGCTGGCTGCTTCGAGCTGGAAGTGCACAACCCTATGTAGGTTAGTGCACCCCATCGGCCTGCAATTATATGGTGAAGGAGGGAAAGGCAGCGGCATCAGCAGCATTGGCTTCTTCACCATCTGACAGTATTGCCAAATTGATGTTTTATTTATTATCTATCTATCTATCTATCTATCTATCTATCTATCTATCTATCTATCTATCTATCTATCTATCTATCTATCTATCTATCTATCTATCTATCTATCTATCTATCTATCTATCTATCTATCTATCTATCTCCCCGGAGGCTCGGGGCAGTTTACATGGAATGTAGAAACAATACGAGGAACTTGGTTTTTCCGAAACACATATAGATAACCACAACATTAATAACTATTCACATTAATAACTGTAAGAAAGGCAACTATAACAGTGCAAACAGGACCAGGGACAGAACACATGAATGGGTTTCTGGAAGGGAGGGAGCAGGGGCCCTGTAGATGTTGTTGGTTCTGCTTGGTCTCAACTAAATGCCTGGTGGAAGAGGTCCCTTCTGAGGGCCCTGCGGAACTGTTTTCCCACTCCTGGCACGAGTTTAGACATTTATACCAATACTTCAGGGGCAGAGCATCTGCTTAGCAGGCAGAAGGTCTAAGGTTCCATTCTCCAGTTAAAATAATCATAAGACCATCAGTAGAGCCCTGGATCAGACCAGTGACCTAGCAAGTCCAGCCTCCTGTCTCACACAGTGGCCAGTCAGTTCCTCTAGAACAGCGGTCCCCAACCCCCGGTCCAGGGTCCGGTACCGGGCCGCGGATTAGTCAGTACCGGGCCGCGGCTCCACCTCGTCCTCCTCTCCGGCTGCTGCCTTGGGGGCTGCCCTGCCACTCTGCTGCCGGCTCACCTTTGGTGCTGTCCAGCGGTCGCCATGGCTGGGACTCCCCCTTGGCATGGCACTGTGCCGTTGCTGCTGGCAGCACCCCCAGCAGGCGGCGGGAAGTTAGGGACACTGGTGGGAAAGCAAGTGGAGCAGGGGCTCAGGCGACAACGGCGATGTCCCTTGGCAAAAGACTACCCCGCCCCCGGGGCCTCAGTAAAATTGTCAAGCGTTGACTGGTCCCCGGTGATTAAAAGGTTGGGGGCCACTGCTCCAGAGGGCCAACAACAGGGCAGAGAGGCCAAGGACTCTAATCAGAAGATTAGTGCTTCAATGTTAAGGTTCCCCTCATACACTATAGCTAGAAGCTATCAATAGATTATCCTCCATGAATGTAGCGCATTCTCTTTGAAAACCATTTTATGTATATAGGATTATGTGTATAGGATGGAAATCCTATACTGTCGGTACATATGAGAGTCAGTGTGGTGCAGTCATTGGGAGTGGTGGAGTCTAATCTGGAGAACCTGTTTTGATTTCCCTAATTTTTTCTCCACATGAAGCCTGCTGGGTGACCTTGGGTCAGTCCCAGTTCTGTCTGATCTCTCTCAGCTCCATCGGCCTCACAAGGTGCCTGTTGTGGAGAGAGGAAGGGAAGGTGACTGTCAGTCACTTTGAAACACCTTAAGGTAGAGGAAATCAGAATGTAAAAACTTACTTTCTGTCTTCCTTCCGTTCTTTCTCTCCCTTCTGTCTCTTTCTCCCTTTTTCTTAATGAGAAGAACAAATTGAGCACATTTAAAATGGCTACAAGGGCAAGGTCCATATGTGACAAGTGCTGATATAACTAACCAAAGTCGATGGGAACCATCTAAAGATGAGAACAGACCCCAGACTAAAGCACTATAGAGACAAATTCATCCAACCTTGCAAGAAATATTTAATGGCCTTCATCATTCCTTGCTAACTGCAGGCATTGTCTGTTTCTGGAGGAACAGTTCTTTGAATCTTTTAATAAACGACCTAATAAAATATTTAGCGTTTTAATAAATATGATCCAATATAGCCCAACACAATGCATTGATCCTCTGTGTCCCTGAAGTAATTACAGGCTGTAGGTACAGTGCAAGGTAGCCAGTATGGCCAGTCATGGATCAGGGGATGCAAGTTGACACTGTGAAGATCACTAGATGGCTTTGAGAAAGTCACCTATGACAAAGGGAGGTAGGAAGGATCTCATATCCTGGATCTATAAGGACCACCCAGATTTCTTGAGCTAAGAGGCAGCTACGTATATAGCGATTGAATACATATACTTAGGAGGGCTCTTCGCTCTGTGGATATGAATCTACTGGTTGCCCTGGGCCCCCGGGATGTTCGCCTGGCCTTGACCCGGGCCAGGACCTTTTCGGTCCTGGCTCCAAACTGGTGGAATGAGCTCCCGGAGGAGCTGTGGGCCCTGCTGGATTTACCAGCTTTCCACAGGGCCTGCAAGAGGGAGCTCTTCCACGAGGCGTATGGTTGAGGTCAGGGCAGAGCCTGGATTCCATCCTTGGATTCCCTCAGATTTGTCAGCCAGCTCCCTCTCTCATGGAACCAACGTTATGGCCTCCAACGTTATGGCCATCCTATGGTTGTAGGATTAGAATGCCATCGTTGTTATTGTATAATGTATAATGGGACTTATGGGGTTTTACTGTGGTTTTAATGTTTTATTGTGAACGGCCATGAGACCTTGTGGTGAATGGCGGTATACAAGTTTAAATAATAAATAAATAATAAAATAAATAAATATCCTTGTCAAGCCTAGGGATGTGCACAAACTTAGAACATGTGGATTCGTTGGGTTCATGGTCCTTGGCCGAATCATGAACCAAATCACAAACCCAACTAGGAGGTTTGTTTGTGAACTGAACCCGTTTGCATAACTTGTTGAAAGAGACCACAGTCCCTTTAAATAGGTTTTGCAGAAAGCCTAAAAAAACAGCTGAATGGCGAGTTTGTTCCCTGCTGACCAGCTGTTTTGTGATCTACAGTCCCTTTAAAATTTCAAGGGACAGCATGAGACAGACTGAAAGAATTGAGCTGCGGGGAGCATCTCCCTGCTGGACATCTGTTTTTGCAGCTTTCTCAGGGAACTGATGTTAGGGGCTTAAAGAGACTCAGTCCCATAACACGCACACCCACATACACACGTACACACAAACCACACAAGATGCTCTAAAAAACTCATGGAAATTCATAATGGTTGACCAATCACAAACTTCTGTTTGCCAATCACAAAAATGTGTTACAAGTTTTCATTCATCCATCCATCCATCCATCCATCCATCCATCCATCCATCCATCCATCCATCCATCCATCCATTCATTCATTCATTCATTCATTCATTCATTCATTCATTCGATTTATATACCACCCTTCACTGTGGCATCTCGGGGCTCTGCACAAGGAACAGTAGAACTGGTACATTTAAAACATGTATATAAATATGAGAGCTTCTTGTGGCACAGGTTGGTAAGGCAGCAGACATGCTGTCTGAAGCTCTGACCATGAGGCTGGGAGTTCAACTCAAGGTTGACTCAACCTTCCATCCTTCCAAGGTCAGTAAAATGAGTACCCAGGTTGCTGGGGAAGGGAATGGCAAACAACCCTGTATTGAGTCTGCCAAGAAAACACTTAGAGGGCATCACCCCAAGGGTCAGACATGACTTGGTGCTTGCACAGGGGATACCTTTACCTTTATATAAATATGAACAGAAACAGTGGTGAAGACTTATCTCCAGCCACCATTGACCTTACGGAGGAGCTGGGCGGTTAGGAGGGCGTGCATGGGGGTGTTAAGCCTTGCAGCATGTAGAGCAGGTGCATCAATGGCATGCCACGCCTACATCATGAGTAGGGAGGCTTAGGCCTAGGAGCAACTTAAAAGGCATCATATGCAGTGGTCCCAGATCTTTGCCAAACCACTGCTGGAAGAGCTCCCCCACCCTTGGCAAAATACTGTGCATGCTTAAATGGCCACTGTCAAATGTTTGGAATTGCATTTCATCACAGCTTGCGGTTTTGGCATGGAAGCCTGTTTGGGGGGAGTTTGGTCTGCACATCGGATTCCCTAGGTTAGGGCCCTCCTTAAGAGGAAGCAGGTCTGCGATCAGGGCTGACCCAGCTGGGGAGGCAAGGGGCTCATAGTGCCAAGTAGCCTGGTGAGGGACCAAGGGAAGTGTACGCTTCCTCTTGGCACCCCAGGTGGACACTTCTCTATGGTGGGAATCCAGCGGTAAGCGGACCCGTATTCCCAGAGGGGGAACCGTGTGTTCCCTGGGGTGCCACTGGGGTCCGAGTTCTGCAAGTCAGTTTCCCTCTCCCATACTGAGACAACACTCCTGCAGAGTCAATAAATCTGTGGCCTTGTTTAAGCCAAACAGAAATATGTGCATGTCTTCCTTGAGCCCAAGGTGCCCTCATGCAAGTCAAGATGCAATAGCAAGAGCAGGCGAACAGCAATCCAAACTCTGTACAGAGTAATAGATCTGGCAAGAGAGGGGAGACAGCAGCTGGGCAGCAGCTTTGGATTGGGGTGTGTAGGGTGTCAGAACTGCTTGACAGAGACCAGGGTGTAAACTGCAGGGAGCTTTTATTCCAACCCCAGATCGATTCAGTCCCTGCCGTCTACACAGAATGTGATTTCCGTTTGGATTTGGGGCGATTTAAAATTTCCTTCTGCAGCAAGAAGGATTGATCCAGAGTGACCCTACCTTTATTGTGTGATATCTTAGAGTGCTTTTAATCCTGAATATATTATAAAATTGCATTGTTTTGAATCGGGGCTCTCTTCCATGGTAGAGGACCCGTGATTGGCCACAGGTGGTCATGTGACGAATTTGCCTTAAAGGAGAAGCCCTTAATTTCTCTCAACTTCTGTTGGTCCTGGATTTTTCCTCCCTCCTCTGCCTTTTTCGATCCTCTCCCCTACCCCTCCAAGAAAAGAAAGAGGCTCCCTGCTTGGCTCCTCTCTCCCCCTTCAAGAAAAGAAAGAAAGAGGCTCCCCCCCCCTCTTCTGAACTACCCTAACGACGTGAGCCTCTTGTGGCGCAGAGTGGTAAGGCAGCCGTCTGACAGCTTTGCCCATGAGGCTGGGAGTTCAATCCCAGCAGCCGGCTCAAGGTTGACTCAGCCTTCCATCCTTCCGAGGTCGGTAAAATGAGTACCCAGCTTGCTGGGGGGTAAACGGTAATGACTGGGGAAGGCACTGGCAAGCCACCCCGTATTGAGTCTGCCAAGAAAACGCTAGAGGGCGTCACCCCAAGGGTCAGACATGACTCGGTGCTTGCACAGGGGATACCTTTACCTTTAACCACGTGCAGAAGACTTTCCTGTTTCAGTGGGGAGGGGGGGGAAGAGGAAGACCCGAGTTCAAAGCAATCTGAATTCAACAGGATTGGCAATGGAATAAACAAAGTAAGTGCAGACTCTGCCCTGGTTTGATGGAGATCCCTGGCTCCAGTGTCAACCAAAAGCCTGGCAGAAGAGCTCTGTTATGAAGGCCTTACAGAACTGTTTGAGTTCGGTTTGCGGTTTGGTTCCTGTCCTTCCCTAGACTGGCCTCAGATTTTGAGAGTGTTATAATTAAGCAGACCAGCTATGGCTATCACTTTGATGGTAGACCATCAAGATAGTCTGGGGTCACTACACAGAGGAACGTAGTAACAACCCCCTCTGCATGTTTTTCTGCTTGCTTGGAGAGATCCCCACAGCCATAGAAACCTTTCCACCGGTGGCCTGATTCTTGTGCTTTTGTGATAGACATTATTCGCCCACTTGTCTATTTGGTGTAGGGGTGATAATAATAACTCATGTCAATAGGATGAGACATCACGGGGGGAGAAAAATAACTGTAATTGGTGAGCAGAAATACACATCTTTCTACAACTTCTGTTTACCGGAACAGGAAAATATCCGCTCACTAAATTATTCAAAGTAAGGCTCCATCTTTCCATGAATTGTCGCTCATTTGTTTTTCAAATCATATCGTCCATGACACAGCATGAGCCACATTCAAAAAATTATCCCCCCCCCCCGCAAAGCTGTTCCAGAGTTAAATGTGACTCTTTGCATTACTTGAGACATGCTGCTGCCTTCAGATCCTCCCCTCAATCTCCAAGGAGAAGGCAACTGATTCTTCCTGCGTCAGGCACAGTAACAAAATGATATTTCATGTTGGAATCTGTAAGATCTGCAGTGAGCATGCTTCAACAGAATGTGAAGAATATCCCACAGGGGGCATTGGAAGAGATATGCAGGTAACATATTTAGAACAGGAACTTCCTGATTTTTCAAATACTCTCCTCCTGTGTCCTGATTCGTTCAGTTGGAGACTTCCTGCTCCTTTGAGCACACTTCCTACCTGCTTGCCTCCAGAAGAGCAGTTGGACAGTTAGGTCTTTCTCTCTCTCTTTCTCTCTCCTCTCTTTACACAGCTTTTTCTTTTCAGAATAAAACTATTCTTTAAACCCCCAGCGCTTCACCCCTTGTCATGTCTAAATTGGGCCAACACTTCAGAGTTTTTTGTGACATGCAACTGGAAATAATCCTGCAGCATAACATCTTTTACAAGCCAACCAACCGCTTAAGCCAAATGCTGCAATCTGATATGACTGTGTAGTTTTTAAAGAACTGTCAGCTTCATCAAACCCTAAAAATTAAGCTTCTTTCATTTATTTCCTTTTGTACGCGTCATTGGTACTCTGCCTTTCTCCCCAATGGGGATCCAAAGTGGCTTACCTAAGTCTTCTCTCCATTTTATCTGCACAACAACCCTGCGAAGTAGCTGAGGCAGAGAGTGTATTCAAGGGTATTTATTTATTTATAAACTTCAAAATGACCTCATAGGAAGATGGATACCTTGAACCAAGAGGAACGAAGGGATGTAAATGTTTTAATCAATACTTAAACTTAAAAAAAATGCTACAGCCAATTTCTGGGCTACTTAAGAATGGTTCCTGTTTTGTATCATTTGCAAGGTGGAAAAAGTACTGGGGATAATATGCACTTACCATTTTTCTCCTTGTTAAATTGTCATAATCTAGGGCTAGTCAACCTGTGGTCCTCCTGATGTCCATGGACTGCAATTCCCATGAGCCCCTGCAAGCGTTTTCTGGCAGGGGTTTATGGGAATTGTAGTCCATGAACATCTGGAGGACCACAGGTTTACTAGCCCTGCCATAGTCTACTGTAGTTAATTATTATGCATTTGAAACAGCTACGCTGACAAATCCTCAAGTGGGATGGGTACGTCCCCCACTGTACTGGACATTCTTTGGTCAGTAGTAATGTCACCTGACTGCCACACTGGCACAGGCTACTGGCAGGGCCTCATGGGAACTGTAGTTCATTGACATGGAGATTTCAACAAGAAATTCCCATGGAAGTGCACAGCCTTTTGAATGCCAGCCTGTAACTCTAGAAACACTGCCACCTTTCCCCCTCCCTCTGAGGTATACTGTTCCTTTTAGAGAGTGGATTGAAATGCCTCTGAGGGAATGGCAGGATGACTTCCTGGTGATGTAATATTGTAATAGCAGAGGTGGGAGGAGTTTTACCAAACAAGGGGCACATTGACCTCCTGTTGGTGGATGAAGGTGACTGGCTGGTGGCGACTGCCAGGAAATGCTAGGGCTGAGACCTGCGGGCAGGCAATGGCCAACCACCTCTGAATGTCTCTTGCCTGGCAGCCCGACAATCTTAGGATCTCCTGACGATATAGCACACAGGCCATACGAGAATGTCAAATGAGGAGAATCTCTGCTCCATCTTTTGCTTTTTTAATGATGTGTATAGTGACAATCACAGCAATTTTGCGCAGAGCTACTGTAATTGTGTATTTCAATTGCCTTCCCTTGCGCCCCCCCCCCCTTCTCATCCATTTCCTTGTTTATGTTCTGAAAGTAGTCTTAATGTTTATGGGTACTTGGCAGCTATTGAGGACACGGAGGGCTCTGCCTTTTTGTAAACAGAATAAAAGGTGTAGTTTATTGTCGTTTTCATTGTGTGGGAAGCCAGGCCCATTATTTCTTCTCAAACGGTCTCAGTGACATCTTTGTTCTTTCTTGAGTTGCCCTCTTTATACTTCCATGCGGGACGTTTCCTTCCTCCACCCTTAGAAATACTCAGAATATGGTGTCGTCTCCCCCCCCCCCAGGTGGAATGTGAGAATTCAAAGAAATACTCTGGGTTATCGAAGCTATGGCCAAATTATTATTATTATTATTATTATTATTATTATTATTATTATTATTATTATTATTATTATTATTATTATTATTATTTAATTTTTAGACCGCCCTTCTCCAAATAAGGGCGGTTTACAACATAAATAGTTAAAACACCATAAAATCCCCATAAAAACCCCAATTAACATCAGCAAAAGTTACATATAACATATAGCGGCGGTGGTCACAATTCTGATCTTAGTTCAGCCTGGTGGAGAGAATAATATTCAGAAGAGGGTGGCACCAATACAATAGATCTAATTAGAAATGAAAACGAGATTACTTCTCTCTCTCTCTCTCTCTCTCTCTCTCTTTTCCTCTGTCTGTCTGTCTATATCTATATCTATATCTATATCTATATCTATATCTATATCTATATCTATATCTATATCTATATCTATATCTATATCTATATCTATATCTATATCTCCCCCTCTCTCTTTCTCTCTCCAGGTAAACCATCTTTGAAAAGCACTTAAAAGAAAAATAAAGCACAGAAACACTGATGGTGCTGCACTTTGCTAGCTTGCTCCTTGTGAAAAGTAAACAAATGCAACATTAGGGAGAATCTTTGTTTTAATTAACAGAATCAGAATCTCACAGAGCTTGAAGAGACCACCGAGGGCCATCCAGTCCAGCCGCCCACCTTCCTGAGGACTTAAAAATCACACCCTCCTGACTGGTGCTCATCCAAGCTCATCCTAAAAACTGCCAATGAAGGAGACTCTACCACATACCAAGGCAGCACCTTCCATCTACAAACAGCCCTCACCATCAGAAAATGCCTTCCAATATTGAAGTGGAACCACCTTTCCTGCAGTTTGAACCTGTGGCTCCTAGTTCATGTTTCTAAAGCTGCAGTAAATAGATTGGCCTTCTCTTCCACATGCCTAGCTTTTACGTAGTTAGACACAGGTCTCCTCTCACCCTTTTATCTCCACTTCTCCAGGCTACACACACCCAACTCTCTCAACCTCTCTTCGTAAGGCATGGATTCTAACCCCTCAACCACCCCAGCTGCCCTTCTCAGAACATCTTCCAACCTGTCAGTATCCTTCATGAACTGAGGTGCCCAGAACTGGATAAAGAACTGGACAGCAGATCTTTTTTCTGTAGAAGTGGGAATACACACAAAAGCTTGTACCCTGAAGAAAACTTTGTTGTTCTTAAAGGAATCACCCGTCTCAAACATTGTTCTGTTGCTTCAAACCAACATGGCTGCCCACCAGAATCCGAACAGATCTGTTGTTACCAGTGAATAAGATTTTTAACACTCCTCTTTTTATTACCAAAAGGATTCTCAACACAACTAACAGTTGCGTATTCTTCCTCTCCCCTCAACAGACAACATGTGAGGTAGGTGAGGCTGAGAGAGCTCTAAGAAAACCGTGACTGGCACAAGGTCACCCAGCTGACTGTGTGTGGAGGCGGAGTGGGGAAACAAATGTGTTTCTCCAGATTAGAGGCCATCACTCTTAACCACTATGCATGCTGGTTCTTGGAATGGAAGAGAGAGAAAAAGGTGTTCTGTATCTGCAAATGGTCTTGTAACGTGGGTAGTGATAGGGTTATACTGGGCATCTCGCCCTTGTTTAACTCTGTTGTTATGCTGGCACAGGTTCCTGGTTTCAGATCTTCAGGATGCAGTGATATGCATGGATCTTGACTGAATCCAAGAATTCTCCAGCATGTTAGATTCCCTGACAAATAAGAACAATGGTCCATCTAGCCCAGGATCCTTTCTCACACAACTGCCAACCAGTTCCTCTGGACACCCAACAACCGATAACAGAGGCCAAGGCCTTCCTGAGAACATCAGGAGAGCTGGATCAGACTAGCAGTTCATCTAGTCCAGCATGCTATCTCACACGGTGGCCAACCACTTCCTCTCGAGGGCCAACAGTAGGGCTGAGTGGCCAAGACGTTCACCCGAATAGCAGAAGAGCCCTGCTGGATCAGGCCAGTAGTCCATCTAGTCCAGCATCCTATCTCGCACAGTGGCTAACCAGTACCTCTGGAGGGTCAACAATAATTCACAGAAGCCAAGTTCTTCCCCTGTCACTGCCTCCTGGCTCTGTGATTCAAAGGATTAGTGCCTCAGAATGTGGAGGTTCCCATCAGTCCCCACGGCTGGTAGCCATTGACAGATTTATCCTCCAGGAATCAAACTAATCCCCTTAAAAGCAGCTTGTTCCTGCAGCCGTCACTATGTCCACTGCCGGCAAATCCCACATTTTAATCACTCCCCACTTTCTGCAACCTGCACACAGGACTTTTTTTTTTTTTTTAAGGAGCATGATCAAATTTCCAGCTTCTCCGGCCCTGTATGTTTCACTTTGGATCTATATTGCATTGGCTTCTGGACCTCTGCCTCTGGAAACAAATGTCTACTGCATTAACCTCCTGCGCCAAGCCATCCCCTTACATGAGATGTCACTAATGCCTTTGCTGTTAAATATATTGACCAGTGTGATTATTTTGCCATTATTGTTAATTGAATGGAGTCTCCCTCCTGCCATCGTTTGAAGCCAGGGTCACTAATTCTGCTAATACTGGACCGCTGGCCAAATGTTAACACACAACACACAAAGCATCAATTAAGCAGGGGCAGGAATGGAAAACAGCCTCCCGACTTTGGCCTGGGAGAGGATAAATTCCCGTCAGGAGGGTAGGCAGCAGATTGGTCTGCCTTTTGTATATCGCAAGGGGGCTACTCTAGTCTCATGTGCATCTGTCGGCACATTCCTGCCATTAAATAATTCATTGGTTTCCCTAATCTAATAGTGGCTAAACCAGTTGGGCCCGCTTAGGTATCATTCCAGTTGTCACTGCTTACAAACCCATAATATTATGGTGTCGCTAACGTCTCCTGAGAGCAAGGTCATCCGCTAGGCACTCAAGCAAATGCCGTTGACAGATCCCAAAAGGCTTTTTACTGAAACTTAATATATTTTTAAAGCCAAGAAGGGCGATGAGCACGCTTTCCAGTCGTGGATGGATCCGTCAATCACTTAAGGCCCGGACAGCAACAACTTTTAATAGAGGGATGGCTAAAGCCAAAGCACTTTACCACAACGCAGAACCTTCCAGTAGGGTTATATCAGAGGGAGCACCTGTGCTGTTTTCATTCACGGGATGTGTGCATGTGTGTCTAAGCGCCCACTTGAGATTGGGACATAAAAGGCCATTTACCGTTAAGTGAAACTTTATTTGCATGTCAAATCTTTCATGTCAGGGAGAATCCAGATTGGAGGCCGAAAAGCTTTTTGCTTCCATCCTTCTAATTAGGCCCGTGCTCATGCTCATGCATAATATATACCAAGTTGCATATTAGCAAGTAATCCCGCTAAATCATCAATTTACTGTAACCCTTTGCTGCGGCAACAGCAATAATGAAAATGTCAAAGTGGCTGCAGTATTTTTCCAACAGATGCTGGCTGGTCTGGATTGTCTCCCTAGATACCAGACTTCCAATGTGGTTTGTCAAGACTAAAGGGAAAGGCAAGGGAGATTTTCCCCCTAAGGTGAATTGATCTGACATCTCTTCTCCCAATCAAACTGTAGTGTGCCTGATACAACCGCATATGAAGGATATCCTACAAGCGGCAACAGAAGAGATGTTTTGTTAGCATATTTAGATTAGGAACTTTCTGGTGTCCCCATCACCACCAAAAAAAACACACACACACATCCTCCTTTGTCCTGATTGGCTCAGCTGGAGACTTCCTGCTCCTTTGAGTACACTTCCTCTTCTGGCTAACAACAGTTAGATTGTTAGGACTCTCTCTCCTCTTATTAAAAAACTCTTCTTAATAAAAAACTTAATCTTATTCTTTAAGCTGCTTGGTGCATCTCCTCCTTTGCATATTTAAATTCTGTGAACCAAAGCTTCATCTACCATCTCTCTCACTCTCTCTCTCTCTCACTCTCTCTCACTCTCTCTCTCTCTCTCTCTCTCTCTCTCTCTCTCTCTCCAAGGGGATGGCAGGTTACAGTGGATGAGAAATAGGGTTGTCTCTCTCTTAATACATATCTTTCCATCTATCCCCCTATCTTTATCTCTCTCTTTCTCCATTCATTCATCCATCCATCCATCCATCCATCCATCCATCCATCCATCCATCCATCCATCCATCCATCCATCCATCCATCCATCCATCCATCCATCCATCTATCTATCTATCTATCTATCTATCTATCTCCATATGGATCTCGCCTTGTCATGATCCAGTGTGGTTTAGCAGTTAAGAGTTTTGCACTAATATCTGGGAGACCCAAGTTCCAGTTCCCGCTTGCCCCCCTGGATGCTCACTGGGTGACCTTGGGCCAATAACACCTTCTCAGCCTAACCTACCTCAGGGGGTTGTGGAGAGGATAAAATGGAGGATTGCAGAAAGATGTAAGCTGCTTTGGATCCCCACTGGAGAGAAAGGCAGGGCATAAACGAATATGACAATAAGGAATACAACAGTGGTAGCTAACTCACTGAAGAGGTTGACTCAGTGTATGGCTGTGATTTAAAAAATGGCAGATGGAGATAATTAGGAAACAGCCTAATGCCCCTGTATAAATACAATGCCCCTGTATACTGCGTACAGCTCTGGTCACTGCACCTCAAAAAAGAAATTATAGCATCAGGGATGGGCAACTGACATGATTCAGGGATGAAACACCTTCCTTAGGAAGAAAAGCTAAACAGGTGAGGGCTCTTTAGTTTGGAGAAATGATGACAAAGACTGTTTCCACCCTAGTGATATTGCCCAGAATCGCATCTTTAAAGGTTTGACCTTTTTGTTCATTTCTACACTGAAATCTGCTTCTTCAGGCCTGAATTGCCCCCTCCCTTGCCCTGCAGCAAAGGAATACACAGAGAATACACAATTTCATCTTTTCAAACGGGGCCTAATTCAGAGCTGTTCTGTGTGGAAATGCATGCATTCAGGTTTTTCCCCGTGCCCACCATTTTGAATCATTTGGGCACACCTCTTTCCTCATCACCATCCTCCCTTCCTCCTCCCCCCTCTCTCCTTCCTCACCTTTTTGATGGGTCACTTTTGTCTGCCTTCTTTTCACGGGTCTTACCCTCCACATCCGCTGCTAGAAATAGCAGAAGAGAGCAACGTGCTTTATACGCGCCTTTCTTCCATCTGTCAATCAATCTTGGCAACCAGTCTGCTTTCTCCATGTTTTTAAGGTCCCGCGATGCCCGCTAATTTTTTTAAAATTCATATTTCTCTGTTGAAATGCCTTTGCATGGAATCATAGATACATAGTGCTTTTTGAATGCCACCCCTTATAGAATCACAAATTTTGATACTTTTAAAAATTAATCTCATTCCTGATTGGGGGGGCAGAGAAAACTCTAGAGAGGCATGCTTTGTGTTACAACTTTGGGAAGAAATTATTTCTGGCCTGCATGCGTGTCCGACTATTCGTTCCTCCAGTAAGTTAGCCATTTTTAAAAAGAAATTCCCATCTCCGGGAACAAAGGAGAGGGAGGCAGGTGCAAGAGCGGGATGAGGCAGGTGCCTTTAGTGTGTTTGAGCCTCCAGACCTTCCCTCTGCTGGTTGCCTGCTGGTTGCTCTCCTGTATCTCGTGTTGAATAAATTGGGGTATCCAATTTATGCAATTCCTCAAGTAGCACTTTAAAATGAAGGATGTAGCTGGCTGGTTACCGCCCAGATGCTGGATGTGGCCGACATTATATGGAGGGGCCAGAACATAATGACTTTTTTTACAAACATTACACTGCATTTAACAAGTGCGGAAATGCCCAAGCAAAGAAACAAAAGGCATAAACGCCCTGAGCCATATGGAAGGGCAGCATACAAATCAAATAAGTAAATAAAACTCAAGACACGACACATTATTGCACAGGACTCAGCAAAAGCCCATAGAACACTCTCTGTCTCCAAGATGTCCCTGTCTCAAACACAGCATTGCATCAAAGCGATGTGACCATGACCGTTTACGCACTGGGAACTTCACTGCCCCAGCGGGAGCACGAATGGGGGGCGGATGAGGTGCACCAGGCCAAATGCTCCTCCATGTGGGTGCAGGAAGAGGTGGGGCAACCTGCCATGACTAAAACTCCAGCCTGCAACCCGGCATGAAACCTCCAGTGCATAAACGGTCCAAGTGTCTCATTCTCAAGAGAGCCTATCTGCGTGACGGTTTTGCCATTGATCCGTGTAGACTTCAGTTGTTTGCCTGGAATACCATTAACCTTGAGCGGGCAATATATCCCCCTCCCACCGAAGGGGAAAAAAAGAACCCCAAACAGAATTTGAATCGTTTGTTTATTTAAAGCCCAAACGCTAACAGCATCTGTATGCCTAAGCGATTAGCACACCTGGAACTTGGCGGGGAGTTCAGCGGACGCTCATTGAGGCTCGTGGTCCTTCCCATCGGGAGTCAAGGAGAACATTTCGACGGGCTCAATGACTAAAAGGATCAAGCGCTGCACGTAAAGTGGAGCTTAGCTTTACAATCCGGCTAAATGCCGAAACAAACAACCTGTGACTTTGACTTCACTCCTCGTGAATTTTGCAGCCATGGCCCATGGGGCAAGGAGGGTTGCACCTCGCAAGGTGCCCAACAAGTGCATGGAACAATTCGAACGAGCTGGAAATTCCCCTGAAGCTGTTTGTTTTCAGACCTGATCAATTTTGGGATTACTTCCCGGAGACACCTTTGTGAACCCCAGGTTCTTTTCAAAAGAAAATGGAAACAGGGTGATTTACTCAGCATGGCTTAGTGTGAGTTTCCGGGGGAAAAGGACATTTGATAAACTCCTTGGTTTTAGGGAGGTTTTTTTTTAATGCAATAGGTCCATTTTTTTTTTTTTGGCTGATTCTTCCCTGAAGAAGTACATCCTCCTGAGAGCAGGAGAATTTTACTGCTTGCAGACATAACATTTTGGCATGTAAACTTTATTCATTGATATGTTGATCAGAATATGAATTAATTTATTTAGGGGGAAATATTTTCTCTACCCACTCCCACTTGTTTTTTTTGTTTTAGTGAAGAGCTCTAGAGAACTCAAACCCTATAAAACCTAAAGCAAAATTGCAGGGGTAGCCAAACCATGGCACTCTGGAGGTCCATGGACTACAGTTCCCATGAATCCTTGTCAGCACATGCTGGCAAGGGCTCATGGGAATTGTACTCCATCAAGCAACCCTGCATATTTTGTAGGTGTGGGAGGGGGTATGCAGCTGCAAAGTGCCACCAAGTTGTTTCTGACTGACAGGGACCCTGCGAATGGATGACTTTCCAAATGTCCTCTGGTTAACAGTCTTGTTTAGGCCCTGAAAAAATGTGGGCCATTGCTTCATTGCTGGAATCCAACCATCTCATATAAAGAAGAAGAGTTGGTTCTTATATGCCACTTTTCTCTACCCGAAGGAGTCTCAAAGCAGCTTACAGTCGCCTTCCCTTTCCTCTCCCCACAACAGACACCCTGTGAGGGAGGTGGGGCTGAGAGAGCTCTGAGAGAACTGTTCTACAAGGACTGTGACTTGCCCAAGGTCACGCAGCTGGCTTCATGTGGAGGAGTAGGAAATCAAACCTGGCTCGCCAGATTAGAAGTCGGCGCTCCTAACCACTACACCAAGCTGTAAAGAAGGACGATTGAAAAGGCTGCTGCAGAACAAATGTCAGCATGCTTGGAAGAAGCTTCGGCCCTAGACCCATCCCAGTCAGGTTTCTGGCCTGTCTACATCCCTCTTCAACTGGGGTGGCCAAAACTGAACACAGGACTCCAAGCAAGGCCGAACCAGAGCACAGCAAACCTCCCGTGATCTGGACACGATACTCCCTTGGATACAGCCCCAAATCCCATTGGCCTTTTTAGCCACCGAGTCACACTGCTGAGGTGTAAAATACAATAGCTGCATTCAGTCCCTTCACTCGAAGGTTCTTTGCAGAACCCAGAGGAACGTCCGAAATTCCCATCATAACATCAAATAAAGCACATGGGTGGAGCTTTCGAAGGAGGGGGGCACATCTCAAACAAGAAAGGTTGAGGGAGCTTGGTCTGTTTAGCCAGGAGAGGAGAGCTGTGGCCTTGTTTATCCCAACATTGGTGTGTCGCGTCTTATTCCAGCCCAAAATGCCCTCCTGTGAGTCAACACATCTCCCCCAATGCCTCCCACTGGACGTTCTACATATGATGTTGAATCACATGCATCACTGACCTTGCCTATTCCAACAGTTGTGGGGATAAAATGGCAGGGAGGGCTTCAAAAGGAAGCTCCTTTGGATCATGTGAAAACATTCTCAGAGGGTGAGGGGTTTGGAGACCAAGACGTATGAGGCAAGGTTGGGGGAGCTTGGTCTGTTTAGCCCGGAGAGGAGACGACTGCGAGGAGGATGGAGCAGAATTGTTCTCTCTTGCTCCAGAGGGACAGACCAGTACGAATGGGATGAAATTAATTCAAAAGAAATTCCATCTAAACATCCGGAAGAAGTTCCTGACAGTTAGAGTGGTTCCTCAGTGGAACAGGCTTCCTCAGGAGGTGGTGGGTTCTCCATCTTTGGAGATTTTTAAACAGAGGCTGGATAGCCATATGACGGAGAGGCTGATTCTGTGAAGGATCAAGGGGGTGGTAGGTGACACTGGATGAGCGTTAGGGTTGTGAGTGTCCTGCATAGTGCAGGGGGTTGGACTAGATGACCCATGAGGTCCCTTTCAACTCTGATTCTAATTCAGCATTGACGGGAAAAACAACAAGAACAACAGCTACGATCTAAGGGAAAGGTCCATGAGTTACCCATTTATTTAACTATCTCCCCCACAACAGTTTGTTCTGGCTTTCGAGCCGTGCCGTGCGGTTATTTGTTCTGCCAGACCTTTGGGATGCGGGAGACATAAGCATCTGGCAGGAAACGCTGAGAGAATCTTTTTATGAAAAGCCTTTTGTCTCTCAGCTGTGGGGTGTCAGGAGAATATTTGATTTGGAGGCACTGAGTAATATCCGTAATTACATTTTTATAATCTCGGTGCATCCTGAAAAGGCCAGAAAACGAACCGAAAACACAAAAGCCAGGCGGTGTTATTCAGAGGGCACGGAAGGGCGCCTGGGAAACCGTCACCAATGGGAACTTTGTCCATCTTTTTTGCTCAAGGGGTACAGAGTCCCCCACATGCCCGGCTTCCGTGTTAGGCCTTCAATTGGGGACCGTCCAAGAGTGTGCCAGTGATCACAGCGGAGGGGCTTTATTTATGGTGTACATTTGAAATCCCACTGCTGAGAAAGAAAATGGCGTTCCACAGAAGCGGGACGTGGGCAAGAATATCGGCAGAGCATGTCTACAGTCAGATGCATGGTGAGAGAGGCATGCCGTCCCTTTCATTTTGCCACTGTTCAGTCTCTCTTGTTAGGCCAGAATCGCAAACCCGTCGCATAAGGCTCTGTTCTCTGGGCTGATAAAGACAAGAAATAAAGGCTTATGGCTTTTATGGGGAAGGAGACGCTGAACGAGGAGGAGAAGAAGAAGAAGGCGGCAAGCCCAGTGTCTCTGGAGCTTTTCTTTTCAAGCTAAAAGCCCAGGTGTTTGATGCCGTGTCAAGGGCTGTTGAAATACGTAATTCATTCCATCTGCTGTGCTCCGCAAAGGAGAGATGCACCATCCAACACCAGCTGCAGACGCTTGAAAGAGAGCAAAAGGAGACCTTGGCAGCTGCCCGGTGGTATTTGTGTTCTAACCCTGGGAAGAAAGCTGACTAGAAGAAAGAGCCAATTGACATTCAGGCAAGCCTTGGGGCCAAAATGCAAAATAAGCGTACGAGACGAGGTGGCTTTTCAAAACAGCTCTTCCTTTAACAGCAAAGGCCCGCCAGAGAGGATGGAGCAGGTCTCAGCAGGAGATAACAGATCCTTGAGAACAGATCTCTAGTGGCTTGGGAAGAATATCCCAGTTATGGAATGAGGCAGTAGAACAAATGGTTGGTTGTCGGGTGGAGAAATGTCTGCAGAGAGCATGGGCCTTGAGGCCCTCCGGATGAATATGGGAGCATTGGAGGAGAAGGAGAAGGAGAAGGAGAAGGAGAAGGAGAAGGAGGAGGAGGAGGAGGAGAAGGAGGAGGAGGAGAAGGAGAAGGAGAAGGAGAAGGAGAAGGAGACGGAGACGGAGAAGGAGAAGGAGACGGAGACGGAGACGGAGACGGAGACGGAGAAGGAGAAGGAGAAGGAGACGGAGACGGAGACGGAGACGGAGACGGAGACGGAGACGGAGAAGGAGACGGAGAAGGAGACGGAGACGGAGAAGGAGAAGGAGACGGAGACGGAGACGGAGACGGAGACGGAGACGGAGACGGAGAAGGAGACGGAGACGGAGACGGAGACGGAGACGGAGAAGGAGAAGGAGAAGGAGAAGGAGAAGGAGAAGGAGAAGGAGAAGGAGAAGGAGGAGAAGGAGAAG
This sequence comes from Paroedura picta, assembly GCF_049243985.1. Classification (NCBI taxonomy): domain Eukaryota; kingdom Metazoa; phylum Chordata; class Lepidosauria; order Squamata; family Gekkonidae; genus Paroedura; species Paroedura picta. The sequence goes on along the minus strand of NC_135370.1, from coordinate 26,113,332 downwards.
GAAGGAGAAGGAGAAGGAGAAGGAGAAGGAGAAGGAGAAGGAGAAGGAAGGAGAAGGAGAAGGAGAGTTGGTTTTTATATGCTGCTTTTCTCTACCCAAAGGAATTTCAGACACCCTGTGAGGGAGGTGAGCCTGAGAGAGACCTGATATTACTGAAGAAGAATAGTTGGTTCTTATATGCCACTTTTCTCTACTCAAAGGAGTCTCAAAGCGGCTTAGAGTCACCTTCCCTTTCTTCTCCCCACAACAGACACCCTGTGAGGTGGGTGAGGCTGAGAGAGCCCTGAGATTCCTGCTCGGTCAGAACAGCTTCATCAGTGCTGTGGCGAGCCTAGGGTCACCCAGCAGGCTGCATGTGGGGGAGCAAGAAATCGAACCTGACTCACCAGATGAGAAGTCCACACTGCTAACCACTACACCAAGAAGGATTAAAGACCACCATGGTATAGTGGTTAAGAGCAGTGAACTCTAATATTGAGAACTGGACTCAATTTGCCACTCCTCCACTGGGTGGACTCAATTTACCTCCTCCTCAGCTGGGTGGCCTTGGGCCAGTCCCAGTTCTCTTAGGACTCTTTCAGCCTTGCCTGCCTCTCAAGATGCTTGTCATGAGTACAGGAAGGAGATTATCACTTGCTTTGAGCCTCATTAGGGTAGAGAAAAGTGGGGCATAAAAAACAGCTCATCTTCTTAACTGATCCTAGAGATGAACTGCTCTTTCTGAGCATATATCTGTTTGACAACAAGTATGGCAAGGACTGTGGACTTCTATTATTGCTTGATCAATAGCCTAATATCTTTCTGTCTATCATCCATCCATCCATGCATCCATCCATCCAACATCTGTCTGTCTGTCTGTCCATCCGTCAGTCTGTCCGTTCGTCCATCTATACCTCCATCTGTCCATCCGTCCATCCATGCGTCCGTCCATCCGTTTGTCTGTCCCTCTATTTATCTATCTATCTGTCTGCCTGCCTGCCTGCCTGCCTGCCTGCCTACAGGTAGTGCATGCCATTGTGGGACCAGGAATGTGTCTGCCAGCCCCACAACCCGCTTGCTTTTGCCTATGGCCTTTACATTGTCTAGGCATGTACAAACAATGCTGCCATGTGTTGGAGCTGTCGGGCTTGTTACTTATCTGCCAGTGGCATTCATTGCCATATGTCACTTGGAGAGGCGGTGGGAGAACATGTTTCAGAAATATAGATGTCATTCTATGTGACTGCATCTCTTCCAAGGAAAACCCAGACGTGACATAGATGGCTCTAAGAATTGCACGAAACTCAGTGGTTTTATCATAGAGTTTGTGGGGGTGCCTAGAGCTATACGATAGCCCACCCACGTTTGCCTGGGAAGTGACCTACTGACATTGCCAATGTTGGGCAACCCCATGTCTCCACCCTCCAGTTCTGGCTTTAGTTTTCACGGTCAGCCTGGTAATCCTACAATGCACACATTCTGTCACTCTGGGTTCTGTGGATGGACCCTGGGCTTGGCCACATGGCTTGTGTCCATGGAGGCTGCTGGGTGACTCAGTACATATAGCACTCTGTGTGCATATGTGTGTGTGTATGTTCTTCTGGGCTACCCACAAATATATACTCAAGTGTGATGCATCACAGAGCTTTACCAGTGGCCTGCTCATGACAGCCAGCTTCCTGCTTCCAAATGCTTGCCCAATGGAGCAGCAGGAAAAAATGGGGGGGAGGGGAGGCAATGGGATGGCATGGATGTCAGAAGAACGTCAGTTCCAAATGAACCCCTTAAGTCAGGGGTAGTCAACCTGTGGTCCTCCAGAGGTCCATGGACTACAATTCCCATGAGCCCCTGCCAGCAAATGCTGGCAGGGGCTCATGGGAATTGCAGTCCATGGACCTCTGGAGGACCACAGGTTGACTACCCCTGACTGAAGTGACATCACAGCTTCAAAACAGTTTAGGAATGTCTCCCAATCTCTGTTGAGAAAGCAGTTCCACAGGGCCTGTAAGGAGGAGCTCTTCCGCCAAGCTTTTGGTTGAGACCAATATGTACCCACTGCAAGCAGCAGTTATTACTGGGCCTCCCCCCACACACTTGCGTGTTATGTCTGCATATGTTATTTGTGTTGATGTATGCGTGTTGCACCCTCTATTTCTAGGATTGGGGATTCACCACCTTATTTATTTATTTGTTTGTTTGTTTATTTGTTTTTCAATTTATTTCCCGCCACTCCCTAAGCGGCTCGTGGCGGGTCACAATGTCTTAAAAACCCCATTAAAACTCCCATTCAAAGACTTAAAATCCATCACAACATAGCGGCAGCAAAAAAGATCCCCTTCCGACCCCCATTGCTAAGGGGGGGCGGAGAAGAAGGAGGTCAATGATGTGCAAGAAGCCCAGGGGGGAGCCATCGGTGTACCTCGCCGACCCCAGCCTCAACCATGGACCTTTCCTCTCAGGCTGTCTAACTTACCCAAGCTGGGACCAACAAGAGGGATCGATTGTTGATTTTATGGAGGAGAACTATGATCTTATCCATTTTACAATGTTATATTATTCTACCTTACTTTACAAGTTCATTGTAAGCCCTGATCTTATCAGCTGTCCCAATTCTTTGTGATGGGTGGGATATAAATTAAATAAAAATACATTTTTTAAAAAGAGGAAGGAAGGAAGGAAGGAAGGAAGGAAGGAAGGAAGGAAGGAAGGAAGGAAGGAAGGGGGGAGGGCGAGAACACCAGAAGCCATCCAAAGAGAAAGAAAGAGAAGGAAGGGAGGGAGGGAGGGAGGGAGGATGGAAGGAATAGAAGGACAGGGAGACAGAGAACTGGGAAGGAAGGAAGGAAGGAAGGAAGGAAGGAAGGAAGGAAGGAAGGAAGGAAGGAAGGAAGGAAGGAAGGAAGGAAGGAAGGAAGGAAGGAAAGATGGAAGGAAGGAAGGAGATCTCCATTTAGTAGAAGTGTGGGGGAGAGCCCTTGATCAAAAAGAAAGATAATTCTATATTTGCAGACTTGCTCTGTTCCCTGGACCTGACTTGCGTATAACACAAGGCCACAAAGTAGAATCTTCATCACTTCTACAATCTTAAAAACACAAAAAATCTATTTGATATGCAATCATCTCCCCCACCCGTTTTTCTCATAAAAACTGATTGGCTCCAAATGTCTATTTTCCTTTTAAGTGTTTTTTTTTTAAAAAAATCTGACAACGGTTGTCTGTGCTTTTTGCAATACCAGAGTTCTGTTGCCCGGCTAAAACTATCAGGGGGAGGGGGACCACAATTCTGACTGAAATGGCCCTTATGCACTAAATTGGCCAATTTCCAAGCAATCGGGAAACTAATCACGCAATCACGTCGGCTTTGCAAAGCTAAGAAGCCGAAGAGCCCGGCAATATTTGCACCAGTTCAAATTAGAGAGAAACATGACCATTATTACTTGATTGGAAACTTTCATCAGTTTAGAAATTCATCATTATACATCTTTTTAAACAATATTTTGATGGCTTGCTTTAACATGGCATTAGGCATCTTAAGGACCAAATCCTCCCCCCCCCCATACACACACACACACACACACACATACAATGCAACAGAAGAAGCATTCATGCAAATCCTCATCACTCTTCCCGCATTTTAAGTATGCTTTTGCAGCTGGATTTGCCTGTGCGAAACAGGGAAATATGCTTCTAAAGTGCATCTAAAGTGCATCATCCAACGTGTGCGGAATCAAAGCTTTTATAACCACTCAGTCTGTGGCCTCTTGACATGGAAGACAGTGGCTGTTCCACTAGAGTTCTGCAAAATCACCGTTTGTGGCATCATAAAGAGGCTGCCATGGACATATTGAACACAAAACGCTCCCTTGCAGGTCTGCTTGGCCTTTGCTCTCTGCCACACAATCATTTCATTTTTTAACAACAGCAACAACAACAACAACTTTTATTGGCATAAAAAACAAGACAAATCAGAATACAGTCAATTGGTTCTTAAATTCACGCAGCTTAATTGCCATTGGTAAGAATTTAGCCACTTTATCAATTGTATCTGGATCCTGATTGGAAAGAAGGAACTGTACCGTGCATTTATCAGAGTAGCCAATACATTTAACTAGGAGTGAGTCCAGAGCTTTAGCCCGAATGGCATTGTAAATGGGGCAGTAAAAAAAAGACATGCTATATGGTTTCTATAGAACCTGGTTTACATGGGCAGGGTCTCTGTATGTAAGGAATCTTCTGAAATCTCCCCATCATAACTGCGGATGGGAGGGTGTTAAACCTGGCAAGTATAAAGGCCCTGCGTTGTTCGGGAATAACAAGGTGAGAGAAATAGAATGCTAATTTATCAGAGGGTGGAGAGATACCTAAAAAAAGTGGAGAGATTTCATTTTTTTTTAAAGGTTCCAGTGTTTATGGTCCCCTTTTCTCATGGAGAAGAGCCTCTTGTGGCGCAGAGTGGTAAGGCAGCAGACATGCAGTCTGAAAGCTCTGCCCATGAGGCTGGGAGTTCAATCCCAGCAGCCGGCTCAAGGTTGACTCAGCCTTCCATCCTTCCGTGGTCGGTAAAATGAGTACCCAGCTTGCTTGGGGGTAAACGGTAATGACTGGGGAAGGCACTGGCAAACCACCCCGTATTGAGTCTGCCATGAAAACGCTAGAGGGCGTCACCCCAAGGGTCAGACATGACTCGGTGCTTGCACAGGGGACACCTTTACCTTTTACCTTTCTCACGGAGACAGTAGCAGTCAACATAATGAGCAGGAGCTGATGTCCAATGGCAGTAGAACTGTAGAAATCTCAGAATGCGCAGAAATTTGCTGTGGGGGGCGGCACCCCGCTCCCCACAACTGATGGTAGGTAGTTCTAGGAAAAACCAAAAAGGAACAATAAAGCAGGTCAGGAACCTGAAGGTTGGGCGAACAAAAACACACAGATATATAAAATACAACTATGCGTTATCAAGGGCATGTCATTAAGATCAAAAACAACTTCTAAAGATATCATTAAAAACTTACTTTCATGTTGTTGGCAACCAAGAAGATGTTGCATGTCCAATTCTTTAGAATCACGTCATTGGTTATACTTGTTACATGTGCTTTGCGGGGGGTGGGGAGGAAATGGGAGGGCTTCTAGACTCCGGGTTTTGGCCACTGTGTGACAAAATGTGTTGGACTGGATGGGCCATTGGCCTGATCCAACATGACTTCTCTTATGTTCTTATATCTGGGGGCAGAGATGCTCTGTTTTCTTGATATTTGGTGGACTACATTGGGAGGGCTGATTCTGTGAAGGTTCAAGGGGGGTGGCAGGTTACAGTGGATGAGCGATAGGGTTGTGAGTGTCCTGCGTAGTGCAGGGGGTTGGACTAGATGACCCATGAGGACCCTTCCAACTCTATGATTCTATGATTCTTATGTCTGGGGGCAGAGATGCTGTGCATTCTTGATCCTTGGGGGACTACATTGTTAGGGCTTCCTTCTGGTTGACCTCAAGAAGGCAACTGGGTTCTGGCGACTGTGTGACACAGAACATTGAACTGGATGGGCCATTGGCTTGATCCAACATGGCTTCTCTTATGTTCTGATGTCTGGGACACTGATGCTCTGTGTTATTGGTATTTGGGGGCTGACCCTGGGAGGCCTTCTGGAATTCCAGCCCCGCTGGTGGACCACCTGATGGCACTTGGTTTTTGCTACCATGCGATGTGGACTGGATGGGCCACTGGCCTGAACCTGCAGGGCTTCTCTTACATTCTTGTTGACTTTTTCGTTCCTTTTAAGCGACTGGCCTGTTCCCCGCCTGTGTTTGCGGCTCAGACCTGTATAAATATTTCGCCGACAACCCTCCTTTCCCTTTTTAACAGCTTCCTCGGCCTTTCTTCGCTCGGCACCTTTCTTTAGTTAACGGACTGAGTCAAAACCCTGAATGTGCTCACTGAATCTATAAATTGCCCATTGTGCAGAAAGTACATTTTCCCCCCCACCGAAGAAAAAGATGGAGAGGAAAAACACAATGGCTCGTTCCAGTTATAGCCGAGTCTCCTTTTGAAAGTATTGAATTCCTTATTGCTTGAAAGCAGGCTCCTCGCCTGCGAGCGATTCTGCCATGCAAGCTGCTACCGACACGAGTTGCTCATAAAGAATGCGGAAAGCCCTCTTGCCCCCACCGAAAGCGAACAAAAGTGAGGCATCATTCACCCGCTGGCTTTTAGAAAGCCAAAGACTCCATTATTGGAGCGTGTTGTCATGTAGCTGGTCGCAGGCTTGGATCCGTTCCCCCTTTACTCTGGCTCGACCCAATTGCCTGCGTTCGCTGCTCACACTTTGGGGAGATTCATCTGCGGCATCAGGGGGGTTAGGGAGACAGGGATAGGGGAATGAAGAATCGCAACACGTCCGTTTTCGGTGATAGGAAAGGCACTGCTTGATTTCTATGCACCGACCCGGAAAAAGGAGCATTGACGTGGCATGAGGGTGGCTCCTCAGCCATCAAGAGGCCTGCTTGCTGCTTGTTAATCCCTTCCCGGCGCACCTGCTGGGAAATAACCATGGAGTGGTGAGTAATGGGGACACACATGGGCGTCAGTCTCTAGATTGCTACCTGGTGGTGAGAACAGCCAATGGCCCCTGCCTGGCCATGCCGCCACCTGGCTCCCACCCCCATATCCCCTCATGGAGACCCCCAGTTGGGGGCAACCAGCATGCATGCATGACCTCCCCCCAAAAGCATCCATACCTTTGGCCAGGAACTGCCAGCTGTGATGAGAAAACATGATACACTAAAACACTGCACTACCAACTGAGCCCATCCCAAGCCTAATACTTAAGGGGTGGGTTGGGCGGGCATGACTTTGAGGTCCGCAAGAGGCTAGGGGATGATGTGGTGCCCCTTAAAGAGCTTCCCCTATCCCCCTTCCTCTCATCCAGTGAAACCTTTCTCCTGTGCAGGGGTCAGCAAGAACCCCATGCATCCATGCATCCATCCATGTATGCATCCACCCACCCGCCCATCCATCCATCCATCCATCCACCCACCCACCCACCCATCCATCCATCCATCCATCCACCCACCCACCCACCCACCCACCCACCCATCCATCCATCCAACACCAACCCATCCCTGAAGGCACCTCCTGATGATGCCAGCCCCACCCAATTCTTCCATCAACCTTCCCTTCTCCTAGGCTGCAGATATTCCCCTTGCTGACTCTCACTCACGCTTCCCTCGTGCTGTCATTTGGACAGGATGGCACTGTCCAAATGACAGCACCATCATTTATACTATACCAAACTGGCCCTCGAAACATATGAAACACACCCGTGAGACAATTCAAACCTTTGTCCTATGAGGCTTACCTTCCATTCTGCTTTTTCTTTTGTACAGACCGGCATTCCATCATGTAAGAACCCCCACGCACCCACCCACCCCAACTGACATCTAGGTGTGAACCTCACGGAGCTTTAATTTCAATCCCAGGTTGATTCAGCCCCTGCTGTCTACACAGAATGCGATTTCCATTTTGATTTTGGGCGATATATATTTTGATCTGAATTCAACAGTATCCACAATGGAATAAACAAAGTAAGTGCAGACTCTGCCCTAAAGTGAGTAGGTATATGAACATTCAGATGTTTCCTGGAGATCTCCTGGGATTGCAAATGATCTGTAAAATCGGACAAAACAGCTGCTTTGGAGGATAGGAGCTGATTCTGCACTTAATATGTTTTTATTCCATTGTGGATCCTGCTGAATTCAGATAGATTTGAGCTCGGGTCTTCTTCTATTCCTCCCCCCCCCCCAAATTGAAACCGAAAGTGTTCTGCACTCACTTGAAGAAGCTCAGAGTGGGGATGGGAGCCAAGCACAGCAGGAGTGTTGTTCTTTTTTTGAAAGGGGGAGGAGATGATTGGAGATAGCAGAGGAGGGGGGGAATAAATCAAAGGGGCAAATCTCTGCTGAGAGAAGTTAGGGCTTCTGAAGCGCAGTCACTTTGAAACAAGCCTTGCAACCGGGAACCAGGAAGTCTTCGAACTGACGCCCTGGCCAATCAGAGAAGACTGCTTTGCTCCAAGGCATGAAGAAGGAAGTTAATGTGCAAAAAGCAGAAATCTGCACACTTTCTGATGGTGATATTTTCAAATATTGAGGCTTATATCCACGTCTGGATATCGCGAGGGAAAGGTAGGGTCACTCCAGATCAATCATGCATGTTGCTGAGGGAAAATCTAAAGCACCCCAAATCAAAATGGAAATTGAATTCAGTGCAGACAGGAGGGATTTATTCAAGCTGGGAGCGGGTAAAAAGCCGGGTGCAGACTACACTAGGGCTTAAGGCATTATGACTCTCTTCAAGCCCGGTCTTCCCCAAATGGCCAAGAATTTCTAAAACCAAAAATGAGATAGTTGACACACCATCTCTATGAACAAGAGAGAACAACATGCCCTTCAGTATACCTCTGGGTATGATGAGCTACTATCATGAATGATAGAAAAGCCAGAACGAATAAATAAAAAAGCAAAATATGTTATTGGATTCAGGGAACAGACGAAAACGATATGGTTTAGTAGTCTAAAAAAAAATACCTTCAAAAGCAATCTGTGCTCTTTTCTTTTTTTTCCAAAAGAAAAAAATTCTTGCTCCAAATCTCATTACATGTCTTTCTTATTTCTTAACCAGACTACCGGTGGATCTTTTCTATTTACCTCTGGGCACTGTTCACAATGGGAAAGGCTATTCAGCCTTAAAAGTAAATCAATATATATCATGCCATCAGATAGGATTGTGCAGCACAGACAATAGAAGCTTACAAATGCAGCCGATAAATGAAGCCGGGGAAAGGGAGAAGTTATTCTTCGAACAGAACAGAGGTCAAAGTTGGGGAAGCTGCATCGGCACAACCATTCGAAAAAGGCTGGATTGGTCTCAGAACAGTCTCACCGTATGCCAAAGATGGTTTCCATAAATTATGCTTATATCAGCGTTTGCAATTTGCTGGAGCCAAATGAAAATCCGAGGCGGCTAGATGTAATTTGAAAATTAAAGTCGGTGTCGGCTGCCATCTTTAGAAATACGTCTGGGACCGAAGAATGGGCCTCCTTTGTTCGGCTGACTGTTTAGCCAATGTTCAGAGATGAGATGCCAATTCCTCCAGTTGAGGAGGAATCGGGGCTCTCTTCCCTTACTTTTTGGAAAGTGATATGCTTCGGCTGGCGCAAAAGGTTTTGTGCTGGTTTGGTATAGTGGTTAGGAGAGACAGTTTGGTGTAATGGTTAGGAGTGCGGACTTCTAATCTGGAATGCGCTCACCCACATGCAGCCAGCTGGGTGACCTTGAGCTCACCACACCCCTGATAAAACTGTTCTGACCGAGCAGGAATCTCAGGGTTCTCTCAGCCTCACGCACCTCACAGGGTGTCTGTTGTGGGGAGAGGAAAGGGAAGGTGATTGTAAGCCACTTTGAGACTCCTTCAGGGAGAGAAAAGCGGCATATAAGAACCAGCTTTTCTTCTTCTTCAGTAACATCAGGGCTCTCTCAGCTTCGTTAACGTCTCAGGGTGTCTGTTGTGGGGAAAGGAAAGGGAACGCAATTGTAAGCCGCTTTGAGCCTCCTTTGGGTAGAGAAAAGCGGCATATAATAACCAATTCTTTTTCTTCTTTTCCTTGTTTGCCTGCATGCACGCTGCTGCCACCGCTGTCACCACCGAAGTTGGGGTCGTGGCCCCCAAAAGATTGAGAACCGCTGCTCTAATCAATCCAGTGAATCACAACAGAGAGCCTGGAATCCAAGGCTTGGCCTCAAGCTCATATCATTATATCATTCAAGTGACCATCCACTGACATACCAACCAAAATTATTCCTCTTGAAGAAAATAGGAAGTTTGGAGGGTGGATCTTATGGCATCGTACCCCACTGTAGTCCATCACCTCCCTAAATCCTATCCTTCTCAGGCTCTACCCCCAAAACAAGAGCCTCTTGTGGCGCAGAGTGGTAAGGCAGCAGACATGTAGTCTGAAAGTTCTGCCCATGAGGCTGGGAGGTCGATCCCAGCAGCCGGCTCAAGGTTGACTCAGCCTTCCATCCTTCCGAGGTCGGTAAAATGAGTACCCAGCTTGCTGGGGGGTAAACGATAATGACTGGGGAAGGCACTGGCAAACCACCCGTATTGAGTCTGCCATGAAAATGCTGGAAGGCGTCACCCCAAGGGTCAGACATGACTCGGTGCTTGCACAGGGGATACCTTTACCTTTACCTCCAAAACCTCCAAATATTTCTCAACCCAGAGCTGGCAATCCTATCAATAATCAATAAGAACAAGATCTATGGGGAGACAGGGCTCACGGATTAATGCCTTGTCTCCCTATGGCCTCAGGCAGGCATGTTTTTCTTAGCTGGAATCTCTTGAATGTTCATGTTGGTTATTCCTAACACATTGGAAAATGCACTCTCCCTGTGCTTTTGCACCTGGATTTTCTGGTGCAAAACAGGAAGATCTACTTCTAATTGGATCGCACTGTCCAATTTTTGTGGAATGCTAATTAAAATGGAACACAATTCGGGGGTCTCCTTGTGGTTAATGCCGGATTTATGCGCAAAACTATGTTGGGAGGCAACCCAGCTTTGTTTCTAACCAGACAGTATTTTATTCTGGCAGTGGATTTTAGAACGAGGGTGCAAAATCGTATGAAGGAAGGATAACACTCTCCCACTCTGTGTTCCAAGTATATTAAAAAAAGGGGGGATAAGATTACAACTTTCCATCTGTTAACCTTTGCTTTAACTTCAGCTATAGTAGGTGTTACCCTCTGGGATCAACCCCGGAGCAATGTACCCTTTTATAATCCCATTGCACAAAGTTATTTTTTCCCCCCGCTCTCGGTTCGTCATTCAGTTGGAGTCTAAATCAGAACGCCTTTTTCTTACAGGATTCTTTGGCAATCTTCAATAACAGCCTCCTGGAGAAAGCAATGAGTTCAGTTGATTTCGCAAGGCCTCCTTGAATTTCCACAGGTGAGAAAAAAAAGGCCACCCTGTTGCTTTATTCATATGGCAAAAGGAACCTCAGAATGTGTAACTCGTTCAGAAAGGGAGACTTTCCACCGGTAGATTGGATAGTAGCACGAAAAAGAGGAAGGCGTTGAGGAGGTGCAAAAAGGTCTTTTTGTGAATTTGGGAGTCAATTGATGCTCGGGAAAGGTCCTTTCCATATCCCTTGATCAGGGTTGCGAGACCCACCCCCCACTGTGGAAGTGGGGGTGGACTCCATGGTATTAGGCCCTGCTACGTTCTCCCCCCCCCAAGACCACCCTCCCCAGGCCCCACCCACAAAATCTCCACGTATTTTCCAGCCCTTACATGTTAAATCTAAAGAAAGAGCTCTAGACTGCATGCTGGACAAGGGAGGAGACGGGGGGAGGGGGGTTAATTTTAATGAATTGCCATCTTTTATGTGTGGGGATTTTAAGCGTTGTTTTACTATTTTATTGTAAACCGCCACAAGTCTTGGAGAGCGGCGGTATATAAGTTAAAATATAAATAAATATAAATATATAAATATCTGTGGGTTTATGGAAGGAAGCCAAGACACTGGGCATACGACCAGCTCTTTCATTATGATCTCAGCATAAGTGCAAGTTGTCATTGAGCAACCACAAGACTGAGACCCCCCCCCAGGAAACCCCAATAAAAACACCCCCAGCAGAAAATAGATCTTCCCACCAGGGCCCATGATTGGTTAGATCGGGGTTGAAACTGATTGGATCCTGCAGGGGGCGATCCAGCGGCGTATTGGTCAGCTGTGTGTCTGCCTAGGTCCTGCCTCAGACCACAAGCTCAGTCCTCAGCAGTGACCCACTGTGAACTTTCCCAGCCTGCTTTTGATCCAGGATGACTAGGGTGTGATTTCTTTTGGATTTTGAGGGGTGGGGGAAGAGACTAAGTATTTCCAGCCAATGCCCTCTTGGGTTTCTTTTAAAAGGAGGGTGCCCTCTGGCCTAAACATTTATTCTGAAAAAGTGCTCCGCCAGATGACCTCGGGAACACAAACTTTTTATTTTGGGACTCTTAAAGCATTAAGAACTTGTCCAGTCTAAATTCTGAAGATCTTTATTGAATGTTCCCAGTGGGACTCATAATGTACTTCTGGGACAATAAAGTGGCATAGGCACCATAGGTACGGTGTTGCGGGCACACACGATATATTACTGGGCAAGAGTTTAAAACCCTCTGGCTTAATTCCTGCCTTGCTGGCTTCCATTTCTTACCCATGGTGGTCTGTTAAGAGCTCTAGATAAACTAAGAACCATTGGGTTAGATCCGGAACAGCTCCTCGAGGGTGGGCTTATTCAAGCAAAAAGTCCGATAAAGCAGAAATTTATTAGTAGTAGTATTAAATTGTTTTAACTATTATCATTATTAACAGATATCAATGTATGAAGCAAGTTTGCAGCTGTACTCTCTCTTTTTTTTGCAAGAAGAAGAAAAAGAGTTGGTTCTTATATGCCACTTTTGCCTACCCAAAAGAGTCTCAAAGCGGCTTACAATCTCATTCCCTTTCCTCTCCCCACAACAGACACCTGTGAAGGAGGTAAGGCTGAAAGAGCCCTGATATTACTGAAGAAGAAGAAGAAGAAGAAGAAGAAGAGTTGGTTCTTATATGCCTCTTTGCTCTATCCAGAGGAGTCTCAAAGTGGGTTACATTTGCCTTCCCTTTCCTCTCTCCACAACAGACACCCTGTGAGGTGGATGAGGTTGAGAGAGCCCTGATATTACTGAAGAAGAAGAAGAGTTGGTTCTTATATGCCCTGATATTCCTTCTTGGTCAGAACAGCTTTCTCAGTGCTGTGGCGAGCCCAAGGTCACCCAGCTGGCTGCATGTGGGAGAGCGCAGAATTGAACATGGCTCACCAGATTAGAAGTTCGCACTCCTAGCCACTACACCAAACTGGCTCTCAAACTGGCTTTGCAAAATAAGTCCTCAGTGGCTGGTTTTCTTTAAACGTTAGAACTGGATAAAAGGAGGGGGTCATCTGGGAAACCCCAGCATTGTATAGATTGGGGTCCCATTTGGGGCGTTGTCCAAAAATGTAGCGCATAACCGGATCTCTTGCTTATCTGCTCATTAGAGTAATGCCAGAAGACGGAGAACCACGCGTTGTGCTTTAAAAAATATGACTTGCCTCCTTGCCATCTTTGTGATGTGGAAATGATGGGCCAATTAGGAGTGCTTGAACACCTGCTGGCTCGGGTCACGTGCCGTCTGTCAGTCTCTGAGACAGAGCTGATTTTTGGAAGTATTTTCGGTTGGCTCATTTGAGGCTGATTGACAGGTTGTGCCAACATATTCCTTCCTAACCAAGCAGCTCAGGCGTGCTCTTGCACAGTCCAATTGAGTTCTGCTTCCCTTCCGCCTAACACATCCCTACTCCACACAGTGGTTAATTGTGTAGCCCATTAAACCGGTCACAATTCATGTAAATCAGTCATTATATTTGCGCATACATTTCATTTGACCACTGGGTTGAAACACATTTTTGTCTATAGCCATACCATAAGGAATTTATGTGCAATACTGCACAGATACAGATTGCTATGCTTTAATGTTGTTGTTTTTTATCTTATTAATGTGCACTTAATAATACATCTTTATATTTTAATTTTAATATATTTTGTTGCTCAAATTTGGGGCTCCTGACTGATTCATTTTTGAAGTTTTTCGGTGTTTTGAAGTTTTCTGCCCTGGGGACCCTGAGCTAGGTGGAAAAGGGGTCAAAGAAAGATGGAGGGAGGGAGGGAGGGAGGGAGGAAGGGAGGAAGGAAGGAAGGAAGGAAGGAAGGAAGGAAGGAAGGAAGGAAGGAAGGAAGGAAGGAAGGAAGGAAGGAAGGAAGGAAGGAAGGAAGGAAGGAAGGAAGGGAAGGAAGGGAAGGAAGGGAAGGACAGGGGGACAGGGGGACAGGGACAAAGGAAGGAAGGAAGAATGGAAGGAGGAAGGGAGGGAGGGAGGATGGAAGGAACAGAAGGACAGGGGGACAGAGAATTGGGAAGGAAGGAAGGAAGGAAGGAGGGAGGGAGGGAGGGAGGGAGATCTCCATTTAGTAAGAAAGAAAGAAAGAAAGAAAGAAAGAAAGAAAGAAAGAAAGAAAGAAAGAAAGAACTAGAGAGAGAGATAAAGTTAGATCAATAGATAAACATAGCTAGAGAGAAAAGAGAGATCAAAAGATACAGATAGTTAATAGAGATAAATCAAGACAGATTGACAGATACAGATAGAGAGAGAGAAATACAGGTAGATAGGCAACTAGAGATATTTTAAATTACTACTTCATTTATACCCTCACCGGAGTGGCTACATTTTTGCCAATTGCAGGTTCCTGGTCAGGGCTAATGATAGACCTGTGAGTTACAGTAATCTAGCGTGGAGGTGACTGTCACATGGATGACTGTGGCTAGGTTTTCCAGGGTCAAATAGGACATTAGTAGCTTCATCTGGTGCAGATGGATAAATGATGAATAAATGCTAACAACTGGTTGTAGAATCAAATAACCACCTTTATTTTCATGAAGTTATGTCATAATATGGACCGGTTATAAACCACATTTCCATAAAATGAAATGAAATATACACATATATATGATATCTTTCAATGAAACCAAATGCAACCTTATTCAATTGCCTATTGTCTGTTACTTACACAATTTGCAAGCTCATGAAATACTCTTAAGTAAATCTTCTTAATCCCAAACCATCACACATTTAAAACCAGAAAGACACAGAGCTGGTTTCAATATGAGTATAATAATATACATAAAGACATATGCTACATGTAAAAACCAAATCTTATAATCCTAAAATAGAATTCTAATACAATTTACCACACAGTTCCCAAGGTAACTGTATACCAAATGGGGGGAAAAGCCTGATGTGCTACTTATTTATTTGAGCTTCCATTGTAAGGGAGACATTGAAGAACACTCCCAAATTCCTGATGGAGCATGAAGTTGTCAGCTGAACTCCATCAAGACAAGGGAGATATGCTTCCTCTTCTGGCTCCTTCCGCCATGCTCGAAGGATTGAGTTTCAGGTAGCTCTATTGGAGCTATTCTGTTACAGCCTTCAGGCACCTGGCTGGTGAAACTGGGGGTGTATCAGGATGACCACTCAATAGCAGATAGAGTTGAATGTCATCCACGTACTGCAAATAGAGGAGGATGTCATCCATGTACTTGTGGCAACCAAACCCAGCCGACCCCATGACTGGCTCACATATGATCATCGTACTTGAACATGGCAAGTTCAACAGTCCTGCATGCTCTGTGCAAAACCCTCGACATCACTAGGTCCATTTTGGGAAATGGCATCCTTATTTGACTTTGGCACCTGGGACAAGAAGATTGCAAAAATAATTTTAGTAACCCATCTCTGAATAATAGTATCTTCTTGATTTTTATCATTATTCATCCAGAATGATTTTCCATGAGAGCCAGCTTGATGCGGTGGTTATGAGCAGTGGCCTGTAATTTGAAGAACAGGGTTTGAATCACTACTCTTCTATATGCAGCCAGTGGGTCAGTCACAATTCTCGAATAACTCTCTCAACAACACCTAACTCACAGAGGTCTGTTGCGGAGAGAGGAAGGAAGGGTGATTGAGAACCATGTTTATTCTTTCAGGGTACAAGAAAACCAGCTCCCCTTCTTCTATTTCATCCAAGTACATGAAATCTGAAAAATGAGCAACGGAAAAAATCTTTTTTTAAAGGGAGCAAACTAACAAAAGAAACATATAAGAAGTCATTGTATCACCTCCCCCCCCCCACACACACACACACTATAGCGAATGTTCAATTTTGTGTTTTGGCGTTCCATTAACGACAGCAGACAATTACCGATTTCAAGAACGTTATCTCCATTGGCAAATTGTCTTGCAGGCAGTGACGGATGACAAAAGAAGGAGACGAATGAGAAGTGTCAGGGTTCTCCCATTCACGTGTTGGGGAGGGGGGAAATCATTTTCCTCCTAACGGTGAGCTTGTCACAAAAGATCAAAGGAGCCCTGGATGAGAATTCCTGTACCAGTGGAAAGAAGTAACTAACAGGCTCCGGCACCATAAATAACCAGCTTCGACAATGAGCTTTCACCTCTGACAACTGGCACTAAAATTTAAGTGGGGCTATAATGAGGCATTTCGTTTGAGGATTTAAAAAGAGCAAAAATGTGACAAATACAAAGAGGACTTGTCAGTTGCAGGAATCAGCTACAAGGAAGGCAGGATAGAAATATACGGTTTCCTGTCACACTCTGTCCTTCCAATGATACCCAAAATTTGGTCCAGGGATACAAAGTAAATGCATCTGCTTTAAATCTGCTCCCTCTGGACATCTCTTAGATAATCCATATGAAGGAATGGCAAATTCAGGTTGGTCACCACGTCAGTCGGAAGCAGCAGGACAATGTTTGAGTTGAGTGGCACCTTTAAGACCAACAAAGATTTATTTGAGGGGTAAACTTCCTTGGAAACAATGAAATGTTTCCTTGGAAACAGAGAAATGGAAATTTTCCAGTCCATACATATAGGCAGAGTAAATTAGTGTGCAGCATAATGAAGACGTTTTACAGATTCAAAAAGAAATACAGGAATAACAAGCTCACTTGATAAGGTTATCTTTTGTTTGGGTTCAGCCCTGGGGGTGGGGAAACATAGTGAAGGAAATAAACACATCAAGATTGGAAACTGATGGCCAGTGTCCGGTTCCAGTCGACTTCCTTAATAGGCAGACTTTTGGTTGAAAAAAAGATCTCTTTATTGAAAAGTTAAGGAAACAGGGACACAATGCTCTTTGCTGAAACTGAAGTTAGCACAAGCCCACCTCTCTCTATGGCTGCGCCCAAAGCTCACCCTCCCAATCACCCTTTGATTGCACCCTTTGGTGCAAAAAAAGCCGGGTGCTTTAACTCATTGTTCCCACACCACAAGCTTGCCAAAGCCAAAACAATAAAACAACCTGCCCAAGACATACCAGGAGCACGTTCCTTGTTGCCCAAGGTCAGGAGATAACCAGGAGATTTGGAAATTTACTGTAAGCCTCTCTGGGGTTGGAGACTTAAAATTACAAAATTCACAAGATGTTTTCTGACAGCCCCTATTCTTTGGTCAAGCACATAAAAATAATAACATCTAATGAATGGTGCATTAACACATAGGGCAAACCCAACACAGATATAAATAGATGCAACACAGGCCAAGAAAAAAACATGATAAAATCAATTGTGGAACGCAGAGAGTAATTAACCAAGACCCTGCGACTACACTCCGTTTGTGTCTCCCTTCCAAATATCGATCCATCCCTGCAGCACCCTTCTCCCTGAAGCTGGCTGACCGGCTGTGCAGAGTCATGTCCCCTGCCCTCAGACAGAGAAAAACATTCCAATCTCTCATTTCAAATGGCCTTACATTCTGCTATTCATTACATTACATTACAATCTATATTCAATTCTACTAATCCAATTAAGAAACACAATAAAATAAAGAGAACATATGGCCCTTCTAGGAGATCGTTATGAATGCAGAGGCATGGAATGAATGAGCTTAGCATATGTAGTCAGATAAGAAACCAATATCCTTGTTAAGTCCTGGGGGTTCCATTGTTCTGAGTGTTGTAACAACTTGCCACTCACCCGTTTCTGTTTCCAGGCTGTTTTTGAAGTTCCTTTGTAACAAAATGGCTACTTTCAGGTAATCCACTGAGTGTCCTGGAAGGCTGAAGTGTTCTCATCCATGTTTCTCAATATTGCATTATATATAATAGGGCCAAGCCCATTGCATTCAGGAATACAATGGGCACTAGATTGGGGGGAGGGGGGCGAGGTGAAAGAACTCTGTGGAATGTCAGGATCAGGAGATCTCTGCCATGATTTGTGTTTGACCTGAGTGACTCCCTCTTGAATCAATGTGTGTTATTGTAAGTGTCTCTGTATAACCCCGAACTGTTTGCTTTGCGCTGTGATATAGTTTTGCAAATATTTTCACTAGACTGTGTTATCTCTAGGAAAGGAACTGTCTAACACCCAAGGCCAAGACAACCCCGTTATCACCCTGGATGTGAGGCCAGGCTGGCACCTGTGGGAGGGGGGCTTTTGCTCTCTGGGAAAATGTACAGCTTTGGGCAGGAAAGAGAACCAGTGAAAGTGTTTGCTGTCTGTGTATTGTTCAGATTTGATTATGATCATTGAGGTGTCTTGATCTGCTAGCAATAAAGCTTTATATTAATCCAGAAGGATTGTTGTTAGTTTGTCTGCCCTTGACACGGATTCTCTCCCTCCCCCCAGGACCTGGAAAGACTGCAGGCAACTGTAACGGAACTCACCAGCAGGGGCAGTCCTCCTGTGGCAGGGATCTGCAGCCTCCGAGCCTCAGAGGGAAGTGGAAAGAGGAGGGGGTGGTCAGGGGTAGGGGGTGGAAGGCAATTGGCTGGCTGCTGGACAGACAAGCAAGCCGGTTGCAGAAGGAGGCACTCAGGGGTGGGACAGCCACCCTGAGTGGGTATTAAGCGCTGAGTGGCACTTAAGCCATGAGACATGCTCCTCCTCCAAGGCCTTACGAGAAATATATTATGTGGAACAGATCATGTTGAATCCAGATTTTGCATGGTTTTATACTAATGCATGGGAGCTCAAATGTGTTTCAGTAAAGAGTCACACAGGAATGTCTCAAACACTGTGATAAACTATTTTGCAGTAACAGTAAACCAAGATGCCAACTTTGCTGTCATATAGATCCTAAATACAATAGAAAATACCATGGATGGCTAGGAAGAAATATATAATTAATGATACAACAACAATATTGGTATGCACTGTCAATATACTGCTTGAAGTATCCAAAAGTGGAACTCATGGTGTTTAACAAGCTCAACCATCAGTATTAATATAGTAACCAGGCTCAACTAAATTAATTCATCCTCCCCCGACTGGAAAACCATTTTATTTTAGCTGCAGCAAAATGAAGACTGTCAGAAATAAGACTCATCTCTACAAAAAACGGGGAAAAGAACCTCATAAGGCTGGACTGATGCAATAATGCCGCTCCTTTCATTCTATCTAATCAAAGTTGCTATTGGCTGCTGGAAATGTATCCTGATGGGGGACCCAAAGATGACCTATACTCGTAGCTTCTAAGGTGCCCAATGGGCTTGTACATATCACAGTGATATCCTCCATGTATCTCTTTCAGAAGTTCTTCTGAGTCCCTCCTTGAAATATGACACCTGAAGGCAGAAGCTGCCATTTTTAGAAGACCGCCTGGTTTTGATTGTCCACCTTGGTGCCAAGCACCACCAGCTAATCTTCTCTGGTCCTCAAAACTGCATTTCCCCTGAGGTGTAGTGGTTAAGAATTTGATCCCTCACTCCTCCACAGGAGAACCTTGGACCAGTCCCAATTCTCAGGACTCTCAGACCCACCTGCCACACAGGGTGCCTGTTGTGGGGAGGGGAAGGCAAGGCCATTGTAAGCCTCTTTGAGATGTAGGAGGGTGACCTTGGGCCAGTCCCAGTTCTCTCGGAGCACTCTCAGACCCACCTGCCTCCTAAAATCCCAGATGTGGGGAGAGGAAGGGAAGGTCATTGTCTGCTGCTGTGGGATACGTGAAACCTGCTGGGTGACCTTGGACCAGTCCCAGTTCTCTGAGAACTCTCTCAGTCCCACCTGCCTGACAAGGTGCCTGTAGTGGGACAGAAAAACAGTTGTAATCCGCTTTGAGACCCTATAACAGGGGTAGTCAAACTGCGGCCCTCCAGATGTCCATGGACTACAATTCCCAGGAGCCCCCTGCCAGCAAATGCTGGCAGGGGGCTCCTGGGAATTGTAGTCCATGGACATCTGGAGGGCCGCAGTTTGACTACCCCTGCCCTATAATATAGAGAAATGGGTGGTGGGGTATCAAAGCCTACTCTTCTTTTTCTCTTCATCAGTTTCTATAAATGAATCCTTAAATTATTACAGGGTACAAAAGCATCCCTACCAGGGCATCCCCATGCCGCTTCATGTGCGAATAAGGACTTCGGTATGCTGGACAAGAGTTCAAGCAGGCATTACATTAAAACGCACACACACAACCCTGCCGAGGACTTAAGACTTGGAAAACATTTGGTGGTGGAACATTAATAAAATGATTTCTATTCACATTTATGTTTCAGTGGACTTTGATGCATCCTGCCTCAACCTTCCAAAGGATCCGGACAGCTCTGTTTTCCAAATTCTCTTTGGCGGCCTCTAATTCCCGCCTCCCTTTAAACTTGTGGCTGCTGACTAGTGGGAGACCTGCCACCTCAAACCGAGCATTAGTAATTTAATAATCTACTGAAGCCTAAGAGAGTCAGCTGCAATTTCAGTACACTTGCAGGATTAGCCACTGCAGCTTGTTCAGCATTACCATTTCCAACCAGGGAGGGATTCCTTGGCCCGCGGAAACACCTGCCGTGGTGTTGATCTGCCATTCTCTTGATCTACCATTCTCTTGACGTCTAGGTGCAAAAATATCCCTTAATTTTCACTGCATTAGCCGAAGAAGCTCCATGTTGTCCATTTGCCTAGGTGATTCACTGGAAAATTGGATTTTACAAAAAGCCATAGGCAACATGAGATCTATACTATGGTTAGGAAACCTTGACTATCAAAGCACAAGATTCCGAGTACATCATGGATGTTTCTCTGAGGATTTTGGCATTTCCCCTTCCCCCAAAAATCAACCAGCAAGGATTCTCACCCCTTATGTGTAGGATCCTTGCTCCCTGCCCCCATCCTCCATTCTCTCCCTACCTGCTGTACTGGCCCCACCCCTGTCAGTCTTCCAAGGTTGCCCCTTGACCTCTGGAGGGTGGGAGCAGCCTTGGAAGACTGCCAATGGCAGCGACGCCAGAGCACTGAGTGCACCAACTAGCATGGTCCCTGGAGGCGGGACTACAGATGTCATGTCCATAGACTTCCATTGGAGGGACAGCAGCAGTAGATGTTCCACAGCAAAAATCTCCCATTATGTGCATAGATATGGGAGGTCCTTCTGTCTAACTAGGTTAAAGACTAATCCTTCTTGGGTTGCTCAGAGTAAATGTAAGAATAACCCATGTAAGAATATAGCGGTGAAGATCTCCTGCGCTGTGGGGCAGCGAGGGCCTTTTAAAAGTTAATTAAAGAATGTTAACATCTCACCCTCAGCAAGGAATTTGGGAGTGATCCTGGATTCCTCCTTGTCTACGGAGGCCCAGGTCACAGGAGTAGCCCTCTCAGCGTTCTTCCATCTGTGCCTGGCACACCTACCCGTCCAAGCACCCTACTTGGTCACAGTGATTCATGTAACAGTCACCACTAAATGGGACTTCTGTAACTCGCCCTACGGAGTGAGTTACCTACCCTTGATCCTTACTCAGAAATTGGGTAGGATCAACCAAGGGTAGGATCAACCTACCCTTGATCCTTACCCAGAAATTGGGTAGGATCAACCAAGGGTAGGATCAACCTACCCTTGATCCTTACCCAGAAATTGCAACTGGTACAAAATACAGCTGCAAGAGTCCTCACTGGTGCATCTTGGAGGTCCCATATCCAGCCTTGTGCTGAGGAAGATGCATTGGTTGCTGGTTGCTGGTTGCGGCCTGGATCAGGTTCAAAGTTTCGGTACAAACCTTTAAGGCCATCCGTGACCAGGGCCCTGTTTATCTAAGTGACTGCTTGCCTGCTTATGCACCTCGCAGAGCCTATGCTCTGCAGGAGCTAATTTACTGGTTGTCCCTGGTTTGAGGGAAGTTTGCCTTGCCTTGACCCAGGCCAGGGCTTTCTCAGTCCTGGCCTCAACCTGATGGAATGAGCTCCCAGGTGAGCTGAGGGTGCTGCAGGAGCTCCCTCAGTTCCACAGGGCCTGTAAGATGGAGCTCTTCCACCAGGTCTTTGGTTGAGGCTGGGGTGGTTAAAGATCGGGGCTCCCTCCCTTTGAGTAAATTAGTTCGGTGCAGCTCTCTTAATGCCCCATGTGGTGTCATCTGTCTGTTCGAGCTGGAGGAGGGAATTGGTCTTGAATTGGTTGGTTTTTTTTAGATGTAAGGGGTTTTATGGTGGGTCTTAATGTGGGGTCAGAGAGCCAGCTTGTTGTAGTGGTTAGGAGTACGGACTTCTAATCTAGCCAGCCGGATTCGATTCTGCACTCCCCCACATGCAGCCAGCTGGGTGACCTTGGGCTCGCCACAGCACTGATGAAGCTGTTCTGACCGAGCAGGAATATCAGGGCTCTCTGAGCCTCACCTCCCTCACAGGGTGTCTGTTGTGGGGAGAGGAAAGGGATTGTAAGCTGCTTTGAGACTCCCTCGGGTAGAGAAGAGTGGCATATAAGAACCAACTCTTTTTTGTCTCATAGATTGTTAGCCACCATGAGCTGGTTTCACAGGAGTGGCGGGACAGACAGACAGACAGACAGACCGACAGACAGAGACAGACAGACAGACAGATATGTGGGATAGCCATCACTGATTGTGTGGCATCACTTCTATGGAAACCTGGAAGTGACATCACACCTCTCTAGGAATCACTGGGAACTCTATAGAAAATACCATAGAGTTTCCAGTGAGTGCTGGGGGCAACAGATTCCTCGCCCAAGCTGAAGTAGCGCAAAAACTCTCGCTGTTGATGCTCAGAGTGCTTCTGGCCAGTCTGTGCTTGTCTTCATTAGCTGCTCTGCTTTTGAAATGGTTTAATTGCTTCAGGTTTGTCATTTTAAATTTGGAACATCATTCAGCGCGAAACTTATCTCCCTCTCCCCTCGGTGGTTATGGCTAGCATCCTTCAACACATTTAATGTACTGTAAAGCAAAGTCAAGTGGCAGCAGCTGCATGATGTAAACCGATGAGCGGGATTTTGTTTCTGTACAGAAACACCTTTTTACCCTATTAAGGCCTCTTTATGTTCCAGTTAATGTAGCGTTCTCGTCAAGACAAGGGTAATTGTGCTGTGCTTTATTATAATAGGACTCTGAACTGACGGGCGACTGGGAAAACCCCTCTTTAGAACTCAGTGCGTAATTGGCTGCTTTTTAGAACTCTCAGCACTGATCGTAAGTTATTACGAAGCTGCCAAGTTCGTTTTGCCGCGTTATTATGATGAAAATTGAATTTTTATAAATATCTAGCAAATGCCTCCGTGCTCGCAGAACTTGGGCCATCTTTCTAATGACTGTACATTCAAGGTGAAACCAGAGCTGGACTGACCCAAGGCTGTCAGAAACTCTTTCGGGACTCAGATTACAATAGGCCTCTAAATTAGACCAAAAGAATATTACAAAAAATTACTAAATTACTATTTTTGGCAGGACTATGAGGGCACTTAAATTTGAGATAGACTAAAACTCAACATGTCTGAACTGACATTGCTGGGAGTTTTGAGGGGCGGTGCCTACAGGGGGCAGATTTCAGAGATGATCAGTACTGGGTGGCACTCTAGGCTGTCTCCCCTAGCCTCTATGGACTTTATGGTAGATTCCTAGAACATCACTGTGGAGTCTGGGTTTTTTTGTCCAGCTTCTCAATTCCTCAGGAGCAGGAAATAGGGGATGGGGATGTGTCATTCCCTGTCCTTGTTCAGTGGGGCATCTAGAATTGGCCCTGTATAACAAGGAGAGGAGGAAAGGAGCTGCTTTTTGCACCCTGCTTTTTACTACCTGAAGGGGTCTCAAAGCAACTTACAATTGTCTTCCCTTCCTCTCCCCACAATAGACACCCTTACCTTTTCCACACAGGAATTTGCCCTGCTTTACCAGTCAACTGGTTGTGGGGCAGATTCCCAGTTCCACTTGATGTCAGCAGTGAGTTGGGGCCATCCCAGGCGTGGCCCGACTCCGGCTCTCCATTACCCCACATTCACTGTTTTGCCCTGGAAGCTCTGCGGCAATGTAAAAGTGCTGCAGAGACACCCGGGGCATGTTTTTTTTTGAAAGATGGTATTACATCCTCACACAATACCACATTTGTAAACAACAGCAAAAAGGGGGGGGCACCACCCCACAGCTTGGCAGAATTTCACAGCCCCAGCTGGGGGCACAAATCCAGGGTGGGTGAGGTACAGCTGCCAAAATGCTCTCCCAAGCGAGGACACAGCAGACTGGGCGCAGCTGACAAAAGGCTCCCCTGTGTAGGAGCAGGAAGTGCCGGGGCAATCTGCCCTGGCTCAAACAGCAGGTTGCAGCTTGTTACACTGGCCTCCAAGAACCTCTTGTGGCGCAGAGTGGTAAGGCAGCAGACATGCAGTCTGAAGCTCTGCCCATGAGGCTAGTGTCAGACGTTGAAAGGACTCACAACCAACTTCTTTGAAATAGAAAGTTTTATTGAGAAATACTTCATACACCTAGACTAGAGAAGTTCAATCCCAGCAGCAGGCTCAAGGTTGACTCAGCCTTCCATCCTTCCGAGGTTGGTAAAATGAGTACCCAGCTTGCTTGCTGGGGGGTAAAGGGTAATGACAGGGGAAGGCACTGGCAAACCACCCCGTATTGAGTCTGCCATGAAAACACTAGAGGGCGTCACCCCAAGGGTCAGATATGACTCGGTGCTTGCACAGGGGATACCTTTACCTTTATACACTGGCCTCCATGTGATAAACATGCCTGTGAGGTAGATGAGACTGAGAGAGCGAGCTTTGAGAGAACTGTGACTGGCTGCATGTGGAGGAGTGGGGAATCAAACCCAGTTCTTTGGATGAAAGGCTGCAAGTCTTAACCGGTACACTAAGCTGGCTCTCACAAAGTACCACAATGTCAGCAAATTCGAGGATACCTATTCAATTCAATTTATGTAATATGATCATGGACCAGCACACTTCCAGCGTGCAAGTATAAAAAACACATTGAGTTCTGTGAAAGTGAGGAAAGCCCTGCTAAATCACACAAATATCTATCTATAATCTAATCAGTTCTACATAAGAATAATATCGATTGAACAGTGTTGTAAACAAGGGTATAAAATAAAAACCTGGCTATAAAAACAACATCGTTGTTGGCAGTTGCTCAAGGTTAAAAGCGATCTATGTTTACAGATCAGCATCTGACAAACTTTGCGATAATGCCTGAGACTCTGTTGTGTCCAAAAGAGATTTCAAGAAACGACTCTCTGCATGGTGGAAGAAACATTCTAAAGGCTGAAAGAGCGTAAGGAAGGCCATGATTTCCTCTCTTCAGTATATACGGGAAAATGTAATAAAATGTAGGCAATGTTCTCTATTACATCAGCCAAGGAGAGACAGAGCCTCGCATGGGGATTCAGGAAAATCTGTCCAGAAGTACTGCCGAGGGGGGACACTAAGGCCCATTCCGCACAAGGACCAATGTTGCCAATTAGTTCCTGAAAGCGGAAACACTATTTTTAAAAGTGCAATTCGTCGTTATGCATACCTGCCTTTGTAGTGGAATCCAGTAGCGTTTCAATCGTTTCCCACAGGTTTCCGGTCTCGGCAAAAATCGCTATACAGGAAGCAATTTTTTCAGTGCTTTGTCCCACCCCTGGCCGTCAATCATACAAACAGCCAATAGGCGGCCGTTATCATGCTCCCGAAAAGCCCCTTTCCCTTTAAGCACAGGTTTAAAAAAAAAGAAACACACGTTGCAACGAATATGCCTTGATTCCTTGATTCCTCCCAATGTAGAGACCCATCTAGCTGGCAGCTGGCGTGTGAGTTGCCGATTCATCATTAACACGCTCCCCCGAGTGAAAAAGAACCCCCCCCCCCCCGTGCACGGGCACAATTTTCAGCCGAAAATAAAGGGAACTTGCAAACGGGGCTGTGTTGTGCTTGGTGACTTGAAGGGAGCTTTAAAGCAGCTCTGTGGAGGGACTGCAGCCGGAGAAGCCTTGCTGGGTGAATGAAGACTCGCCGGTTCGTTGCTTTCTGCTCGCTCCGAGAAAAAAACAAATGGCGATCGCTTCGCCGGAAGTTCGGAGGAGAGAGCCAGGGGGAGGGACTTGGCTGGAACTGCAACAATGGGAACACACAGGTCTTTTTTGCTACTGTTGCAGATTGTTTGCAAGAGTATAGTGCTTTTCGGAGGGTGAATCCACTTTTCAGGATTCCCCTTTAAGCTCTACAACGAATTGCTTTTTGAGGATTGGTTTCAGGAGTGTGGCAGATTGTGTGCGACGTCGTGCATAACTGCAAATTAGTAGCGTTTACAATTTGGAAGCCTTTTGCAACATTGAAGCCATGCGGAATGACCCTTTTGCCCTTGAGAATGCCCATCTGTGTTTTGGATTTGAGATCTTACAGAGATAAGTTGCAGAAAACTCATAGAACCAAAATTTCAAGAGCCAGATTGGTGTAGTGGTTAGGCGTGCGGACTTCTAATCTGGCAAGCCGGGTTTGATTCTGCACTCCCCCACATACAGCCAGCTGGGTGACCTTGGGTTCACCACAGCACTAATAAAACTGTTCTGACCAAGCAGTGATATGAGGGCTCTCTCAGTCACACCTTCCTCACAGAGTGTCTGTTGTGGGGAGAGGCAAGGGAAGGCAAATTGAAGCCACTTTGAGACTCCTTCAGGTAGAGAAAAGAGGCATATAAGAACCAACTCTTCTTCTTCAGTAATATCAGGGCTCTCTCAGCCTCACCCACCTCACAGGGTGTCTGTTGTGGGGAGAGGAAAGGGAAGGCGACTGTAAGCCACTTTGAGACTCATTTGTGTAGAGAAAAGCAGCATATAAGAACCAGCTCTTCTTCTTCTTCTTCTTCTTCTTCTTCTTCTTCTTCTTCTTGTTCATCTTCTTCTTCTTCTTGTTCATCTTCTTCTTCTTCTTCTTCATCCAGGGAACATCTGCTTCCCTGTTTAAAAAAAGAAAACCAAATGCCCTCATTCCCAGCTGACGTTGTTTTCAGTGTCCTGCCTTCTATGCAGATGGGCGCACTGTAAACTGAAAGAAATCATTAGCTTGACATGTTTTATCAGCCAGTAGGAGACTTTAATGGGAGAATCACGTGCCAGGCTGATATGGAATCAGACCCTGAGAATGTTGAGACTCACAGAATTGGGGGCAGCAAGGAGATAAGATGGCTTGTCGTCTGTCGAAACTTGTTGAACGAAAATTAAAAGAAAAAAGAAAAAAAGGAACGAAGCAAGATTTTAAAAATATATATTCCCTGCAGCCAGTGGGATTAAAATGAGCAGAATTATCAGTAGTGCTGAACGTGAATGCCTGTGAAAGGCTTCCTGGAAACTTATGCATCGTAAAAACCCTCGAGGTGAGTAAAAGGATTGTGGGATACCTGCTGAGCTCCACTGAGAAGTCGGACCAAGGTTGTATGTGGAGCCTGGCATTTTGGGAGGTGGAGACTGGAAGGTTGTTGGCCTCACAAGGTGCCTATTGACGGGAGAGGAAGCAAAAGGGATTGTCCGCCATTTTAAGGCATAAGAGGCCTGCTGGGGGACCTTGAGGCAGTCCCAGTTCTCTCAGGACTCTCCTAGCCCCACCTGCCTCGCAAGGGGCCTGTTGTGGGGAGATGAAGGTATAGTGATTATCTGCCACTTTGGGACACAAGAGGCCTGCTGGGGGAACTTGGGCTAGTCCCAGTTCTCCCAGAGCTCTCTCAGCCTCACCTGCCTCACAAGCTGCCTGATGTGGGTAGGGGAAGGGAAGGCCATTGTCAGCCATTTTGGGGCTCCTTCAGGTAGAAGAAAGCGGGGCATCGAAACCTACTCCTTCTCCTAAAGGAGGCTGCAGAGGAGAGAACGTGCTAAATGGATAAACAGAACGGTTCCAATTCTGTGTCCCCCGCATCCATTTGCCTCTGAGAGAGGAGCAGGATCCCACCTTCATTCAAGGAGGCGTTCAGCCTGCTTGCAGCGTGTAAATCTCCCGCACCAGAGCAGAGTGAAACGATTTAGGGTTTCTCTGTACGGAAATGGATTTTGTCCGAGCTGCTTTATTGTCAGTCCAGTTAAATGTAACTATTGGTGACATGTCAGAAGAAGTGAATAAGCAAGAGGGGCTTTGGGCTTCTCCCCCTGAACGGACTGGAGTGCAGACCAATAGCTTTAATTTACAATACCCATAACGAACGCTGCCAGATCGGGTCTCCGTCTCTGAAGCGCCTGTAAATCTTTATTATCTCCGCTCTCCCAATTTTCTCAGGTGTTTCTTGTAGATTTGTGACCTTTTTGTTCTTGCACGGAGGGTCCCTTGCTGCTCCTTTCGCCGTTCAACCATACCGGATGTATGCACGCAGTGTTCTGCTTGACATATTCGTCGGCTGTTTCCTTTCCTCGGCAAGTAGTTAGTTTGAATGAGTATCCTGGCTTAGAAATGCGAGGAATATCTTTCTTCCCAGAAATACCACCTGATAAAAATCTTTCATAGGAAGAAGAGGAACAGGGGGGAAATTATGATGTTTGTCTCCTTCACTGGAAGCCTTTAGGTGGAGACTGGACGAGCACCTGTCAGGGATGGGTGATTTTAAGTCCCTGAGAAAGTGGGGGGTTGGACTGGATGGCCCTTGGTGGTCCCTTCCAGCTCTGTGTGATCCTGGTAGGAATACTCATACATGGCAATGTGAAAGCCAGGCTGAAGACCCTGAAGTGACTTCTGTAAATTTAAACACTGTACAGAAGGCAATATCACCAGGTGTCGCCCTTTGTTTTACTGTTAATTTTAGAAAAGGAAATGATACACCTGATGATATATCTTCAACACAAACCTGGGAGCCTTTTAGGGCTTCTTAGGGTGACTCTAAGGGCTTTTTTGCATTCTCATTTTCCTTACTTGTAAATTCTGGCTTCTTTGCAGAGCTGTGTGTGTGTGTGTGTGTTTCATTCCCTCTAGCGTTCCGTTCCATATTACATCAGTTTATGTCTAGCATATCTCTATGCAGGTTAAAACTGCATGTTGTATGCTGGACAAACCAGTGTAATATTGAATCGACCACTAGAGGGAGCAAAACACATAGAATCATAGATTTGGGCCATACAGGCTGTTTAGTCTAACCCCTGTTCAGTGCAAAATGAGCCTAAAGCATCCAGGATAAATATCTGAGGGTTAACATCAAGGCACAGTTTATCTTAAAGTAGAGATTCAGAGAGCAGTTGCCTAGATCTTCTACTTACTGGAAAAGGAGTAGAGAGGAGGTGGGGGAGTCATTCCTAACCAAGTTGACATATGAGGTGGGGCTTTGACAGGGAGACCAGCCTAATTCGTTTTGGCCCTCAACTGTAGGCTGGGTGGAACAGCTCTGTTCAACAAGCCCTGCAGGACCATTCAAGCTTCCGCAGGGCTCTGATCTCATTTGGAAGAGTGTTCCACCAGCCTGGGGCCACTGCTGAAAAGGCTCTGGCCCTGGTTAAAGCCAATCTAATTTCCTGGAGGCCAGGGACCCTGAGAAAATTCTACTCAGTAGATCTTAAAGCTCTTTGGGGGACATAAAGGGGGAGGCAGTCCCACGGGTACCATGCTCCCAGATCATTTAGGTCTTTAAAGGCGAAGACCAATATCTTAAATCTGATGTGGTCTCCAATCTGAAACGAGAGCAGCTGGGACAGCACAAGTCTGTGGAAATATTTGTGTCTGTGTGCCTTTCTTGGGAACACAGAGCTGACTCCTTATCAGCCATTCCTGGTCGAGGGTTCCCTCCCAATAGGGGCTAAGCTATAAGGGAGGGCCATTCCTGGCCAGGGGCCAATTGTGAGTTGTTTTGTAAAATATATGGTTTACTGAATTAACAACATTTGTGAGGTTCAGCTATAAGTTTGGGAAATGTAGGTTGACCCCCCACTCCCAACTCAGCATGCTAGAGAGGTGGTGGTGGGGAAAATGCTATAGAAAGAAACAGCCATCAGAGACCATACTATATGGCATGAA
This sequence comes from Paroedura picta, assembly GCF_049243985.1. Lineage (NCBI taxonomy): Eukaryota > Metazoa > Chordata > Lepidosauria > Squamata > Gekkonidae > Paroedura > Paroedura picta. Next base: position 26,083,484 of record NC_135370.1, on the reverse strand, counting down.
GGTTGGTTAACTCTTCTGGTTGGATAGCATGCATGTCAGGCCCACTTCTACTGAATCACTTTCTCACTCCACTGCCCCTCCCCAATCGACTCGCTGCCCCAGGGAAATAGAAACTTACAGACAATGTGAAGAAACGCATTCAACTATAAACTAGCTTAACCAAATGGAATCTTTTTTATTGTCCAGACTACTTTATTTCACCCATAAGTAGAGTCCCTACAGCTATTATTTAAATGGGAACCAATCACCAGAATGCTAGAAAAGCTCAATTGTGTTCTATTTAACCAGAGTCATATTGTTAAAACAGTTGATTCATTCCAAAAGCCATACCTATTTACATGTAAGCCTCTCATATATATTAATCTGTTGCGCACGCCCCCAAATACATTTAACAAGTCAGCAAGGAAGGTCTTTTATTTATCCGTAAAATGTGTTTCCTGCCTTTTTCATTAAAAAATGCCCAAGGTGGCTTATAAAAATAAGATAATAGAAACCAATCAAAACACACACACAATGGAGAGCGACACAAACAAAATACTCAAACCAGCAGGACTGAAAATGCCCTGCAGAATGGAAAAAAACATCTTAACTAGACATCAGAAGCTAAGTAGCAATCTTACCTGTGTGACACCTGTTTAGCGTTTTGTCATTGTTTAGGCCCAAAACGGCATTACGACTAGTAATTTTGCTGTCTTTTAAAATCAATAAGCTACAAGGAGGAAACGAAAGCCTGAGAAAAAGCAAAATTCATTCTAGGAGTGGAAGGAGATGATGGCGACGAAGAAATCTCCCGCTTTTGACTACCTGAAGGAGTCCCAAAGCCGCTTACAAATATGTTTCCTCTCTGAGAGGGCTCTAAGAAAACTGCTCTGCAAGAACAGCTCTAAGAGAACAGTGAGTGGCCCAAGGTCACCCAGCTGGCTGCAGGTGGAGGAGGCACAGGTAATCAAACTGGGTACCCCAGATTAGAGTCTGATGCTCTTATCCATGCTGGTTCTCACCCCATGAAGAAGAAGAAGAAGAAGAAGAAGAAGAAGAAGAAGAAGAAGAAGTAGAAGAAGAAGAAGAAGAAGAAGAAGAAGAAGAAGAAGAGCTGGTTCTCTAATTTGGGATAATTTGACTTGTTCAATCCCAAGCGTACGATGAAGAAGAAGAACGGTTGGTTCTTATATGCCACTTTTCTCTACCCAAAGGAGTCACAAAGCAGCCTACAGTTGCCTTCCCATTCCTCTCTCCACAACAGACACTCTGTGAGGGAGGTGAGGCTGAGAGAGCCCTGATATTACTGAAGAAGAAGAAGAGTTGGTTCTTATATGCCGCTTTTCTCTACCCAAAGAAGTTTCAAAGTGGCTTACAATCACCTTCCCTTTCCTCTCCCTACAACAGACACCCTGAGGGGTGGGTGAGGCTGAGAGAGCCCTGATATTCCTGCTCGGTCAGAACAACTTTCTCAGTGTTGTGGTCAGCCCAAGGTCACCCAGCTGGCTGCATGTGGGGGAGTGCAGAATCAAACCCAGATTGCCAGAATAGAAATCTGCACTCCTAACCACTACACCAAGAAGGCTTTCACCCCTGATAAATCATGCCTAATGGAAGGGATTTCCACCAGTGCAGCCAGCCATCCTCTTCTCTCCCCTCTTGTGGCAGCCCCACGTCTTCTCGGAAATGCTTCTTATGGACCGTTTATGCACTGGAGGTTTCATGCTGGACTGAAGGCTGGAGTTTTAGTCGTGGCAGGTTGCCCCACCTATTGCTGCACCCATTTGGGGGAGCATTTGGCCCAGTGTATCTCATCCGCCCCCGATTTTTGTTCTTGCCTGGAAGCTTGGGCAGTGAAGTTGCCAGTGCATAAACGGTCATGGGAAAGACAAACACATGCAGCTGCCTCATACTGCACCAGTTCATTAAGGTCAGTACTGTGGAGGTCTTTCCCATCACTTCTGCCTGGTCCTTTTTAAATGGGAGCTCCTGGGAATGAAGCCTGGAACCTCCTGTGTGTCAAGCAGAGGCTTTGCCACTGAGCCATTGCCCCTCAATGGGTCTCCAGAAACAACAGGAGGGGTAACATGAAGAAAAAACATGCTGAAAAAAACCCATTTTGTTAGCAGAAATTTACTGTGGAATCCAAACAAGATAGTCTAAGTGTGCTAGAATTCTGCCCATCAGCTTCATCGGATGCCCCAAATTTCCTTCCTCCCCCTTGGCCATCTCCTTTCTGAATAGAAAAGGCCCAGCCTCTTCAGCTCACCTCCCGCAGCGAACTGCCACAGCAGGCCTTGCACGGCACAACCAAGCACGGTTTGCTTCCTTGTGACAGGAAATGACACGCAAATTCCGATGGGATCCTGCCTCTTTCTCAAAATAACAGCAGCAGCCTTTGAAGAACATCTTGAGCCTTTGGTGAACGGAGCTACCTCATACTGAATCCGAAGCATGATCCCTCAAGGTCAGTATTGCCTACTCAGGCTGGCAGCTTCTCTCCAGTCCATTGCCTACTCAGGCTGGCAGCTTCTCTCCAGTCCATTGCCTACGCAGGCTGGCAGCTTCTCCCCAGTCAATGTCTTCCCCATCGCCTTGATGGAGTAGGGGGTGAAATAATATTTTCTTAATTATAGTTCTGTAAAAGAGAAGCTTGGTGTACCAGACTGTTTCGTAACTGAAGGCCCAGAAACTTGGGGCCATTCCGCACAAGTTTAATGTAGAAGAAGGCTTTCATATTGTAAATACTACTAATTTGCAGTTCCACAATCTGCAACACTCCTGCAACAGTTCCGCGAAAAGCGATTCGTTGTAGCGCTTCTAGGGAAATCGGGAAAAGTGGATTCACCCTTCGAAAAGCGCTACACTCTTGCGAACAATCTGCAACACTAGCGAAAAAGACCTGTGCGTTCTCATTGTTGCGGTTCCAACAAAGTCCCTCCCCCTGGCTCTCTCCTCTGAACTTCCGGCGAAGCAATCACCATTTTTTTCCCCTCGGAGCAGGGAAAGCAATGAACCGGCGAGCCTTCATTCACCCAGCGAGGATTCTCCGGCTACATTCCCTCCACAGAAGTGCTTTAAAGCTCCCCTAAGTCTCCAAGCACAACACAACCCCGTTTGCAAGTTCCCTTTATTTTCGGCCGAAAATTACGCCTGTGCGGGGGGGGGGGGTTTCAATCAGGGGAGCGTGGTAACGATGAATCGCCAGCTCATACGCCGGCTAGATGGGTCTCTCCATTGGAACAAATCAACGCATATTCGTTGCAACATGTTTTTTTTTTTTAAACCTGTGCTTAAAGGGAAAGGAGCTTTTCCGGAGCATGATAACAACCGCCCATTGGCTATTCATTTGATTGACGGCCAGGGGCAGGACCAAGCACAGAAAAAATCGCTTCCTTTCTAGCGATTCCTGCGAGACCGAAAACCTGTGGGGAACGAATGAAACGCTACTGGATTCCACTACAAAGGCAGGTATGCGTAACGCTGAGATTCCACTATTTAAAATAGTGTTTCCGCTTTGTAGAACCAATTGGCAACATTATTCCTTGTGCAGAAACACCCTTGTTCTTTACTATATTTTGAAATGTTACCAAGCCTGATATGTTCGATTCTCAAGGCCGGATGCAGTTGTTGATATTAACAAGAGAACTTTTGTAACCTTTTCCCAGTGACTTAGCATAATGGCAACAGGATGTGGAAGGGGGTGGAGACCCCAGGCTATTGGTTTGACCCCAAAAGCATCATCCTTCCCTGCCTTCAATGGAATATTATAAAGTCTCATGCAATCCTTTGTTCTACACACAGGCTCTTTGTCAGAATCAGTTGATTACTGCCATGATTTGTTGCATATATATTCTTTGCTTAAAGGTAAAGGTATCCCCTGTGCAAGCACCAGGTCATGTCTGACCCTTGGGGTGATGCTCTCTAGCGTTTTCATGGCAGACTCAATACGGGGTGGTTTCCCAGTACCTTCCCCAGTCAATGCCGTTTACCCCCCAGCAAGCTGGGTCCTCATTTTACCGACCTCGGAAGGATGGAAGGCTGAGTCAACCTTGAGCCGGCTGCTGGGACTGAACACCCAGCCTCATGGACAGACAGCTTCAGAGGGCATTTCTGCCACTTACCACTCTGTGCCACAAGAGGCTCTATTCTTTGCTTAGCCTGACTGTAACCATTTTCTCTGTCTGCATATTACCCTTGACCTGTCTGCCACGCAGTAGTTTGTAACTAGTACTATCTTGAAGGAATTACCCTGGCCTCTCCAAGGCCAGTGCTGACTGTGTTATCTATTTCGAATGTAGTCTCTGATGCACCTGGTGTTACTTTCTGTTTTGGGCAAAAACGTGAGAAGGGAATTGGACGGGAAAGGTTGTTGTAAAGGAACTGCTTTTGCTATTAGTCTTCATTTCGGAGCTTTGTATCGTCCTGGATTGATCTGTGCGAAATAAACTCTTTCTTGATTTACCGAGGAGTTTTGTTCAGGTCTGTCATCCTGACACTCTTTCAGGACCAACCCCCCTGTCATTTTGTTCATCTGCAGTTGAATACAATCATAAAAGGTTTTCCAGTCTAGTGGTTGTTCTACTTGGGTACTGCACACTAGGCAAACGATCCTAAAAGGCCCAGACCAGGCTCTGGGCCACCAGTTTGCCATCTGGAGATTCCAGGGATTGAACCTGGGACCTTCCACGTGCCAAGCATAGTTTCTTCCATTGACTCCCATCTCCTCCCCATCTGGGGACTGAACCATGACAGCTTTGGAAGATTTGGCTTCCAGGTGCCATGGCTGCGACTGGTAACGAAAAGGAGATCTTGTGAATTGCCCTGGGTTCCCAAAGAATCTTTTATTTCTAAACTGAGGCTTTTGCGTTGATATATTTATTTTTTCCTTTCTTCGTTGTGTTTAGCTGGTGTTTGCGAGAGGTATTGCAATCCCTTTGCTATTTTGATTTGTTGCCGCCGTCCCCAGATTTATCTCTCATCTGCGGTAATCTATCGTTTTATCTGTAACAATTGTTTTATCTCGGCACCATCCTTGTTCTCAAGAACAGGGGCAAGACGACGCTCTCGGTGAGGGGGAGATTCTGAGTATGGCAGGAAATACCTTTTGCACCGTAGAGTTCATCCTTCATCTTTGAGCGAGATCAGCTATTTTCCCCCCTTTTGGCAACTTGCTCATTTGTTTGGGTTGGGAGAGGCTGACAATCCAGCTGAGGGGTGAAGAGTGCCTTCTGGAAAACGCATGGGAAACCAACACTGCTTTCCCACATCATTGTGTAACACACTCTCAATGCAAAACAAGAAGATTCAGTTGCCATCAATTGTGGCCAGGCAGGGGTCACCAACCTTTTTGAAGTCCGCAGGCCCCTTTGGGATTCTGACACAGTGGGGGGGGGCACAACCACAAAATGTTTGCCACAGAATGGCAGTAGGATGTGAGGAAAAGATCAGGGGTCTTAGTAGACTGGACACTGAACATGAGTCAGCAGTGTGTCTCAGTGGCTGAAAAGGCAAATGGGATTTTGGGCTGTATTAAAAGAAGCAGAGTGTCCAGATCACACAAAGTGATGTCACCACTTTACTCCACTCTGGTTTGTCCTCACTTGGAGAACTGAATTCAGATTTGGGCACCACAGTTGAAGAGGGATGTAGACAAACTGGAGCATGTCCAGGGGAGGGCAACAAAGATGGTGAGGGGTTTGAGGACCAAGATGTATGAGAAAAGGTTGAGGGAGCTTTGTCTGTTTATCCTGGAGAGAAGATATCTAAGAGGTGATATGATAACCATCTCCAAATACCTGAAGGGCTGTCACAGAGAAGATGGAGAAGAGTTGTTTTCTTTTGCCTCAGAGGATCGGACCAGAACCAATGGGTTGAAATTAATTCAAAATAATTTTTGGCTAAACATCTGGAAGAAGTTCCTGACAGAGCTGTTCTTCAGTGGAACAGGCTTTCTCAGGAGGTGATGGGTTCTCCTCCTTTGAAGTTATTAAGCAGAGGCTGGATAGTCATCTGACAGAAATGCTGATTTTGTGGATTTAGGCAGGTTGTGAGTGGGTGAGCAGGAAGGGATGTGCCCGTGTTTGTCTCTTGTGGCCCTTCCTTGCATACCCAGGGAATTGCTGATCGCCGCTGTGGGGTGGTAGGCGTATTGATATGTCCAATTCACCTCCATAGGATGTAATGATGGCAGTAGGAATAAGCAGCTTGAAAAGGAGATGAGATCAATTCATGGAGGATAAATCTATCAATGGCTACTAGCCATGGTTACTGAGGGGAAATTCCTCATTCAAAGGCAGTAAATCTTTGAATCTTAGAGCTAGGAGGTAACTAGGCCTCAACTTCTCTGCCTTGTTGCTGGTCCTCCAGAGGAACTGGTTGACCAATGTTTGAGACAGGATGCTGGACTAGATGGACCACTGGTCTGATCCAGCAGGGCTCTTCTGATGTTCTGAGGAAGGTCTCTGCCTCCATGCCCTGGTTGGCTCCTTTGGGAGGCAGGAGGCTGGACTAGATGGACCACTGGTCAGACCCAACAGGGCTCTTCGTATGTTGTTATGTTCCTAATGTACAAACAAGCGTGGATTGTTTCTTTTCCCAACTTATTCATTTGTGTGTGTGTTGTAAATTAATACTAGTTTCTGAACCAGCTGGATTTCTTTATTTTAAGGTCCATCTATAAGCAGCTATTGATTCCAACCATTTACAAAAACACAGTCACATTCAATTAACAGTTGTGATTAATTCAGGTATCATTCTTAATGGTTTCAAGATTCTCCATCAGCACCTCTGCCTCGCATTTGGATCGTGGTCGGCTTTCTTTGATTTTGCTCCTCTTTTACCTTCATGCATTCGAAAGCAGATTTTTTTTTCTTGCCAAAACAGAGTATTGATAATGTAGTATTCAGTGGATATATATACACGAGACAGTTTAAGATACTGGATATAGTAAATCTGCCAACCGTCTTATTAAAGGGAAAGCGCACTTCAGTATAGCACTCGTGAGAAATATGAGGATGAAAAAGCATGTGCTGATGTCAGGTGTATCCCCGCAAAAACTGCAGGGCCAACTAAATCAATGATTATTGCAAAGCTCTTAATGATTACTACCCTGACCTGGATAGCCAGGCTAACTTGATCTCATCTGTTCTCCGGAGCTAAGCAGGGTTGGTGCTGGCTGGTATTTGGATGGGAGACCTCCCCGGGATTTCAGGTCAAGGCAAACCACCTCTGTACGTCTCTCGCCTTGAAAAGCCTACAAGGTCACCAGTCAGTCAGTGGAGACTTGACACCATTTTCAACCTCCACCACCAACTTCAGCAAGGCCATTTATCCGTAACCTTTGTGGTCCTAGTACATGAAAAGGTAATGAAAATTTTTTATCACTGCCGGTGGGTGGGTGGATGGATGGATGGATGGATGAATGAATGATAGCAAATCTCCATAAAAAATTTAAGATTAGTGACAATAAAAACATGCACATTAAAATGGTATGCATTAAAATAATTAATTACATGTTAAGTATTAAAACTGACCATTATTTACTTACTTACTTACTTACTTACTTACTTATTTACTTACTTATTTCGATTATTATACCGCCCTTCCCCATGGCTCTGGGCAGTTTACATAAATCATTGTAGAACATTTACCTAGAACAATATCAATACAACGGATAACAATCATGATACAACATGCCAACTAGAACGGCATTTCAACAGACAATAACATTGACAATCCCTAGGTAGTTTTGACATCTCATTGGGGGGGGGGGGTCAGGATCTGTAGATGTTTTGAGTCAGTCAGCCTCAAGCAAATGCCTGGTGGAGGCGCTCCCTTTTGCAGGCCCTGTGGAATTGTGGAAGTTCCAGCAAGGCCCTGATCTCTTCAGGGAGCTCGTTCCACCAGGTGGGGGCCAGGACTGAAAAGGCCCTGTCCGTTGTTGAGGTCCAACGTGCTTCTTTCTCTTATGGGGTGCGGGTAGGGGTGGGGATCTGCAGAGGCTGGAGTGCGGGGTCTCAACCTGGCATGGTCGGGCAGAGAGGCTAAGAGTGTTAGTTATTGCTCCTGGCCTCAACCATAGGTCTGGTAGAACAGCTTTGTCTTTCAAGCCCTCCAGAACTATCCAAGGTCCCACAGATCTCAGATTTCATTCAGCAGAGTATTCCATCAGGCCGGCACCAGGGCCGAAAAGTGTGGTGTAGTGGTTACAGTTTGGTGTAGTGGCTAAGGGTAGTGGCTTCTAATCTAGACCTCCCCTTCATGAATCCATCTTATCCATCCTTTCATGAATCCATCCCTTTTAAAGCTGCCTTGAATCCAGACTGCTGGATTGAAACTTTTATTATTATTGACATTATTAACAACACCTCTCCCCGCCCGAGAAACTATTCCCTGTTATATGCAATTTTGGTTCTCTTTGCATCATTGCAAGATGCCAGGTGAAACAAAGTGATAGCTGGTGGAAGAAAAGCTGAACCAGCAGCCATGGGGATAGTTCCCTTTCTGAGAGCTAATTAATTGGTGCAGCTGTTCTTGCAGTCTTTCAAAACCTCCCTTCATCAAAGCTCAAGTTGTTACACTTCTCTGCACAAGAATACTTTCACCATACTGAGCTCTTGTCCACTGGCTACAATCTGCATGAATTCATTTTCTTTCCATGCATGTGTTGAAAATAAGGGGTACAACTACCCAACTCAAGACCGGGTTGTCCTGGAAAGGTTGAGGCCTGGGGAAGGAAGGCTCATAGAGGTCAACCCCAAGGCAGCTACTTTCTCTAGGTCAACTGATCATCCATAATCTGAAACATAAGAACATAAGAAGAAGAGTTGGTTCTTCTATGCCGCTTTTCTCTACCCGAAGAAGTCTCAAAGCAGCTTCCAGTCTCCTTCCCTTTCCTCTCACCACCACAGACACCGTGTGAGGTCAGTGAGGCTGGGAGAGCCCTGATATTCCTGCTCAGTCAGAACTGCTCTGCGAGCCCAAGGTCACCCATCTGGTTGCATGTGGGGGAACGGGGAATCAAACCCAGCTCGCCAGATTAGAGGTCTGCACTCCTAACCGCTACACCAAGCTAGCTCCATGTTTGGTCAGCCCAGTGTCCCATCCAGTCTAACTTTGTATCACACAGGGGCTATTAGGAGCTCCACCAGCTTGGCCAGAACTCCAGAAGCCCTCCCACTGTTGCCCCCAAACATTAAGAATGCAGATCATCACTGCACCAGACATAAAAACATAAAAGAAGCCATGTTGGATCAGTTCAATGTCTTATCCAGTCCAACTCTCTGTGTCACACAGTAGCCAAAACTCAGGCACCATCAGGAGCTCCACCAGTAGGGCCATAACTTCAGAAGCCCTCCTACTTCGGCCCTCCAAGCACCAAGCGTTTCACTGCCCCAAACATAAGAACATAAGAGAAGCCATGTTGGATCAAGCCAATGACCCATCCAATCCAATGCTCTGTCACACAGGAGATCCACCAGCATGACCAGAAGCCCTCCCACTGTCAACCCTCAACCACATCAACAATGCCTCAGTATCAGTGCTGCTGATGAATCGTTGAAGAAGCAAAGATGTCCAGCTCCCAGCATCTCCAGTTCAGTTTCCCTATATTCAGCATCCAGTTCAGCATCTCCATCTTTGGGTTCCAGGTTCTCCTGTTTAGAAGGATCTGTATGAAACTACCATCTTGTAAGAAAATTGAATGACTCCCCTGCCGCTGCATTGTGTCCAGGGACTCGGAGCACCTCTAAAGCATCTTATATCTAGCCCTTTTGAGACAGCAGGCACCTTTGGAATTCTGATACAGCATGGCGGACACAGTCACAAAATGGCCAACCCCAAAAGGCTGCTGCAGGAGGCGGATCTGACCACATAAACAGACCAAATGCATTTTGACCCTATTGGGTCTCCCTCAGTGGTCAATATTATTAAATAATGCACTCTTATCTAAAACCAATTATGAAGTATAGCTGGGTGGTCAAGGGAAATCTGTTAGGTATTGTTGTTGTTAGTTGAGAAGTCGTGTCCAACCCATTGTGATCCCATGGACAATGATCCTCCAGGCTTTCTTGTCCTCGACAGTTCCTCAAAGTCCATTTAAGTTTGCACCTACTGCTTCAGTGACTCCATCCAGCCACCTCATTCTCTGTCGTCCCCTTCTTTTTTTTGCCCTCAATCGCTCCCAGCATTAGGCTCTTCTCCAGGGAGTCCTTCCTTCTCATGAGGTGGCCAAAGTATTTGAGTTTCATCTTCAGGATCTGGTCTTCTAAGGAGCAGTCCGGGCTGATCTCCTCTAGGACTGACCAGTTTGTTCGCCTTGCAGTCCAAGGGTGTAGTCCCAACAAATACCGGTATAGTGTTTATTTTTCAACGTTTTTTTTTCCTGACACCCATGAGATGCAGAGTAAAGCAATAGCTGAGAGTGGTGTTCCTAGATATTACGTATCTTAGAAGGTGGTGCTCCAAAAAGATACACTATACCAGAATTCGCTGGGTCAAAACACGTTTGTTCTGTTCATGTGCAGTTAGTTCTGTATAGTTTTTAAATATAGTTTTTAGTTTGTTTTTAACCTAATATTGATGCACTTTAATAAATAATGGCTAGAGAGCCAGTTTGGTGTAGTGGTTAGGAGTGCGAACTTCTAATCTGCCATGCTTGGTTCGATTCTGCACTCCCCCGCATGCAACCAGCTGGGTGACCTTGGGCTCGCCACGGCACTGATAAAGCTGTTCTGACTGAGCAGTGATATCAGGGCTCTCTCAGCCTCACCCACCCCAAAGGGTGTCTGTTGTGGGGAGAGGAAAGGGAAGGCAATTGTAAGCCGCTTGGAGCCTCCTTCGGGTAGAGAAAAGCGGCATATAAGAACCAACTCTTCTTCTTCTTCTAAAATTTTATATTGTTTTATAGCTCAACTTTTGCGTTCCGGCCAATCAAATGCCTCACCTGGCCTTGCCTATTTTTCTAAAAATTATTGGTGGGTGCTAGGAAAGGTGTCAGCAGCATGCACCTATGGGAGACCCCTGATGCCTCAGACAATGGTGATCCGTCAGCTCTCCTCGTAAGTCAGGTAAGTGGCTTCTAAGCCCTGCTTCCTTATCAGAACAGAAGTGAAAAAATTCTAGCAGCCTGAGGAATATTGATGAAAACGTGAGCAGCCGGTCACCATTTGGATATGATTTGAGCTTCGGGAACAACTCTGTCACAAATGCTGGAAATAATTTACAAGCACACCCAGTGCGTTTTGCCCTGCTATGAACCTGTTCGGAAAGAGATTTGTGTTTCTTAGCAGAGAAGAGATCATTATCCCAATCCGTTTGTTTTTGAGGGCTTTTTTTGCCGAGGAGATCTTTCCCCCGTGAACCTGAGCTACTCACTTTGGGGCATTGTTATAAGGATTCAGTCTGTCGGGGGCAATCAGAAATGTCACGCTGGCACATAGGAGCATTGGGGTGACGAAAAGCAGACCTGACGCTCCTGGTATCCAGATACCAGCACCGGGAGAAATAAAGAGCCGTGGATGGGAGACGGTGTCAGACGCATCAGGGCATTTGAATAATTGAGACCGTTTGTGTCATAAAACTGTCACAGATAAAGGTGCCCATTGAGATAATACAGACCTGCACGCCACGGGCTTTGTGGCGCTGATCTACAGTTTCGGAAAGGGCCCCTGGCAGAAGCCTTCTGAGACTCCTTCATTACGGGACCAAGGAGGGAAAATGCATTCTGCATTAAGGAACCACAAAATTTTAACCACAGAGTATCAAGGAGGTAGCTAAGGCAGGCAGTTTCTGCCTCACCCACTGGCCTTTGACAGGTAGGAAGCCTTTGGAGGGATGTGTACAGGAGTGGTTTAAGAATTTGCAAGGTTTGAGGAGAGTACAATTTTGGCAGGAACAGTCAGACTGGGGAGCAGACGGCCCTCCACAGTGGAAAGGGGGTGTCACTCCGAGTGTCCTTAGAGAGGGAAAAGGAGGGAGGGAAGCGGCTATGGCCCTGATCCATGGGAGAAGGCATTGTGTGGGGCAACTGGGAGTGCAGGGCCTGTAGCACATGCTATATGTGCTACCTGGATAAACCAGCCCGAGATGTGTAGGAGAACATGAGTTGGTACCCTTACCTGTATTGTGAAGGGGTACAATTCACAAGGGTCCCCAAATTTTGCGGGAGACTGTGGAATTCTGACATGGGGCGGTGGGCGCAGGCACAAAATGGTCGCCATGGGAGGTGGAGCCTAGCCCAAAATGTCAGGTTGTGTACAACTCTGCTAGTAAATCTCCCACATTGAGGACAGAAGCTCTCTGTAATAGGATGCCTTTCAACCTGCATGGCCAATCAGAAGCCCTGCTGGGTCCTGCCCACTTTATTAAAAAAAGGTGCTGCCAGGCAACATGCTGCTCCTGGCAACAGTTCTTGTTAGCGGTCCTTGGACATAGGCATAGGGATGGCAGAGCTTAAATATGCAAGGAAGAGAAGCACAAAGCTTCTTAAAGGAATAAAATAGTTTTCTCCAGAAGAGAAACCAACTTTGTAATTAGAGGGGGAGAGAGAGAGAGTCCTGAACCAATATAGCCTCTCTGCCCTGTTGTTAGCCCTCCAGAGGAACTGGTTGGCCACTGTGTGAGACAAGATTCTGGACTGGATTGACCACTGGTCTGATCCAGCAGGGCTAATGGTCTTAGGAAGGCCTCAGCCTCTCTGCTCTGCTGTTGGCCCTCCAGAGGAATTTGTTGGCCATTGGGTGAGACAGGATGCTGGACTGGATGGACCACTGGTCTAATCCAGCAGGGCTCTTCTGATATTTTTAGAAAGGCATCAGTTTTCATGCCCTATGGTCTCTCCAGAGGAGCTGGTTGGTCATGTATGAGACAGTAAGCTGGACTAGATGGACCACTGGTCTGATTCAGCAGGGCTCTTCTTAGGAAGGCCTTGGTCTCTAAGCCCTATTGTTCTCCCTCCAGACTAACTGGTTGCTATTGTGTTAAGGTGACCAGATTGTCCCACTTTTGGAGGGACATCTGGGGGCATCTGGCAAATTGTACTTATGTTGCAAGTAAAAAATATATATTACAATACTATTTTTGCGTTCTATGAGTTCTATGAAAATTTTTGTTGCTCCATATAGACCAAATTTTTAATCAAGAACCTCCCGCTCAATGGTGTCCCACTATACCAATGCTAAAATCTGGTCACCTTACATTGTGTGAGACAGGATGCTGGACTAAAGTGACTTTTGGTCTGATCCAGCAGGTTCTTAGGAAGGCCTTGGCCTCTCTGCCCCGTTGTTGGCCCTCCAGAGGAACTGGCTAGCCATGTATGAGACAGGAAGCTGGACTAGATGCACCACTGATCTGAGCCAACAGGGCTCTTCTCATGCTCAAATGTTTCATATCACAAGACATTAAATGGCATCATTCCATTTGCTGTGTGACAACTGACCACTCTGGGGCTTGACCAATGTGATTGTTCTCAAAGAGCCCTGCAGGATCAGTCCATCAGTCCATCTAGTCAACCTGTGGTCCTCCAGATGTCCATGGACTAAAATTCCCATGAGTCTCTGCCAGCAAACGCTGGCTGGGTCTCATGGGAATTGTAGTCCATGGACATCTGGAGGACCACAGGTTGACTACCCCTGATCTAGTCCACCATCCTGTCTCACAAAATTGGCTACTTAATTCAGTGAAATTGTCTATGAAACTGCTGTTGTTTTTAAATAAGATGAAAACCCTTGAAAATTCAGCAGAGTTCTGATTCTTATCATCCCATGTTCAGACATAACTTTGCAGTCATGTGAGAGACAATAATGAGAATTAATTCTGCGCCACACATCCGTGGTAACTAAGCTCAGAACCTAATGGCGACTGCTCCTTGATTCAGAAACAGCACACAGAGCTTCTCTTCCTGATGAAATAGGAAGTCGGCAGGAGCCCAGCTTAAACAAAGGAATCCCCAGAGCGTGCAACTTCACCAGTGTCCACTTAACAACAAGAATTATAATTTTGTGTTGATAGCCCAGCCTTCCTGATTGGCTAAGGGCGGGTAACAGCAGGCCCGTACATGCAATGACGTGACATTAATAACAGTTGATAACAGTGTAACTTTCCAAATTAAAGTATTGATTAAATTATATTGATTTATATTATTAACATATTAGACCACCTCCATTAGGGTCTTGTGAAAGGGGAGGGGGCTTCATTTCTGCTGGAGACTTAGTTTGAGGAGGGTGTGTTTTCTGGAGGGAGGCCAGCGTTGACTCAGTTTTGACTTAATTTTGACTTAATTAAAGTTGACTTAATTTTCTGACCATTATTATTGTTGTTGTCATTGTTACTGTTGTTGGTGTCTCCCACCGTTTCTCCGTGCAGGTGTATAAATATCCCACGTTATACACAAAGCAAACTTATGAACAACCTTTATTATTTATGAATTATTTAGTCTGCCACCGTTCCGTGAATTAGTCGCTGTCAAAATAAATGAATAGAAATGTCAGTTCGACCGGGGTGGGGGGGGGGGTGGGGAGGGGGGCAGGTGTTCCCCACCCCTTAAATATACCAATTAAATTAAACGGAATATGCCTATGGCTTGCTAATGCTTAGATCACAGTGGTTTGTTGCACTTCTTCGTTAACGAAGCTTTTTAATTCTTCTGCACGCCCCTCAAAGGGGAGGGGGAAACGTCCAATGCCCCGGCATACAATAATCACTTTTCTCTTTGCGTTTTGATGTGATTGCAGGTAATTTATTCCATTTGGTTTATATCCTGAAACGCAAATGCTTTTTCTAAGGTCTGTTGAAAGCAATTAGAAAACTGGGGGAAAGTGAACTGCTGAACTGCAGGCGCCAGCTAAATATGGGCAAACACATTAAATGTTTTCATGCAGAAATTTCTAATAACTTGGCAATGGTGTTCATTAACTTGTATTCACACTATTTTAATTTGGATACACATTGGGTGTGTATTTATTTGATTTCTTAAACAATGTGCTTCAAACAGGCAGCTAATCCGCTCAAACGAAATATGCAAATTGTGGCATTTGCTCTCACAATACTGTACGGAAGTTCAATTTCCTCTTCTTCTTTTTCATCCTGCTGTTCTTTTGACTCAAAGGTCTCGAAACAGATCGAGACCCAACCCTTTTACAGGCAATCACTGCAGGTAAATACTCATCTACACAGAACAGCTGAATTTTTTTTTTTTTAAAGATGATAACCTATTTTATCTTTGGTTATGAGATCTTTGGTAGCCAATCAGAAACTCTGGTGAGCAAAAGCCCCACCCACTTTCTAAAAACAACTTCCTTTCACTCACATCTGAGCAGATTTCATGATCTAAAACATATTCCAACCAGACTGGATGCACGTTTAGGGCATTTCCGCACATCGGTACAAATAGCATTACGCCAGCTGAATAGCATAGCGATAAATATCATTGTGTCTCCCAGCACGCATTCACCTTTTTGCTGTCTCGCTCTTGCCTGCTGCCTTTTTATGCCCTTCACCCTCCACAACTGCTGCTGGAAATGGCAAAAGAGAACAACACACCTTATACACATCACACTTCTGCCTGCCAATCAAGCCAGGCAGCCAATCCCCTTTTTCTATGTTTTAAAAGTACTGTGATGCATGCTATTTTTTTTAATTCATACTTTTCTGTTTAAACACCTATACATAGATGCATACTATTTTTTGAACACTACCCCTTATGGAATCATGAGGCTTCAGATACTTTTAAACATTAATCTCGTTCCTGATTTTGGGTGGGGAGGGGGAACTTTAGAGAGGCATGCTTTGTGTCACAACTTTGGAAAGGCAGGTGGGAACTCCTTGTCTCCACCCTCCCGTGCAGCCCCACTAACCTCCGTCCATGGTGGCAGGCAGGGGCATACTGGTGGCGATAGCACAGGAGTGCCCCTGGCTGGGTTGGTGGGCCAATCGGGATGCGCAGCCCAATTGGCCCACAGACTGAGAGCAAAATCTGGACAGGGCCCGGCTAGGAGAGCTCTACCCAATTATTATAGCAGTGAAGCTGTTTTAGGTAATGAGGAATCATTAGGTCTTGTAAGGAGCTAAAAACAGTGCATAGGAAGGGAACTCCAAAGAACAGTGGTGAGGATTCATGCTGCATCCACAATAGGGTGCTTATTCTATCCATAATTAGTACTGAGGGCTTTATTTGTTTTACAGTGCCTGTAGCTTTATCGTTGGAGTCTATTCTTCATGATCCATGTCCTCATAGAAGAAGAGGAAGAAGAAGCAGAGCTGGGTTTTTTTACCCCAGTTTTCCACCTAAAGGCATCTCAAAGTAGCTTATAATTGCCTACCTTCTTTTCCTCAGAACAGGAACCCTGCGAGGTGGGTTGGACTGAGAGAACTCTGAGAGAACTGTGATTCACCCAAAGTCACCCGGCTGGTTGCATGTGGAGGAGTGGGGAATCAAATCCAGCATGCCCTAAAGCAGGGGTAGTCAACCTGCGGTCCTCCAGATGTCCATGGACTACAATTCTCATGAGCCCCTGCCAGCAAGTGCTGGCAGGGGCTCATGGGAATTGTAGTCCATGGACATCTGGAGGACCACAGGTTGACTACCCCTGCCCTAAAGCATCATCATCATAATCAAAACAACTATAATCAATAAAACCATCATAAAAATCTAACAATACTAATCATTACGCCCCACACACACTACATGTAAAGGAGATGCTCTTCCATGGAGCCACAGCCCCCTGGACTCTCCCCACCCCAAATTCTTTTCACACTGAATAGCAAGATGATCCTGATTACTGGTTGGATCTTGACCCAAATGAGTGAAAGTGCAGAAGGCTAATCAATACTGCAAAGGCCTTTTAATTCTCATTGATTTCAGAGGAAAAGGGAAACACATCCTTTCTTCTCTCCCTTCTGGGAATTAAATGTGCTTTATTTGATTGGCCTGCATCTAGATGTTTGGGGGGAAAGTGGCAGGTGGGTAGTAGGCTATTTGTTTAATATAGCACAGTTTGCTGTAAATAAATCTACCCATAAAGGACAATGCAAAAAAGGTAAATACACATTTATTCAAGCAGGTCCAGTTCACGTTCAGGTTGCAGTCGAAAGATGAGAAAGAAGTCTAATCTAAATAATATTTTCCCTACCACAAATGGTCACTTGTTTGGGAACACGAGGGCATTGTATCTACTGGAGAGACCTGGGCCTATTCGGCACGCAACAGATAATGCAATTTCAATGCACTTTAAAAGTAGATTTTCCTGTTCCACACAGGATCATCCAGCAGCCAAAGCACATTGAAAGTGCATTATCCTATGTGTGCAGAATGGGCCCTGGACAGATGTATGTCTCCATGGAAGCCATGTGCAGAGAGGGAGAGGACAAAGGGGAAGGAGAATTCAGAGGGCAGCTCCCAGGTTAAGATGAAGAGAGGCATCCCATCAAGAATTTAACACCTATGCGCCCCTAGAGTGATGTAGCACCCCCCCAATGTCCCAGTCATTCACTCCTCCATGGGTTCTAATGCATCGGTCCTGCCAATAATAACGGTTAAAGCCCCTCTCCCTTTTGACCATGTCCCCCCCCCCCCCAATTATGCATCCAAAGTCCAGGAGTCATGCAAGGACATCACCAGGAGAGCAGTCAAAAGGCGGGGAGGGTGGGCAGGGACATGGAACACGCTGAGCAGGCAGGAGGAGTGGAGTTGGGCAGAGAATCAGTATGCAAGGAACTGGTTGAGGGAGTAGATTACTGGAGCAGGCAGGCAGGAGCTAAGCCGTAGTCAGACCCAAGAACCAAACCAACCGAGCTTTGCCAACACACAATGAGAACTAGATCTCCAGATGGACAGGCAAGGAACTGGTAGGTCCACAGCCCACTTTCTTCCTGTGCCCCAAAATGATCTGCAGCTGGGCTCAATCCTCATTGGAGCCAGGACCACTAGCTGCACTCCATCTCAACTAACAACGAGCTGTCAAACACAAGCCCTTGGAACTGGGCAATTCTTGCTGGGATATTGGCCACGGGGACTGGGAACCTGGCTTGGGCCTGGCAGCTTGGCTTGGGCCTGGCAGCTTCAAATCCATGGGCTCTGTCTGCACCCAATCCGTTCCCTCTCCTTTGGCACCAGAGGCCGTGCTCATTTGTGCTGGCTCCAGAAGCAAGGTGCTCGGCCCGGCCTCGTCATGGAGGCCTATCCTGGGGGCAGATGCGCTCCTGGCCAGAGGCTCCACAGGTTGGGGCATGGCAGCAGTACTGTGCAGAGTGAGTTGCAGAAGTCTAGTCTAGAGGTCACCATTGCATGGATCACTCTGGCTAGGCCCAGATCCGAGGAATAAGGGATAGGCTGCTTTGCCTGGTGCAGGTGGAGAAATGCCAGACAGGCTGTCCTTGTGATCTGGGCCTCCGTTGATAGGGAGGGATCTAAAGTCATGCCCAAATTCTTGACGGAAGGCACCACTGTTAACTGTCTAATACTGGGAGCTGTATCACCTGTCTCTCAGTGTGCCAGTCCAGCCAGAGGACCTTTGCCTTGGCACGATCCAACTTTGGCTGACTCCATGTGAGCCAGTGCGCCATGGCCTCCAGGCACCTGACAGATTTTCTAGGAATGTTGACTGACAATCGTCCATCAACAGAAATAGCTGGGTGTCATCAGCCTACCAATAACAACCCAGCCCGAAGTTCCAGATCAGCTGGACGAGGGGGTGCATGGAAATATTAAGAGGAATTGGTTCTTATATGCTGCTTTTCCCTACCCGAAGAAGGCTCAAAGCAGCTTACAGTCACCTTCCCTTTCCTCTCCCCACAACAGACACCCTGTGAGGGAGGGGAGGCTGAGAGAGCCCTGAGATTACTGCTTGGTCAGAACAGTTTTATTAGTGCCCTGGCGAGCCCAAGATCACCCAGCTGGCTGCATGTGGGGGAGTGCAGAATCGAACCTGGCATGCCAAATTACAAGTCCACACTCCTAACCACTACACCAAACTAGCATCAGGACCCCACAGTTAATGTCCCTACGCTGGAACATGATTCTCCCTACTCCCGCCCTTTGTCCCCAGTTATGGATAAGGTGCTACAGCCATTTCAACGCTGTATCTATAACCCCTTGGTGTAGTGGTTAGGAGTGTGGACTTCTAACCTGGAGAGCTCGGTTTGATTTCCCACTCCCCCACATGCAACCAGCTGGGTGACCTTGGGCTCGACACAACGTTGATAAAGTTGTTCAGACTGAGCAGTAATATCAGGGCTCTCTCAGCCTCCCCTCCCTCAGGAATGGGAAGGTGACTGTAAGCTGCTTCGGGTAGAGAAAAGCAGCATATAAAAACCAACGCTTCTTCTTCTTCTTCTTCTTCTTCTTCTTCTTCTTCTTCTTCATCATCATCAGCTAGGTGGTGAGTCAGAAGTGTGAGGATAGCTAGCTAGATATCCTTCTTTGCCTTGAAAACCCTACCAGATTTCCAGAGTTCAGCTTTCCATTACCACATGCTGGAAAACTTGTCAAATCCTTTCTTAGGACAGCCAAAGCTGCTAAGTAGGACGATGTGACTAAGAGTTTTTAGGATTCCAAAATCACGACTGGAAAGGGCAGCAGGAGATTGTGAGTGGATCTCCTCCAGTTTCATCGCGTCACCGAGGTGGGAGAGTTGATGTGGGGATTATTTGCTTGTTTGCATGGAGCGTGTACTGGCAAAATGTCCAGACATCTGCTCAGGATGGCTTATAATATCTTTTTTAAAAAAATCAGGTCAGATCCAACCCACAACGAGCAGAAGACATGTAGTGTCACATCTCTCCCACCTTCAGATCCTTCCCACGTTCTCCTCCCAGCAGCAACCTGACTGCCCCCACCCCCAGATTCCGGTAGTTGAAAAGCATGCGTGAATAAAAAGAGCCAAAAGGAAACACTTTAATAAATAAATACATAAAAATAAGAGCTGGGCAACCAGTTGAGAAAGGAGAAGGAGAAGGAAGCCTACAAGACCTATCTCTCTTCCGCTTGTGCCAACGTGATTTCTTCTGCCAGCTGAACATTTTCTTGTTGGCAGGGTTTAAATATGAATGAGAGGGTGTAGCACCAGCCAACTTGAAAAATAGAATAGTTTTATTCTGAAGAGAAGCAACTTTGGGTAGAAAGGAGAGAGAGAGAGAGAGAGAGAGAGAGAGAGAGAGAGAGAGAGAGAGAGAGGCCTAACTACCTGTTAACTGTTGTCTGCAGTCATTCTTCTGTCAGTTCATGAGGCTAGCAGAGATTCAGTGTGCTCAAAGCAGCAGGAATTCTCCCAGTGAGCCAACCAAGATATTGGAGGAGATCATTTGAAAAACATCAGGAAGTTCCTGATCTAACTATGCAGAATTCACATATCCTCCGATGCTCCCTGCAGGCCTCAGTCCATATCCTGCACAATTATGCCACTGCAGATGTTGCATATCCCAAATCTTGTATCCGTGGATGGAGATTGAGACTGGGAAGGGGAGCCCTGAAAGAACCAGAAAAATCTTTGAGTGCATGTGTCACTGGTACCCAAGATCATTTCTACTATAGGATTCCCCATTACAATTGCTTTAGGATGCTTTGGGCTGATCCTGCGTTGAGCAGGGGGTTGGACTAGATGGCCTGTATGGCCCCTTCCAACTCTATGATTCTATGACTCTATGTTTTTATGTGTGGGTTTGAAAGATGGAGCATAAAGATAGTAGGCAAGAATAAACAAGGTTTTTTTTAACATGGTTTTGGAGGAGTGTTTTACAGATACTGTGGACCACCTAAAGGACAACCTAGAGGGGTCCCAATCCAATAAAACCTGAACTATCCCTAGAAGCTACAATGACCAAGCTGAGGCTACCATAGTTTCTTCACCTTATGAATCGGCAAGACCCAATAGTCTTTTCCAACTATTGTGCTTGGATGAATGTGAAGGTCCAACATTGACTTGACCCCATAAAGGAAGCCATGGCCTTCAGTTTGCAAGACCAAAGCGAAACAGCTAATACAATGATGTTTTGGAGGGAGGCTTGCCAACCTTTTGGAGATCTCCCAGCATTACTACTGATTGCCAGATGCCATAGATCCCCTGGAGACAGAAAAAAATGGTTGCATCAGTTGACTGTATGGTATTCTATCTTGCTGAAGTCCCTCCCCAAACCATGCCTCACCCCAAATCTCCAAGCATTTCTTCACCCACAGCTGGCAACCCAGGGGGAATTGATCTCTGTCATCTTGAAATTGGTCATAATTTGGGGGAGAACTTCCAGACCCACCTGAAGGCTGGCAACCCTAACCTTGGCCCCGGCCTGGTGGAATGCTCTGTCTGGTGAGACCAGGGCCCTGTGGGACATTAAAACAGTTCTGCAGGGCCTGTAAGACAGAGCTGTTCAGCTAGGCCTTTGGTCAAGGTCTGAGAAATGTAAAAATTCCACTTGGCCTCCTTGTCCATATTCATTCCATATCCCGGCCTACACCCATCAATCCTACATTTTTCAAATTAACACAGGCATTGTCCCAGCCAACATCTCCGGTGAAACTGGCACAAATATGGAACAAACAGATTTAGATTGGCCGTTTGATGTTGTGTTGTATCGTCGTATTTTTAAGAATGTATTTTAATTGTCAACAATAAGTAGGATCTGATTGTATTTTCAGAAACTTGGACAGTATGCTTTTAGCTGTGTTGTAACCTGCCCTGAGCATCTAGGGAAGGGTGGCCTAAACTTCCTGGAACTCCCTGTATGATATGCCCGAAGAAGTCTCCTTGAAACAGGTGCTGGGTCTGACAATCACATAACATCCATCCATGGGGGACTGTGTCCTTTAGGATGATCGTTATAAAAGGTCTTTGGATTTTGCAAACCCTTCTTCCGATATGTGTTAAAGGTCTTTGAAATCTGGTCTGCTCTTCTTCTTCATCTGGTTGGTTTCCTGTATATTCATCATTTATTATATGGTTTTTGTAATTTTGAAATGCCTTTTTTGGTCTCTGTCTAAAATTTTCACAGTGCTCTCCTTTGGACACAGAGCCTTGCTATATGTCCATTGAACAGTCCTTTGACTAAGCTTCCCCATACCTTTGAGCTAAAGGCCAATATATATATTCTTAAAATCAAAGTGGAGAATACTAGATCATAGAATTAGTGAAGGTCTCAGCACAAACGAGTTGGATACCTAAAGGAACAATGCCATTTCATGACTTCATGCTTATAAAATAGTTATAGGAGGAAACAACCACTGATGAAAATGCCATCTTGCAAACGGTACAAATCTAGAGTCCATTTTTGGTTGAGTACTACTAAAAGAAGAGATAAGATAAACTGTGTTTTTGTTTTTATACGTTGTCAAATTGCTTAACTTATAGCCTCGGGTAGGTTCTTTCTTCTGCTGGTTTGTCCGTTGAAGGCAACAGCTTCTCTGCAAAGCAGCCCAACACCTTAATCTCTTGTTTGTGACATTTCCTGTAAATGACCATTGACAAATAGATTTTTTCTTTAATGACACGAAAGCGCAGATGAGCAGGAATCCAATGGCAGCCCAGAGATATGACCCTGGGCTATGCGTGCTCCATAACGCTGGCAGACAAATGGTGACTCACACCCCATCACAAGTGCCGTCCCTTTAGAGATGTTTCTGAAGACTAACCACATGAACGATCAGACATTAGGATGCTAATGATTTTTGTGGCTCATTGATTCCTAATTAACTCAAAACTCCTATAGATCCGGGGGAAATTAGAAATCTCGTTCCGTTGCTAAATTCTAGAAACCGGAGGTATGCTTGGAGCACTTACAATAAACCCCACTGTTCCTTCCGTCTAAATCTTCCATCGCAATTTATGTGTCTTGGGATAGAAATATAGGACAAAACATGGCACAGGGGCATCAGAACAACTCTAGAGAGAGCTGTGTACTTTCCCATTGATCTGCTTATGTCACAGGCATAGGACTGGCATGGGTGCTCTTTCTCTTAGCTTTAATTCAGGAGCCCTGTCCGTGCTTTGAGCTTCATCGGTGTGTGCAAACCCTGCAACTATAAGAACATAAGAGAAGCCATATTGGATCAGGCCCATCCAGTCCACACTTTGTGGCCACACTTTGGCCACACTAAGGAGCCAAAATCCAGGGCAGAGTCTGCACTGGGCTTTTTCCATCCCCCAGTCCAAATAAATCAAAAGCAAAGTAAGTGCAGAATCAGCCCAGGTGCCAACAGAAGGTCCACTAACAGGGCCAGAACTCCAGAAGCCCTCCCACTGTCTGCCATGGCCTGGCCTTCTGCCTTGCACTAGCCTGTTTCCAGAACCTCTCCAGCTCAGCTGCTGTTTTTCCTCTGTCCCTGTGGTGAGTCCCCTTCGGTGGGATTGGGCACCTGTGGCATTTGGTGGGCAGATCTGGCACATGTTCATCTGTCATCTGGAGCAATTGGCTGAAGTCCCAGACAGCTCTGCCGAGCCATAACCCTGCAGTCCCCCGTGCCAGATTGAGCCCTGAGGAAGGCAGGCATGAACAAAACCTTAATGAGTTTGGCTACCTGCATGAAGCTGCCTGATACCAAATCAGACCTTTGGCCCATCCAAGTCAGCATTGTCTACTCCCATGGTCATAGGCAAGGGTCTTTCACATTACCTGGACTTTTTATCTGGAGATGCCGGGGATTGAACCTGGGACCTTCCGCATGCAAAGCAGTGATTCTTTCACTGAGCCAAGCAAAGGCTCTTGCCCTGAGCTCCTCCCTCCCAGTTCACTGTTGCCCCTCCACAGGAGGCTGCATGCTAGGACAAATGTTGCAGTGCCGTCTACCCCATTGCAACCATGGCAAGAATCACTGTGCAAAACTCTGTCTCTCCCTTCCAGGAAACCCTCGGCCTTCTCGCCATTCCCATGTATAAAATATTACAGGTTCGGTCTGCAAAAGCAGAGTGCTGAAAGTTTAAAAAAAATGACAGCCTGTGTATATTATGCCTAAATATTGCATGATCTCATTTACCTTTCTAAGGAGGGACTCAGCCAAGCCATTAATCTTAGGGTCTTTTGGCAACTCGACTGCCCACGGACAACAAAGCGAGTAAATAAAAAGGGAATTCACTCCAGGTTTCTAAGCCGGGCGCTTTAATGATTTTCAATGGGACTTCTTGGACTCCAGGAGATCACCAACTGCTTCATCTTTTCTGCTCAGGTATCTATTTATGTTACCTTCCCAAGCCAACCGTGAATCAAAAGGATTAATGCTTTCGGGTTTTAATGGTCTCTGGTTTAGCCGAAGTCAATATATCTGCCTCCAGGGGCTAACAAAGTGCTGCTATGCAAACTGTTTCAGGATGAACCGTGGGAGCAGCTTGCCTCTGCTTCTCTGAAATGTTGGCTTCACGAGGGGATTAGGGAACCCAATGGGTCTGTGGGGGACGAAAATAACAGGGGTGGATCCACAGATGGGCTTCTCACATTATATCTGGCGTCACGTGGATGGGAGTACAAGGGCATTGTCTCTATACAAGAGACCTGCAGAGACGGGTGTTTCCACGGAAGGCCATGTTGAGAGAGGGAGAGGCCAATGGGTGAGAGATCAGATCCTAGGTAAGGACAAAGAGAAGTATTCTGATCATGGAGATGACACCTACATACATTTAGAGTGATGTAGCATCTCCCAGTGTCCAGGCATGCTGAATTGCTCACTCTAACTCTTTCTCTCCATGGCTGGGTTGACCTCAGGCTTCTCAGAGACCTTGCTGTCAGTCCCACCTCTATCCAAAGCCTCAGGCTGCCCAAACTCCAGCCCTCTGCCTCTGTGCTCAGCAGCTGTTTTGTGGAAGGGGAGACTCTCCAACACATGTGATGTACTCCTACTCCTGCTGGGACAGTGAGGTGTCCCACCATGCCTTCAGTCTAATAGATGGGGCTTCCTCTGGCCTCTGCTTCCTCCACTTTGTCTCAGATGTTGACTGCAATGATTTCCAGATCATGGATGGGCACTGAAGTTCAGATAGATGCCCTCCAAACTCCGCTCTGCCATTTGATGGACATCTGATCTGTAATTTCTGAGCTGCTAAGTGACCAGTGTGGTGTAGTGATTAAGAGCATCAGCTTCTAACCAGGCGAGCCGGGTTTGATTCCCCGCTCCTCCTCCGCATGCAGCCAGCTGGGTGACCTTGGGCTAGTCACAGCCCTGATAGTTTTGTCCTGACTGAGCAATAATATCAGGGCTCTCACAGCCTCAGCTGCCTCACAGGGTGTCTGTTGTGTGGAGAGGAAGGGAAGGCAGAGAGAAGCAGGGTATATAAACCAGCTCTTCTTCTTCTGCACACCTGTCTTGACAGCTGGCTCAAAGCATCTCATCTGCTGTGGCACAGGAAGTGGGTGGATTGCCAATGTCCAGGTGGGGTCTGGAGGTATCCTGAAGTTAGGACTCCAAACTACAGAGTTCAGCAGTTCCCTGGCGAAAATGGCTGCTTTGAAGGGTAAACTATACAGCATTGTATGCCCACTAAGATCTTTCCCTACTCTGAATCCTGCCCTCTCCTGGCTCCATCCTTATATTTGGGGGATTTACCAACCAAGGATTGACAACCTAAAGAGGGAGGAGGGGTAGACAGAACTTTAAGCTTCATTTTCATACTGAAAATATATGTCCCTCAAAATAGAGTCAAAAGAATGACTGCATTTTAACGTTTTTAATTAAAACAATTACAGACTTTTCAATGTAGTGTCACATCAGTGTATCAAATAACTTGAGGAATTCTATTTTTTTAATCCTAATAAGAGGGAATGTAGTGAGGTAACAGCAACTCCAGAACGTAGAAGTTGGCAAGCATTTATGACATGCAGACACACCTAGACATGTTCTCGCTTCCCTTTTCTTTCTCTTTGGATGGAGGCATTGTGAGTGAAAGAAGGATAAGATTGGGAGAAAAATTATTTCAGTGCAATAAAGATGTATCCAAAATTTATAAGAGCACAAGAGAAGCCATGTTGGATCAATCAAGTCAATGACTCGTCCAGTCGAATACTCTGTGTCACACAATGGCCAAAACTTAGGGGCCCTCTGAAAGTCCACCAATGGGGCAAGAACAGAAGAAGAGTTGGTTCTTATATGCCGCTTTTCTCTACCCAAAGGAGTCTCAAAGCGGCTTCCAATTGCTTTCCCTTTCCTCTCCCCACAACAGTCACTCTGTGAGGCAGAAGAAGAGTTGTTCTTATATGTCACTTTTCTCTACTTGAAGGAGTCTCAAAGCGGCTTCCAATCACCTTCCCTTTCCTCTCCCCATAAGAGACACCCTGTGACTGTTTACGCACTGGAGGTTTCATGCTGGGCTGCAGGCTGGAGTTTTAGTCGTGGCAGGTTGCCCCACCTCTTCCTGCATCCACATGGGGGAGCATTTGGGCCTGTGTACCTCATTAAAGAGCCTCTTGTGGCGCAGAGTGGTAAGGCAGCCATCTGAAAGCTTTGCCCATGAGACTGGGAGTTCAATCTCAGCAGCTGGCTCAAGGTTGACTCAGCCTTCCATCCTTCCGAGGTCGGTAAAATGAGTACCCAGCTTGCTGGGGGGTAAACGGTAATGACTGGGGAAGGCACTGGCAAACCACCCCGTATTGAATGTGCCATGAAAACGCTAGAGGGCGTCACCCCAAGGGTCAGACAAGACCCAGTGCTTGTACCGGGGATACCTTTACCTTTACCTTACCTCATCCACCCCCGATTTGTGCCCCTGCATGGGAGCTGGGACAGTGAATTGCCCAGTACGTAAATGGTGTGTGAGGCAGAAGAAGAAGAGTTGGTTCTTATATGCCACTTTTTTCTATCCAAAGGAGTCTCAAAGCGGCTTCCAATTGCCTTCCCTTTCCTCTCCTTACAACCGACACCCTGTGAGATCCCTGATATTCCTTCTGAGTCAGAATAGTTCTATCAGGGCTGCATGAGCCCAAGGTCCCCCAGCTGGCTGTATATGGGGGACGAGTGGGGAATCAAACCTAGTTTACCAGATTAGAAGACACAGCTCTTAGCCACTGCACCATATGTGCAGAATGAGCCTGTACATTCCTCAACACTTTGTGTCATCTGCATACGGAGCCATTTCTCTGCTTACTCCCAACTCCAAACTATGACTGAACAGTTCAGGGCGGTTTACAACATACACAATAAATTCTCAAGCATAATCATACAAATCAGTTAAATATCAGTTATTAAAATTATAAATTATAGAATCAACACATTTCAGGTGCTATTCATTGCTGCTTAGGAGCTTCCCGCCTTTCTACAAAGCAGGAGGGGCAAAATCAAGTGCTAGTCAAGAGGTTCTCATGGCAGCTAGATGTTACGACATATTTTATTTATTTCATTTATTCCTAATTTGATTTATACACTGCCCCTTTTGGTCTAGCCATCTCGGGGCGATATGCAACAAAGAATAGGAAGCCCAGTTGCTTTGATGTTATGCCAGTTTGAGAGCCAGTTTGGTGTAGTGGTTAGGAGTGCGGACTTCTAATCTGGCATGCCAGGTTCGATTCTGCACTCCCCCACATGCAACCATCTGGGTGACCTTAGGCTCGCCACGGCACTGATGAAGCTGTTCTGACCGAGCAGGAATATCAGGGCATCTCAGCCTCACCTCCCTCACAGGGTGTCTGTTGTGGGGAGAGGAAAGGGAAGGCGACTGTAAGCCACTTTGAGCCTCCTTCGGGTAAGGAAAAGCGGCATATAAGAACCAACTCTTCTTCTTCTTCTTCTATGCTGGCCTCAACCATACACCCGGTGGAAGAACTCCATCTTGCAGGGCTCTGCGGAACTGCTTTAAGTTCCGCAGGGCCCTGATCTCACTCGGGAGGTTGTTCCATGAGGCCTGATTCAGGGCTGAGAAAGCCCTGGCTCTGGTTGAGGCCTACTTTATCTCTCTGGGACCGGGGACCTTTAGCAGATTTTGTGTGCTGGAGTATAAACTCCTTTAAGAGGCATGTTTAAAAAGCACCGGACTTCATTCCGAGCCCTGTGGTACCTCACTGCTTACCACCTTCCACGGTGAAAACTGCCTATTTATGCTCCCTCTCTGTTTCCCTGTTAATCAACCATAATGTAGAAAAATTCTATGTTTTTGGGAGCGAAGTACAACATCGCGCAGAAAGGGGTATATTGAAAGTCAGCATGGATGGTGTGATTTTTAATAAACCTTTTTCTGCGTGATTTTGTTCTTCGTAAGGGGCACCCGGCGGATTTGCTATCAGCAAGCCGACGCATGTTCTGTCCTAATCATATCCCGAGGAAATGAAGAAAGGATTATTTAGTCATTGTATCGAGGAATGTGTGGCAGAAACCTACTGGTTAGCTAAAATATCTCCCATCAAAAAGGGATCATCTGAGGTTGTCGGGTGCGTATGATCTCATGATTATTTCATTAGGCATCTGATTATAAACTAGAACACACGGCGATCCCAACAAACATTTGAG
The DNA here is from genome assembly GCF_049243985.1 of Paroedura picta. Classification (NCBI taxonomy): domain Eukaryota; kingdom Metazoa; phylum Chordata; class Lepidosauria; order Squamata; family Gekkonidae; genus Paroedura; species Paroedura picta. Next base: position 26,055,100 of record NC_135370.1, on the reverse strand, counting down.
GACTTTGAAAGCTAAGTGTCCGAAAGGGAGTCTCTCCAATGGAGAAGTACAGATTGCTCCTCTAAGACAGAGGAGGGGGTCCCCAACCTTTTTATCACTGGGGACCACTCAACGGCAGGGACCACTCACCGGGGACCACTCAATGCCTTTTACTGAGGCCCGGTGTGGGGGGGGGTAGTTACTCCTCTACTCTCAACCACTGCCCTAACGCTCTCTGATCGCTATGGTAATGTTTAAACATCCCTTGAAAATAAGATACAGACACGCCACAACAATGAAGTGTGTTGTAAAGGGCTGGGGGGGATGAAGTAAAGGGCCGGGGGGGAGGGAGAGAAGGCGTCCTTCGGGGCCCACCTCCAATTAGTCGAAGGACCACATGTGGTCCGCGGCCCACAGGTTGGGGATCGCTACTCTAAGAGATCGCCATGTAAGAGGTATCACCGTTCTGATCCCTGTAACCTGGAGGCAAACCTTGTTCCCGTGTTCATGTAATGGCAGACAGTGGTCTCAGGGCTGTTTAAAGAATGGCCACAGGCGAGCATATGTGCCGTGAGATCCTCTCACTGGTTTTCTCAGCAAGACATTCCGGTGAGCTCCACCGAGTAATGACTGAAATTGGAATGGTTAGGATTCGTGCGTTTTAATTTATTTTTTTCCTTGAGAACCCCCCCCCCACACACACACACACAATATCACACTCTGCTCTTGAAATTCCTCCTTGTTTAAAAAGGGTTTGATACATGAACACACACACAAGCGGGTAGCCATGTTGAGCAGTTAGAGTTTAAGACCAATAAAGTTTTATTCAAGATTTGTTTGTTTATTTATTTATGTGTTGGTTCGTTCATTCATTCATTCATTCATTCATTTTCATTCATTCAATTTATAATCTGCCTTCCTCTTTGGATTCAAGGTGGACTATATAATAGTGCCCCATAAAAGCCCCAGTAACCCCCCCCCCCCGAACCTTTAAAAGGCACAGTCACATGATAGTAGAAAAGAAAATTCCCCAGCCTTCCCACAACCATCCATGAAGGGGTTCTTCTGATGGAATAACACAGCCTGAGGGGGGCCCATTGATCATAATAGGCCTGACCTCAACCGAAGACCTGGTGGAATTATTATTATTCAACAGATATGTACACTTAATATTATATTAATAACTAGGTGCCAAGACCATTGCATTCAGGAATACAATGTGTGCTAGATTCGGGGGTGGGGTGGAAGAACTTTGTGGATGTCCTCTCCCTCCCCCCAGGACCTGAAAAGGCTGCAGGCTGGAGAGCCCCGGAAAGGGAACTCACCGGCAAGGGCAGCTCTCACACAGCAGGGATCTGCAGCCTCTGAGCCTTGGATGAAAGTGGAAGGAGGAGGGGGTGGTCAGGGGTGGGGGTTGGAAGACGATTGGCTGGCTGCTGGACAGACAGGCAAGCCAGTTGGAGGAGGAGGCATTCAGGGGCGGGAGAGGTGCCCTGAGTGGATGTTAAGTACTGAGTGACACTTAAGCCATGAGACACGCTCCTCCTCCTAGGCCTTACCAGAAATATATTATGTGGAACAGATCAGTAATATTATTCAAGGTATATGCACACTTCCTCAGATACAATGACATGGGAATGACTTCCCCATACTTATAAAGTGTGAGCCATACATTAACATACAGCAGGGTTGGCCAAACTGTGGTTCTCCATGGACTACAATTCCCATGAGCCCCTGCCAGCTGCTCTTACTCTCCATCCCTCCCCTCTCAGCCATGGAGTCATCTTGAGAACACGTTTAGCTTAAAGCTGTCCCTGGAGTCTCAAAACATCACACGTGCATTCAGTTATTGAACCCCCTTGATATCTCAGACTGCAGTGGAATTACTATTTAGAAAAAGATTAAAATATTTAGTATGCAGAAGGGTCAGGTGGTTTAAAAGCTCACATCAACTCTATATGCCCTTGCACCTTGCAGTGGACATATTATTAAAAAGAAATCTAGCAGGATTTTTGTAAATTAATTGCTTTTGTGGCCAGCACTTATAAATGTGCCTCTCTTCCATAGAGGTGCCCGTCGGCCCCCAAATTTCACCTATTTGCTCTGAATTTCCATTGCCTAATGAGATTTGTGGCTACATCCTTTGTCTTAAGGTGTCTCATCACATTCAAACTCATATCCGGGGAATATCGAAAATAACTTTTCTAGTGGATGATTGGTTTCAATAAGAATAGCGGGTTTCTAACTAGAGGATAAGGGCAGGAAATTTGTGGAAAGGACTAGGGAGGTATTTGGGAACTTTATCTGCCTCTCAAATCAGATGCAAATTGGCATAACCACAGAGTACATTTCTGCAGCCGGAAAGCCGACCCATGTTTATTCAGAGGTAGGCCGGGACTCAATATTCCCTGGTTTCAATTTTTGAGCAGAAATTAGGTATTAACTTAAGATGATGATACTGTCTGCATGGGGGGGGAAGCGGGCGGAGGAATTTGAAATGTGAGAATGTTCAACAGTTTTCGGTTTCATTCAATGCCATCATTTCCTCCTCAGGACGGCCACATTGGTGCATTTTCTTTCTTTCCCCCCATTACGCATACACCGTAATGTGTATCTCTAGCAATGTCAGGGTTCATACAGTCAAAATGATGGTAGCCCAACACTATGCATTCAGGCAGCTGTATCTAGGCCAGGGGTCCCCAGCCTTTTTGATCCTGCAAGCCTCTTTAGAATTCTGAACACATGGCGGTGAACACAGCTACAAAATGGCTACCCTTGGAGGTGCAGCCAACCATAGTGCGACGGGAAGTAAGGTTGTGTATCTGACAGTAAGTCTTCAACATTTCAGACATGATTTCTGTTGGTCCAATTGCCTTTCAAAATGAAAATATTTTGATGCATATGCAAACAATAGGTATACATATCTAAGAAATCCACATCTGACAACATCTGGCTTTACTTTGCAGGCATCTAACCTAGTTGACCCCTTTATATAAGATGCGGAATCACTTGACAGGCACCAGGAAAAGTGCTGGCAGGGGCTCGTGGGAATGGGTTAAAGGAAAACCTTGGACTTTGCCAAGTAATTCAGTCAGGATGGCTTATGGGGTTCCCATTTTGTTCATGCCATGCAGCACTCCTGTGCTGATGCTCAGCAGATTAGTGGCAGAAACTGGAGCCAAGAGTGGGGGCAGAATTACCCTGGACAGAAAAATGAATAAGGTCTCATTTGCTTACAGGAAGTTCTGACCATAGAGTCCTTGGTGATGCCTAGAGCTCTATGGAAGTGAAAATGAAAAATAAGGCGGCATTGACTAATGAGATGTTTTCATCATAGAGTTCTTGGTGATTCTTAGAGCTATTTGGAAGTGAAAATGAAAAATAAGACCTCATTGACTTGTGAAATGTTTTCACCATAGAGTTCTTGGTGATTCCTAGAGCTACACGGAAGTGAAAATGAAAAATAAGGCCTCATTGACTTACAGGAAGTTCCTGGGTTAGATTCCTAGAACTACACAGAAGTGACAAGAGTAGATCTAGCCATTTCCAGAAACGTTCTGGTGATTGAAAGAGCTACCCTTGTCACTCCCGGTTAGCTCTAGAAATCACCAGGAACTCTTGGTCACTTTTCATCACTGTAGGAACTCTATGGTCAAAATGTGGCGTAAGTAGCTGGGGTCTTATTTTTCTTTCTTATCCCCCCCCCTAGAATGCTGCCCCCCCACACTTCTATTATCAGTTACCTGGCACTGTTTGGCAACCCTACTGGCTTGTGACGTCCAAATAGTGTCCTGCCACCTCTGAACTGCTTCCTGGGGTTCTTTCAGGCACCTGTTGTGTAAGTGAAAAATTTAATTTTTTCCCCTCCTCGATTTCAAAAATGTATGAGCCAGGGAACTGTTTTAAGTCTGTCACAAAGTAAAGGAGGTAGACTGCACTGGTACGAAGAATCCATTTAATATCCCTTTTGACCCGTCTGTCTGAAATGTAGCAGAAAGGATCCCTTTGAGATTGGGCAAGAAGGATCCCTTCCACGAGAGCCAGAATCCCTATAAATGTGACCCCAAAGGACAGCTACATTGCCAGCAGGGTGCGGAAAGCCTTGGTTACTGTTGATGCTGATTGACCTGGCTGTCAAAATGCTATAATAATGTTTGTGGCTTTGTTTATATTCTGATGCTGAGTGTCCTGGCTGTTAAAATGCTGTAACAATGGTTTTATTCATACACTGATGCTGGTCAATGACCGTAAATAAATAATCTAATCATCCCAAAGGACAGGAATCATGCATTCACATCCTAAAATGTGTCTCCCTCCCATGGAAAACGATTATAAAAAAAAACCTTTCAGACTTACATGCACACCCCACCTTTCTCTCTGATGGAAAGCCAGGAAGGGGTTGTGATTCAGTGGCAGACCATGTGCTTGGCATGTAGAAGATCTCACATTAAAGGACCAGCTCACAGGCTATTTGAAAGAACTCTGCTTAAGTCGCCAGAGAGCTGCTGCCACTCTGATCAGGAGCACAACGCAGAGGATAGCACAAAGGAGAGCTATTTATATTTGACTGTGTTGATCTAGATGGACTAAACGTCTTATTCAGCATAAGGGGAACAATAGAATCATGGAATCATAGAATCACGGAATCACGGAATCATGGAATCATAGAATCATAGAGTTGGAAGGTACCTCATGAGTCATCTAGTCCAACCCCCTGCACTTTGCAGGACACTCACATCCCAATCACTCATCTACTGCAACCTGCCACCCCTTGAGCCTTCACAGAATCAACCTCTCTGTCAGATGGCTATCTAGCCTCTATTTAAAAATTTCCAAAGATGGAGAACCCACCACCTCCCGAGGAAGCCTGTTCCACTGAGAAACCGCTCTAACTGTCAGGAACTTCTTCCAGATATTTAGATGGAATTTCTTTTGAATTAATTTCATCCCATTCGTTCTGGTCCGTCCCTCCGGGGCAAGAGAGAACAATTCTGCTCCATCCTCCATATGGCACCCTTTTAAATACTTGACGATGGTTATCAGATCCCCTCTCAGTCGCCTCCTCTCCAGGCTAAACAGACCAAGCTCCCCCAGCCTTTCCTCATATGTCTTGGTCTCCAAACCCCTCACCCTCTGAGAATGTTTTCACGTGATCCAAAGGAGCTTCCTTTTGAAGCTCTCCCTTCCATTTTATCCCCACAACTGTTGGAATAGGCAAGGTCAGTGATGCATGTGATTCAACGTCATATGCAGAACATCCAGTGGGAGGCATTGGGGGAGATGTGTTGACTCACAGGAGGGCATTTGTGTCTGGCATAAGACGTGACGCACCAATGTTGGGATAAACGAGGCCACAGATTTTATTACCTCCCCACGGGAGGGTTGGCGCAGCATGGGAGAGGGAGCCTGACCTAGCAGTAAGAGGAATATACCACAATCCACAGAGTCCAGAGGCGCCCTGGGGACCCGCACCGTTCTCAGTTGGGAGAGCAGATCTTCTTACCTACTGAAGTCCACCCTATGAGAAGCGACCTATGCGGGGGAGCCAACGGGTGCCCACCTCATTTGGCTGTCCCCAGGCCGCCTGGTAAAACGAGTCCCAGCCTCCAAGCCAGGTAAGCTGCATTCGTTTCCATGCCACCTCCTACGGAGGTGCCGAACCCCAGGGAGTCTGATCGCACACTGGACTCCCTACCAACAGGCACCATACCATGCTAGGTAACACTGTGTGTGAACGAGACCTTGGGGTACTTGTGGATTGTAAACTAAACACGAGCAGGCAGTGTGATGCAGTGGTAAAAAAGGCAAATGCCATTTTGGGCTGTATCAACAGGGGCATCACATCAAAATCACCAGATGTCATAGTCCCATTGTATACGGCACTGGTCAGACCACACCTGGAGTACTGTGTGCAGTTCTGGAGGCCTCACTTCAAGAAGGACGTGGATAAAATTGAAAGGGTACAGAGGAGAGCGACGAAGATGATCTGGGGCCAAGGGACCAAGCCCTATGAAGATAGGTTGAGGGACTTGGGAATGTTCAGCCTGGAGAAAAGGAGGTTGAGAGGGGACATGATAGCCCTCTTTAAGTATTTGAAAGGTTGCCACTTGGAGGAGGGCAGGATGCTGTTCCCATTGGCTGCAGAGGAAAGGACACGCAGTAATGGGTTTAAACTACAAGTACAACGATATAGGCTAGATATTAGGGGGAAAAAATTCATAGTCAGAGTAGTTCAGCAGTGGAATAGGCTGCCTAAGGAGGTGGTGAGCTCCCCCTCACTGGCAGTCTTCAAGCAAAGGTTGGATACACACTTTTCTTGGATGCTTTAGGATGCTTAGGGCTGATCCTGCGTTGAGCAGGGGGTTGGACTAGATGGCCTGTATGGCCCCTTCCAACTCTATGATTCTGTGATTCTATGTGAACCCAGAACTGTGATAAAATATTAACAGAGAACATCCACCTTCAATATAGAGTGGGTGGGAGAGAAGCTGCTCTGCGGCATTCTGGGGAAGAGGCAGGGACTCGCACATGTGGTGTCTTTATAGGTGCTGTGGTCCCGCCTCTCCTTTTTATGTTGTGCATGCTGCAAGCATGCAGGGCTGTGGAGGTCCACTGGGCCAGTCATGTCCACCTCCAGCAAGCTCTCCGCAGCGTCAAGTGCACATTGTTAGCATATTTAGATTAGGAACTTCCTGGTATTTACAAACAATCTCCTCCTGTGTCTTTATAGGCTCTGTTTTAGACTTTCTCATTATTTGATCACATTTCCTTCTGCACTCCCTTCAGAACAACCAGTTAGTTAGACTGTTAGGTCTAACTCTTTTCTCTCTTCTTTACATAATTGATTCACTCCTCAATAAAACTGGTTATTTTTTAAGCAGCTGGTGCTTTGCACTTTTGCGTATTTAAACCCTCTGAGTTACGTTAGGCTAAGAGTGTATGACTGGTCCAAGGTCCATGATAGAGTGGGAATTCGAACCTGGGGCTCTCAGGTCGCAGCCTAAAATGTTAAGTACCACCCCACACTGGCTTTCTGAGTCAGACAAATGAATCGAAAAGAATCTAAGCCTCACCTAATATTAAGGCAGGTCAACTTTAATATCAGGTGAGGCTTAGATTGATCTGGGGAGCAAACATTTTGAGGGCATTGACTCAAACTTCATTAACCTCACTAGAAATACCTCATACTGTTTATCTTCCAGGCAATAATTTTAAATTCTGAGCCGCCTTCATGTGCTTTATTTGGAGCATTACCTCAGATCTACTGTTGATTCCTGTCAAGGAAACCTCTTAAACGGTCAGATTAACTTCTCTAAAAGAGCCAATTAAATCCCTTCTCCATGTTCTGACAGGATGTTATCATTAGAACAATTTCATTAAGCTACTATCTTTAATCCTGACAGACGAGAAATAAGAGAGCCTCAAATAAAATAAAGGTTGGCTCCCATATCATCAACTTTTAATTAAACTTTGAAAGACGTTATCTGACCTGTATCTTGGTGACCTGAGATAGAACTCACTGAATAAGAACTGATAACGGATGTGTTTTTTTAATCATTTGTATGGAATATCTCCCTGGTAGAGGGAAGGTGGCCTGGGTACAGCCTTAGATCTCAGAAACTAAGCGGGGTCAATACTTGGATGAGAGACCACCAAGGAAAAGTCTGCGGAGGAAGGCAATGGAAAGCCACCTCAGAGTCTCTCTGACCCTGAAAGACTCTTTCTGTGGTCACCATAAGTAAGTTGTGACTCAAGTGGTATCTGGACAAAGCTCTCCCCTACCTGCAAGCTGAAGGCCAGTATTATAGAAATAGAATTTTGATTACAACTTTGAGTTCATAGAAGAATCATAGAATCATAGAGTTGGAAGGGGCCATATAGGCCATCTAGTCCAACCCCCTGCTCAACGTAGGATCAGCCCTAAGCATCCTAAAGCATCCAAGAAAAGTGTGTATCCAACCTTTGCTTGAAGACTGCCAGTGAATAAGTTGGTTGAAATATTGAAAACTTCTAGGATAAGTTTCAAAATCATAGGTGGAAACAACCACCGATGAAAGGTCTACTTTGAAAACGGAACAAAATCTAGAGTCCGTTCTGGTTGTTTCATTTATCATTAAAATAGAGTTTGTATAAATATATTGTTAATGGATTTTGATAGCCTGGGACAGGTTTCTCTCTTTTTCTGTTACAAAGGTCAATGAAGGAAGTATAACGACCACTGCAAAAAACAGACATGTCACAATAATCATTGACGGTAAAGAGATCGAATGCGTTCACAAATTCATTTTTCTTGGATCACAAATTGACAAGAGTGGCGATTGCAGTATGGAAATCAGATTGCTCTGGGTCGCTCAGCAATGAGAAGCTTGAACCGAACATGGAAAAGGAAGGACATAAGCCTGACTACCAAATGTGGATTAATCCGATCTATCATATTTCCAGTAGCTACTTATGGCTGTGAAAGCTGGATGATGAAAAAATCGGACAAGAGAAAAATCGATTCATTTGAACTCTGGTGCTGGAGAAGGCTTCTGCGGGTTCCATGGACAGCGAAAGTCACAAACGAAAGTCACATAAAGTCTGATCTATCAATGGTAGGCAAAATCACAAAACTCCAACTCATTTACTTTGGCCATATCATGAGATCCAACTCAATGGAGAAAGCAATTATGCTAGGACTAGATTCAAGGCCCTCCCATGTGCTTCTAGGCCAGAGGGGAAGGCCTGCTTCCCTCCCCCCTCCACCCCGGGGTCAGCGCGACCTTCTGCTTGGGCCTAGAAGCACACCATGAGCCTCTTCAAGGCCCCGAGTATGCTTCTAGGCTCGAGGGGAAAGCCTCCGTCTTTACTCACAGTGTCCTGCTGCTTCCCTGTGGCTTTCTGGCCTGTCCTGGTGAGGGCCTAGAAGCCTTTCTGGCTTGTGCTAGTGAGTGCCTAGATTGTGCCCTCACCCGATTGGCTGGAACAGCTTTCTGTCCTGGTGAGGGGCAAATCAGAAGGCGCTTTGCACCTTCCGATCGGACCCCCACCCGGACTGGCCCAGCCCACTCTCTGCTCACTTAGCCCTTAGCCAAATATGAATACAGCGAAAGCTGTATAAAGATTGGTCAATGAAAAAAGGAAACCAGGCCGACAAAGAACACAGTGGTTGGATGTGATCGTAATAGACACTGACCAGAATATTGCACAGCTGAAGGTGGTTGTGCAGGATTGGAGATCATGGTGACAGCTGGGCCATGGGATCGCCAAGAATCAGACTCGACTGAATGGCTAGCAACAACAATATTTATGTGAATGAAAGGAAGGCAGTATGGTAGGTAGCCCCATCTCATTAGATGTCAAAAGCTAAACAGGGTCAATACTTGTATGGGAAAACACCAAAGTAGACTCTACAAAGCAAGGTGATGGCAAACCACATCTGCTTGTCAGATCTTGAAAGCTATACAGGGTCGGTACTTGGATGGGAGTGCACCAAGGAAGACTCTGGAGAGGAAGACAGTGGCAAACTAATTCTGCTTATCATATCTTGGAAGCTAAACAGGGTTGGTCCTTGCATGAGAGAGCACCAAGGAAGACTCTGGAGAGGAAGACAGTGGCAAACTAACTCTGCTTAGAATATCTTGGAAGCTAAGCAGGGTTGGTACTAGGATGGGAGACCACCAAGGAAGACTGTGCAGGGGAAGGCAATAGCAAATCACCATGACTTCTCACTTGCCTTGAAAGTCCCTTGCTGGGGTCACCACTAGTCAGTTGTGACTTGATGGCACTTACATACTTATGTAGCTTTCCGGAACCCAAATGAAAAACAAACTAGTACGGAGGTGTGACACCAGTTGGAGTACCAAAGTGTAGACTAGCAATCCAAGAGCCTTTGAGAGTAGCCCCTTGAACACAAGGAACTGACAGTGGGAGGTTTAATTGGTTGATTTTTGAGAGGTAGAGCTAGGAATTTGTGAGGGAGAGAAAAAGGGTACTTTGAGAAGTGAAACATGGACTAAGGTGAAATTTCAGAACAATAAAGGGGCAGAACTAACAATAAAGGAGCAGAACTTAGGAAATGTGATTTCATTCCAGAAATTCTTCAGGAAGGAAGGAAGAAACAGAGAAAGAAAGAGAAGGGAAGGAAGGAAGGAAGGAAGGAAGGAAGGAAGGAAGGAAGGAAGAAAGAAAGAAAGAAAGAAAGAAAGAAAGAAAGAAAGAAAGAAAGAAAGAAAGAAAGAAAGAAAGAAAGAAAGAAAGAAAGAAAGAAAGGGAATTACAACTGATCTGCAGATCATGGAGATTAGATTCACTGGAGAAAAGCGCTTCCTTGGGGGTTGGGGTTCTATGACATTTAACCTGTCGAGCTCCCTCCCCTGTCCAAATCCTGCCCTCCCTGAGATCCAACATAGTGAGGTAGTTAACAGTAGCAGACTCCCACTCCTCCTCCACAGGAAGCCTTTGGGGTGACCTTGGGCCAGTCACACTTCTCTATTTCAAAACCCTCCTACCCCAGCCTTACAAAGTACCTGTTGTGAGGTGAGGAAGGAAAGGAGATGGTGAGTTGCTTTGAAACCCTTAATGTAGAGGGAAAATAGGTAAAGGTAAAGGTATCCCCTGTGCAAGCACCGAGTCATGTCTGACCCTTGGAGTGATGCCCTCTAGTGTTTTCATGGCAGACTCAATACGGGGTGGTTTGCCAGTGCCTTCCCCAGTCATTACTGTTTACCTCCCAGCAAGCTGGGTACTCATTTTACCGACCTCGGAAGGATGGAAGGCTGAGTCAACCTTGAGCCGGCTGCTGGGATTGAACTCCCAGCCTCATGGGCAGAGCTTTCAGACTGCATGTCTGCTGCCTTACCACTCTGCGCCACAAGATAAAAATAAGATATTCTAAAAGCTCTTCTTTTTCTTCTTCCAAATCTCCAGGAATATCTGAACCCAAAGTTGGCAATTCTAATAGTATAATGAAATTACTCCCTGCATTTGAGTGAAACAGTATATACATTTTTCCCTTTTATTCTGGGAATCTGAATACAAAGCTAAAACTGAAAGATGATCCACTGGCCTCAATTCAGCTGGGACTTATACACATGTAAAATATTCTTCCTTGTCTGTGTCCCTATGTAAATCAGGAACCCCGCAAGAAATGAGTCCAGGATGCAGCTGCTGAATGAGGATCTGGCAACACATCAAAAGAAACTGTCTTTATAAGGATTTGGGAGGGACAGAAAGGACACAGCTTTAGTCCTACCCTCTCCCAACTCTTTATCTCACTAATAGAATCATAGAATCATAGAGTTGGAAGGGAACTCCAGGATCATCTAGTCCAACCCCCTGCAGAATGCAAGAAATTCACAACTACCTGCCCACCCACAGTGTTTTAATGGGGTTTTAATGGGGCTTTTAACACTGTTGTAACCCGCCACGAGCCAGTTATCAGAGCGGTGGGCAATAAGTCGAAAAGATAGATAGATAGATAGATAGATAGATAGATAGATAGATAGATAGACAGACAGACAGACAGACAGACAGACAGACAGACACTTTGTCCTTTTCCTTGCAGCACATGGCCTTCCATGGAGACACAAGTCTTTATTCATCTCTCCTGTAGGTAGAACTTTCTCATACTCCCCTATACACGTGGAAACTATATTGTGAAGAACAATGATTGTATGCCAGAAAATAATGGCTTGTCCAATGGAGGACTGCTCCATTCAGGAATGATAACCAAGATTTTCCCTGATTTCAATAGTCCAAGCTAGTCTGATCTCATCAGATCTCAAAAGTTAAGCAGGATAAGACCTGGGCCTATTCTGCACACAATAGATAATGCACTTTCAATGCACTTTAGAAGTGGATTTTCCTGTTCCGCATAGAAAAATCCAGCTGCCAAAGCACATTGAAAGTGCGTTATCCTATGTGTGCAGAATGGCCCCTGGTTAGTATTTGGATGGGAGGCTACCAGGGAAGTGCAAGCAGGAAACTAAAAACCCCTCGGAAGACCTATTGCGTTCAAAAATCTGCTGGCTCACCATAAGTCAGCTATGACTCGACTACAAAAATAAAAACCAGTCTTTCTTTGGCAAACACCCACACCGAAAAGATGCACATGGAAGCAATAGTGACCCAGCTCTGAGAACAAAATTGAAATGATAGTGACTCCGTTTGACTCCGTTTGTATGCACGTTTTTTTGTATTGGCCCTATATAATTCCGGCAATGATTGAAGAAGATCTTCACACCAAAACAGGGCATGTTTTGTTTGAGAAATCCTGTGCTCTTAAAATCCTCTATTAAGAGAGAGATTTCCCATAATTGTTTTTGACAAATGACATCAAGTCTGTCGACTCATAACTCTTCGACACAGAAGCTCGGAGTGGCGATGAATAATTCCCGTTTGCATTTAATATATTTTGGTCGTGTCTTGTACTCCTTCGCCTGGCTGTCTGAAGTCCCCGTCTGGAAAAAAAAAAAAACGGAAGGCAAGGCTGCGGATAAAACGATCTGATCAGCAGGGTAGCGAATTCAGCTAATGTAACAGGTGACACTTTGGCTTACGAGCTCAGAGATTAATCACGCAATTGGCTACAATACAATCAAAAGCAGCAGGGCTTCGGAACTGCTTTAATTATAATTTGTATTTTAAGCGTTCAGAGGCCAAGAAGTTTGCCAATGGAAGCGGGCGTTCTCGTGGTGGAAGCGACGGAGGTGCCTGCCGCTCCCGGAGAAGCTCAAAGCATTCCACTGCGGCAGTCAGCAGCAGACATTTTAAAATATTATTGGATTTTCTGATAAAAGCACACAGAACATAATTATGCTTCCCCCCCCCCCCAAATTATAGGTTGGAGACAGCAGAACAACGACAGCTCGAGACAGTAGGCCCGTGTCTGATTAAGACATGTTTATTCCTTATTGCTATTGCCGATCTTCAGTCTCTGGTCCACGCGAGGCTCTTTCAGACATCCAAATCATATGATTTGAATAATTTAGTTAGGCTTCTAATTTCCGCCCCTCTTCGCCTGACAATTAAGTTCAATGAGAGTCGGCACAGGGGGAAGGGAAATAACAGGGTTTGGGGACTAGCGTATTATATACTCATCCCTCAAATCACGACATAATTGCTATGCGGACATTCTGGATACAGATACAAGCCTATACGCAAAAGATCTCGAAGGTCAATCTACAGATGGGACCAGAAGCATTTCTGTTGAAATTGACAGTCAGAGATCTTGGAAATGAATGAAGATTGAGTGGTGGGACCCATGGTCTGGATCAGCAGTATCCAGAAAAGTTAGCAGAGTGCTGGATTAAGCTACAGTGGGAAGCACGGCCTGGCTGGCTATTGAGGGCATGTAGCCAAAAACAACGAACAAAGAAAGCACAGAGTCTGGTTGCGCTATTCAATTAATAGAAGAACTATTTATTCGAGAACTCCATTCTGGACAGGAAAGGTAAGAAGATAGTCCCTCATCTCGAATACCTCATTGGATGGCTGCAGGCAGGCAAGATGGAGAGAGGAAGAGTGGTTTCTGGAGAAGAAGCAGGAGTCAGGAATTTGCCCCTAAGAGACTCAGAGCATTTCCGCACATCGGTAAAAATACTGTTATGTCAGCTGAATGGCGCAGTACTAAATCACGTGGTGCCTCCCAGCCACTCCTCACCTTTTTGCTGTCTCACTCTTGACTGCTGCCTTTTGGCACTTCTCACCCTCCACAAGCACTGCTAGAAATGGTGGAAGAGGGCAACACTGCTAGAAATGGTGGAAGAGGGACTCTCTTCCACCTGCCAATCAAGCCAGGCAGCTAACCCCCTTTCTCCTTTTTTTAAAAGTCCCACAATGCCTGCTAATTTTTTTAAATTAAAAGTTCTCTGTTTAAAGGCCTATGCATCTAATCATAGATGCACTGTGCTTTTTGAAGGCCACACATTATGGAATAAAAGTCTTGAATTAAAAAAAAATTAATCTCGTTCCTGCAGGTTGAAACAAGTGGCATCCTGAAGGCCACAACTTCCAACAAAAATAACCATGGGACTTTGGCTGTGAGATTCTTATATCCTTGGAAATGAAAACTATCCATTTATCTACAACAGAGGACTAGTTGTTAAAGATGCCGGAATTAGCTAAACTTCCATCATTGGTCAGAAAAAAATTCAATAACTTCCTTTATGACTAATTGGAAACATCTTATCGACTTTTTGCAGGAAATGGGGGAAATGATTGGATGGCTTGTGGTTTTGGAGATTAAGGAAGCAAATGTAGAAATAAGTTTTAAGAAATCTTTGGTATAAAAGGATGGGTTTAGTTATGGTTTATAATCTGGTTGTCTGGAGACTCAAAACACCAATGTGATTAATGTAATATGTGTTGGAATTGCAATCAGCAAGTAATTTGGTGAAGTCAGCCTTGAAGGGCTGTTGTTGTTTGAGCAGCTGAGCTGTACCTGAGTACTCACTAGTGCTTCAATTGCTCACAGGAGAGGTGGCAAAGGAAAAACCCTGATCTTGGGGATTCCTTCTTCAGGAAGAAGAAGGTGGGTATGTGCTTTGCAGAACCAAACAAGTAAGAAGCAGACTCCATTAAGGCTCTCTGCTGATATGTAGGCATGTAGTCTGCTTGAAGTAGCCATAGAGACTTGCAATATGTTTTCTTTGTAACCACTCTTTAAGCTTTTGACTCTGCTTCAGTAAGAAGACTGAAGCAGATGAATATGATATATATCCCTGTATAATCATTCCAGTAAAGATTATTCTCTCATTTAAACTTCAAAGCGCTGTACCTTTGGATGCCTTGTCCACAAAGGTAACTTATAACTGCATACACTCTGCAGCTCTGTTTCTATGGAGGAACTCAGGACCCAACCAAGTCTGAAAGCCCCAGCAATATGTCTGTTCTTTGCTTTATTTTTCTTTTCTTTTCTTTCTTTTATACCTTTTTAATCTGTGTAAAAATCTTCAATTAAAATGCTATTTAAAAAAAAAACATTATTGCTACGGCTAGCTGACAGGGTGTCAAAAAAACTCTTTTGTACATGTGATAGGGGTTATCTGTAGTTGCAAGACAGCTACCTAACAAAATTAAGTCTTTAACATTGCAGTGCATATTTACATGCTGGGGGAGAAGACTCGGTTTACTTTCTTTGGTTCTGTTCTGAATGTATAACCATTAGAGATAAGCAGCTGGCTGTATAAGATGCCGCAGTTACTCAGGAAAATGCAGAGGGTCTTCTCATGGAAACAGGCTCTAACTTTTTCCACATAAAACCAATAGAAGAACAAAAGGCAAACCGGAATCTTTCAGAGCAGTTTTCCTAGTCAGATGCCTCCAACCTTTCACTAAAACCCGGGTATATTATGCATGTATCATATTTCAATGCAGTCGGTTCGCCAACCCTTTTAAATCTTCCTTTTAAAAAAGTTTTAAAAACATTCCCATTCGAGCATGAGCTGTGATTCTGCATTGATTCCCCCCCCCCCCCAGTTATTATGCACCTTAAAAAGTTCCTACAGTAACTCTGGAAAGGGGATGAGAGTTTGAGGAGGAAATTCTGTTCCTAGGCAACGTCATTCACATTTGAACTAACGTCTTCCGCAAT
Organism: Paroedura picta; assembly: GCF_049243985.1. Lineage (NCBI taxonomy): Eukaryota > Metazoa > Chordata > Lepidosauria > Squamata > Gekkonidae > Paroedura > Paroedura picta. The sequence continues at coordinate 26,039,547 of NC_135370.1, read as the reverse complement.
TAGCATTTCAATTGCAGCCAGTATGTTTGAGACAGAGAGCCTTGGTCTGAGGAAATCAGGCCATGGACAGATTTCTGGGGGAAATTGGTCTAAACCAGCTAGAAGCCAGTTTGGTGTCATGGTTAGGAGTGCGGCCTTCTAATCTGGCATGCCAGGTTCGATTCTGAGCTCCCCCACATGCAGCCAGCTGGGTGACCTTGGGCTCAGCACTGATAAAACTGTTCTGACCGGGCAGTGATATCAGGGCTCTCTCAGCCTCACCCACCCCACAGGGTGTCTGTTGTGGGGAGAGGAAAGGGAAGGCGACTGTAAGCCGCTTTGAGCCTCCTTTGGGTAGGGAAAAGCAGCATATAAGAACCAACTCTTCTTCTTCTTCTTCTAAACCAGCTACCAGAAAGCCACCCGGAGTTAAGGCAAAGCCCCTTCCTTCGTAAGATAAAATCACGCAGAACTCCCAGGCTGTCCTCAAACTATTACAGGCATTGGGAGACTGAATGAAATTGCATGTTCACCTGATTGCTGACACTGAGCAGAAATCAGCAGCAGGTACCACGAGCCCCCCCCCCTCCCATGGTCACTGCTTTGTAGTCTTAGGAGCACTTTCTGAAGGCTGTGGAGGAAATGCATACCACAGGGTAATTTCTACTAATTTACATAGCAATAAAGTTGGCTGGGTTGCCAGGGCAAATTACATGTTCACGTGATCACTGACAAAAGCACAGTATTAGTGGCAGGTGCCTTAGCTCCCACTGGTAGATGAGGGACTGCGAGCAGAAAAGGGGAGGAAACAAAAAACACGCTGACATTTATGAATACAAAAAAGTGACCATTATTAGTGCTGTAACACAAGAAAAGTCACCGTGAAGCTAGTTTCAGAAGCCTCTCTGATAAAATGCTGCCAGAACTCTGGCCAGCGTTTGCAATGCAAACATGAAAATAATGCAATGGATTTCGCACTGCAAAAACAGTGCCACATTAAGACTTTAAAAATAAGACATCATTTTTGGCAGGCTTTTTACAAGTTTTCCATGATACACCCTGGTCTGGAACTTCTCCAGATTGAAGCAAATCTCAAATTGTTCCTGGGATGATAAAACATGAGCCTGACTTTCCAATCTTACCATCAGGATTAGCTAAGGCTTTTTATGATTGGCCAGTAAGAGAAAGAAGAAAGTAAATTTCTCCAAGATTGCAAGAGGTTATCATAACTTATATATAATTATAACCGCTGATGTTATGTATGTGGACAAAATAGTGCTAATATGAACCAACATGCCAATGAAGGCTTGTACAAAGGACCAATCACAGACTCTAAATACAGGACTTTATGGACCAATGAAAAGGCTAGATTAAGGGCCAATCAGAGGTCTTGGCAAGCCCATTAAACTGTAGATAAGTCTGTGCTTTCCATTTTGTTCGGTGTTTTGGTTGGTGTCTGGATTCAATAAAAGAGCAGTGCTTTTGAAGAACTTGTAGTCTGTGTCTACTGAACCCGCAAACATTAGCCAAGTCCACACAAATTGGAAGGAACATGAGTTTGCAAAACAGCACTCTACCACCAAGCCTATGGCTGAAGTCAGGGTTGTCTGGTAATGATACTGGCCTCTATCCTTCAAATTGGCTCCCCTCTTGTTATAGATTCTCCAGTCTGGATAGGCCAGTGGACAGTTTCTAGTGGGCAGGGGGAGATATAGTGGTTCTATCTGTGTTCATATTTATTGTAAACCACTCTGAGCCCACTCAATTAACTAACTGAGTGATACATTCAGAAAATGTGTATCTTCAGAATGTACCAATTCATCATGTAGGCAGAAACACAGCTCTGAATCGGGTCTGATTTGATTTTCCCAGCTGACGTGTTTGCCAATTGCACTGACCTCCTTCTCAATGTTTAAGTGCAGCGACAAAAGTCAGCAGGCCTGCGATTTAGGTAGCTCCTATTGGCACATGACTGCAGTCGATTGGCTTGATTTCTTCATGTATGTTCCTGGGTTGTCATGGGCAAGTTATGCATCATTTAAAGTGATTTATTCTTAGAATGCATGAGTGGCATGGATTAGTTGGCAGAATTCATGACATTGGTGAATGCTTAGAATTTATTGAAGGGAACAATGTTTTCTAGAAAGAAGGACAAGTAGCCCGGAAACTGGTAGGAGGCTTTGCCATAAAGATTAACAGAGGCTTCCTTGCAATTGCTAGAGCTGCTGCCCTGATCTGCAAGAGAGGGTGGCATATAAATATAAAAAAATAAACACCCTCATCACTTCCAAGTATCTCTAGGAATCTTCAGGAACTCTGTGGTTGGAACGTTCTGTGAGTCGATGAGGCCTTCCTTATATTTCTTTTTAATTTTTCTTCCCAGGATGTTTCAGTGTACCCCACCACCACCTGTGGACCTAATCTCCACCCACTGATTAGCTGCAGTTTCCTGCCATAAGTAGGCAAATGGGAACCCTAAGAAGACGTAATGTATTTGCAATCCAACATGAACATGGCCATCTTTGGGAGTCAGTGGGACAAATGTGGAATAAAGATGCAGGTCATGCTGCTTCCCTTCAGAATTTCAGAATCACACAGAGCTGGAGGAGACCACCCAGGGCCATTTAGTTCAGCCCTGCCCCCCACCTTCTCAGGGTCTTAAAAATCACACCCTCCAGACATCCAATTGCTTCCTAAAAACTTCCAAGGAAGGAGACATTACCGCCCTCCGAGGCAGCATATTGCATTGACGAATAGCCCTTATATCAGAAAATGATTTTCATACTGAAGTGGAACCTCCTTTCCTATATGAATTGCTGCCAGTACTTGGCTCTAAATTTGCAGTCAACAAGCTGCCCCTCTCTTCAATATGTCTACCTTATCTCCAACATGGTCCTTGTTTATATGCAAGGAAATCATCTGTGTGAAAAAGGGTCAACTATTTCACACTCATCCGGGGTTGACCACCTCTAGGTGAGATCTGGAGCTGTTCCAGCATGACACCAGGCCTCCAGACTGTAGAGAGGACAAAATGGCTCCTTTCGAGGATGATCTAGGACATTGTACCCTGCTGAGGTCCCTCAGCCCAAAACACCTCACCCTTACAAGGCTTCATCTACTCCCTGGAGCTGTCAACCCTTGAACCCCATCTGCTGTTTTCCTAGGCTACATAATGGGGGCCTTGCATGTTGGTATTCTGGCTTCCGTATACAGTATACATGCAAAGATGGTTCTGCTCCGTAGCTATGAACAGTTTTCAGGTTTTATTGGATGTCCTTTGCTAATTTTTTTTTTAATTTGACGGTGAGAAAGTTTAGACCTTCACAATGGCTTGACCCATTTGTAGAGGGGTTTCGCCCCCCTAAAGAGAAATTAATTGCAGCCATTGTAAAGGATGCCTTTCGGAAATGCTGTGCAAAATCGTACAGATTAAGAGCAGAGCAGTCTTAAAAGGAATAAAGTGGCATTTAATTTAAAAGAAATAAAATGGCATTTAATTAGGAACTCCTTGAGAGGCTGGAGGAAGGTAATTATCATGTTGGCATGAAGTGTAATTGCCCGATTAAACAAGCAGAAACAGCGCCTGTTTTAAAATTTGGCCATTAGGTAAAAGTCTTGCTACTCTGAGGATATTTTCAGGTCAACATGAGATTGGGTTGGAACCCCTTGTTTTGTTTACACCCTGGGGGGGGGGGCTGCCCTTGAAGGCTGTCTGGAAGCTACAATTGGTACTGAATGCTGCAGCCAGAATTTCATTCATTCATTCATTCATTCATTCATTCATTCATTCATTCATTCATTCATTCCAGCTCTGGGCAGTTTACATGGAACATTGCATAAATTTACATGGAACATTATAACAGTCTATAACATTATACAAATTTCAATAGAACATCACAACAATCTATCAAGTAACAATTCACAACATAACAGAGCAACAACACTGGGGGGGGTCAAATTGTTCAGTCAGGGAGGGGTATCTGAGGGGGGGGCAGCAGGTGTTCTAAGTCGATCGGCCTCAAGTGAATGCCTGGTGGAGGAGCTCCCTCTTGCAGGCCCTGCAGAATTGTGGAAGTTTGGGCTAGGCTCTGATCTCCTCAGGGAGCTTGTTCCACCAGGTGGTGGCCAAGACCAAGAAGGATCTGGCCCTTGTTGAGGTCCAATGTGCTTCTCTGGGGCCAGGGATCCGCAGCCAGTTGGAGGTGGCTGAGCACAAGTCTCTTTTGTGGGTATAGGCAGGGAGGCGGTCTCTCAAATACACTGGGCCCAAACCTCATATGGCCTTAAAGGTGTTACCAAAAACTTAAGCTTAACCCAGAATTCAACTGGGAGCCAGCCAAGTTGTTGGAGTACCGGCCAGATGTGGGATCTCCATGTGTTGAATCTTGTGGTTCATAGGGACCATCTCAATAATCAGTCCTGATCCATCTACACTGGTCCTCAGCTTCTGGGCTCCATTCGTGGTATTCTATTAACCTTGAAAGTCCTAGATGGCTTGAGCTCTTTACTGAGGGGGTGACATGGTAAGAGGTTTACAAAACTATTCATGGGAGAGGCAAGTTAGAGAAAGATCTTTTTCCCATTCTCACAATACAAGAACTAGTGGACACTCCAGGAAACTGAGGAGCAGTAGGCTTAGAACAGATAGAAGGAAGCCCTTCTTCAGCCAAAAAATAATTCATATGTGGAATCCACTGCTGCAAGAAGTAGTGGAAGCTGCAAGCATAGACAGCTTCAAGAGGGGACTGGATAAACAAATGGAGCAGCGGTCCATCCCTGGCTATTAGCCACTAGGTATAGATGGAATACTGTTCAGGGCAATGTTGTTCTGCATTCTTGTTGCTTGGGGGACAACAGTGGGAAGGCATCTGAAGTTTTGGACTTACTAATTGACCTCTTGATGGCACATGGGTTTTGGCCACTGTGTGACAGATTGTTGGACTGGGTGGGCCATTGGCCTAATACAACATGACTTCTCTTACATACTTCTTTTCGGTCCTGGCCCCTACCTGGTGGAATGAGCTCCCGGAAGAGCTGTGGGCCCTGAGGGAGCTTTCGGCATTCCGCAGGGCCTGTAAGATGGAGCTCTTCCGCCAGGTCTATGGTTGAGGCCGGCATGCTAAGGAAGAGCTGGACCCCCCCCCAGGTTATTCTTAGGTGGGTTATGGTCATCGTCCCTACACCCCCCTTTGGTGGTTAGTGGGTGAGTCTAGTTAGATTTAGTCTGCCGCTTTTGGGATTGTTCTAGTTGGTTTTAATGGAATTTCGTAGGGGTATTTTATTGGGGTTTTTATACTTGTAACCTGCCACGAGCCATTGGGAGTGGCAGGTTAGAAATTGAATAATAATAATAATAATAATAATAATAATAATAATAATAATAATAATAATAATGATGATGACGATGATAATAGGATTGGATGAACATATGGAGCAGAGGTCTATCAGTGATTATTTCCCACAAGGTAAAGATGGAACACTGTGTCTAGAACACTGATGGTCTGTATTTTTGGTACTTGGGGAGGCAACAGTGGAGTGGGGGGAAGCTTCTGAAGTTCTGACCTTGATAGTGGAACTCATGATGGCCCCCGGGTTTTGACCACTGTATGCCCCAGAGTGTTGGACTGGATGGGCCATTGGCCTAATCCAGCATGACTTCTCTTGCATCCTTATGAGGGGATTGGATGAACACTTGAAGCAGAGGTCTGTCAGTGGTGATTATCCACAAGGTATAGATGGAACACTGTCTGGGACAGTGATGATCTGTCTTCTTGGTGCCTGGAGAGGCAACAGTGGAGGGGCCGGGGGTTCTGAAGTTCTGACCTTGCTAGTGGACCTCCTGGTGACACCTGGATTTTGGCCACTGTGTGACACAGAGTGTTGGACTGGAATGACCAATGACTTGATCCAACATAGCTTTTCTTATGTCTGGGAAAGTGAGGCTCTGTATTCTTGGTTCTTGGGAGAGGGGAACCGTGGGAGGACTTCTGGAGTTCCGTCCCCAGAGGTGGACCTCCTGATGACACCTGGGTTTGGGCCTATACAGCCCTTCATCTACCAGGTCAATCCTTAAGCAGAATGCAGACAGCCAGGCTCTGTTAATGAATGCAAATGTTGCATGGAAAATCCACCCCATAAGAGCACCTTTTGATGCATCTATGGAGTAATATCCACAGCAAATGCTTCACTTCTGACCGCCTCACTCTCAACCTCCTCCCTCCATTCCTCTTCTCACCGTGATGAAGAGGCAACATTGGCAAATGTCAGCACACCGTCCTCACGCTTGTATTCAAAGCAACAGAGTCTAATATTTGCCGCACCCTATTCATTATTGATACAATCAGCTTTGCGAGACTTAATTAAAACGTGCTGTATTGCGCCAAGACAAAAAAAAGGAGAGAAAAAAATTACCACCCTAAATCAATGTGTTGAATTAACAAATAACAGAATTAGTGATAGTTCTGTGATTTAATTAACTCCGCTTCATCCCCAGCGCCGGGCCATCTGGTACCATTTAAGAGAGATGCAGGAACCGACTCGCCTGACTTTGTTGTACATCCTTTGCATACGTCGCTTGCATCTTGACGAGTCCATTTCTTTCTTTCCCCTTTCAGGCAAAGGTTCGCTTTACTGGGAAAGTCAACAAAACATTTAAAAGAGTGTCTGAAACAGGAATACAAATGGTGGCTTTTACTATTGCTCTGCTTCCTCAAATTATTATTTTTTTAATTGTTGGTTTAAAAAGACTAGATGCAAAAAGCCCAACAAGCATGCCTTGTATTCACGAACAATTCCTTCTTAAAATGTTTAAAGAGACATTTCCTGTTACCTAATGTCCCCTCAAACACGATGCTTTTCCTTTGATTTGTTTCATTACGTGATTTGTTTCGTAAAGTGGTGAGTTCCCATGTAGGGTTGGACTAGATGACCCTGGGGGTACATTCCAACTCTATGTTTCTATGACTCTATTGTCACAGGACACGATGGTGGCTAAAAGCAGAGACATCTTCAAGGGGAGGACTGGATGAATATTTGGAGCAGAGGTCCATGAGTGGCACAAGGGATAGATGGGTCACTCTGCGTGGGGCAGTGCTGCAGACTTCTTGGTGCTTGGAGGACAAAAATGGGAGGGCTTCTGGAGTTCTGGCCCCACTGGTGGACCTCCTGTTGAACTGGATGGGCCATTGGGCTGATCCAACATGTCTTCTCTTGTATTCTTAGATCTGGGGCAGTGATGCTCTGTCTTCTTGGTGCTTAGAAAGCTGCAGTGGGAGGGCTTCTGGAGTTCTGGCCCTGCTAGTGGACTTCCTGATGGTCCCTGGGTTTTGGCCACTGTGTGACACAGTGCTGGACTGGATGGGACATTGGCCTGATCCAACATGATTTCTCTTATGTTCTTATATGGAGCAGAGGTCCACCTGTGGCTCTAAGTCACAAGGTATTGATGGAACATTCTGTTTGGGGCAGTGACACTCTGTCTTCTCCATGGTTGGAGAACAACAGTAGGAGGGCTTCTGGGGTTATTTCTATTTTTTATTTTTATACGTTACAACAGAAAAAAAAGATTATGAGAACAATAATAAAAAAGAACAGACATCATATATCTTTTAACTGGCTTCTAGGGTTCTGACCCTGCTGGTGGACCTCCTGATGACACAGAGCTTTTGGCCGTTGGGTTGGGCCATTGGCCTGATCCAATATGGCTTCTTCCATGTTCTTATATTGATCAATCAGCATAATCGACCAAAATCATTGAGTGATGATTCCAGCATGAATTCTGTCCCCAAGGCCTTCCTCATATATGCCACAATGTGCTATCGGTGGTGGTGGGGAGGGTGAGTCCAAAAGGGAGGGAAAGAAGCAAATCAAAAGTGGTCCTGAGAAGCTCCTCAATTTGAAATTATCAGGATATTTGCATAACGTAGAGCAGAATTTTGGCCAGCCACAGAAGTGTGATACTGAATGCAGTAAATACATAAAGTATATTGCAAAAAAAGTTTGTTACATTTATTCAGGTAGATTCAAGTTCACATTCATGTTTCAAGCAAAAGGAGGAAGAGATGTCTTTCCCTGTCACAAATGGCCAGTTTGTCCAGTATTATGTGTGTGGGAGGATAAAGGCGTGATATTTACAGGAGAGACTTGCAGAGACATGTGTCTCCATGGAAGGCCATGTGAAAAAAGTGAGAGGACAAAGGGAGTGATGGAGAGGGGGAGAGAGAGAGACAGAGACAGAGAGACAGAGAGACAGATGAGGGATCAGAAGGTTAAGACAAAGAGAGGCACCCCATTCATGGAGATGACACCTATAAAGCCCCTGATGCCCAGCCATGGTGAGTCCCTCATTCCTACAAAAACTCCAGCTTCTCTTGACATCCACCTCACCCCTCTAAAGAAGAAGAAGAAGAAGAAGAAGAAGAAGAAGAAGAAGAAGAAGAAGAAGAAGAAGAAGAAGAAGAAGAAGAGTTGGTTCTTATATGCCGCTTTTCCTTACCCGAAGGAGGCTCGAAGCGGCTTACAGTCGCCTTCCCATTCCAGGGAGCAATATATAAGGAAATCTCTCTCTGGCTTTAGCAGCTGCTGGTGTCCAAAGCAGCTTTGGATGGCAATGCCTCAAGGTCTGTGAGGGATTAAAGAATCGCCGAATGAGAATCACTGATTTTGGTGAGTTCATATCCATTATTTTGGCAATACCACCCTCAGCCAAGGTTCTGCGAACGCTCTCCTTCCAGAAAGCACGGTGCGATGAATCGCTCATACTTCAACATGGGATTGCCACAAATGAGCTGCAGTTTGATGGCCCTTCCCACCACCGTCCTATGTGTATCTCGAGAAACAGATACGTCTTTTCTGGCTGTGGAAACCATGGCCCGTTTGATAATCAGCCAAACCACATCTCGTTGTGTCTACATCAAAAGAGGATGGGCAGCTCTTCCTCTACGAAGCGGAGGCCACTCTCCATCTCCTTGGGGGTTTGTGGAAATGGATGGTTCTCTGCTGGTCCAACTCAGAGGTCAATAGGAGGTCCCACTTGCGGTTGGCACTTCGTTTCAGAGTTACTCACTTAACAGCTCTGGCAACTTTTTTCCCCCCGCAGCTAAGTGATATTGATTCCCCCTCTCCTTTTTTTTGTTTTTTTTTTTTGTTTCTTGTTGATGATTCCTATTGGCAATCAAAGTCTTTCACCTATCAGGGGGATCGATAGGCTTTTAGTATCTCTGTGCCAAAATTTCGAGGAAGTATCAGGGGCAGAGAGAATGCGATTGGGGAACTGGACTGCAACATCCTGTCCCTGATCAATCAAGTAGCATATTGCTCTACGCTTGATTTATTCATGAGTTCTAAACATATGTCCGGGTTATATCATCCACTGTATTTATTGCCCAGCCAGGGTTGCTTGCAGCAGCAGCAGGAGAAAGAATAGCCCAGGTAAGCCCAAACCTATAAGATCTCAGAAGCTAAGCAGGGTCAGCCTTGGCTAGCACTTGGAAGGGTGACCTCCAAGGAGTACCAGGGTCATGATGTGGGGGCAGGCAGGGTCAAACCACCTTCAAACCTCTCTTGCCTGGCTGCCAGACAATCTTGGGATCTCCTGGCTACATGACACACAGGCTGTACTATCAATCAATCAATCAATTAATAAAATGAGAAAGACTTTTTAAAATGGTCATTGGGTCAATGGTTGTCACAAACCAAAGGGTCTGCTGCACCTGGCTTACACCATCAGATAGAAATCCAAACGACTCCGTGGAGTGGGAAAACATAAAGTCTTTAATAGAGAGATTCACCAAGTAGTACAGGACACATAGTGAAGTGGAGAACAAGAATCTTTATAGAGACTCTGAACAATGGATGCTAGGATCTTATGGAGGGTTTGGGGGGCTTTGGCAGGAGAATGGGTTCCCACGGAGGGGCCTTTGATCAATGGGTGTGGAAAGCAAGAGACAACCAGTCTCCATTCCCAGGAGCTTCAGCTGGCATTTTGGCACTTCTCTGTGATCCAAGGACATTTAGCAGACTAGGAGATAAGTGCAGGGGGGGAGGGGTGGGTCTCGGCAGGGGGGAAGGAAGCTACAGACAGGTTGTAAAACACAGGATATCAAAGCAATGACCAAGTAAAACCAAGGAGGAGTGTTTGAGCTGAAACCAGCTTTCCATAGCAGTCAGAGGGACAGAATATGACAATGATATGATGTTACTTCTAGAGGAAATCTGGAAGTATTCCTGGGGAAGGAGAGATATAATTAATGGGTTTTATTGTAAGACATGCTGAGTGGCATGAATGAGTGGTGTAGATATATAGTAGATGAATACATAAAAATGAATAATTGATGGCAGCCCTCTAGGAATTTCCAGGAACTCTATGGTTTTTAACATAGAGTCCCCAGCAATTCCTAGAGAGGCATGTTGTCACTGACAGCTGCCACCATGTCCTTTTAGACACCCATTATGAAATGTTCAGGATACATGGGTAGACATGTGTGTGTTCAGGAAAGCATAAGAATATCGCCTGGTCAGAATTCTAGCATTATTTGTGTTAACCATTGGCAGAACTTTGCTATTTGTGTTAAAATTTGCACAACTTGCACATCTCACTTATGCTTTTATTTTCTTTTTCATTTAAGCTGATTGCTGAGCCTTTAATAACAAAACAATGAGTATTTTTTAAATTCCCCATAAAAGATCCATATCTTTTTTTCTCCCCAACATTTTGTGTTCCCCAACAAAATGGGGGAAAGCTACAATGACTCAGCTGGAGGTGGTTGTGCTTCTGTCACAGTATGAGAAGACAAGAGTCACTGGCAAAAGCAATAATGCTAGGAAAAGTTGAAGGTGGCAGGACAAGAGGAAGAGCCAAGATGAGATGGTTTGCAAGACCAGTGCAAGGCTGTTAGTGATAAGATGCCTTGTAGGTCATTAATTCATAGGATCACCACAAGTCAAAAGTGACTTGATGGCACTTAATGCTCACACACACAACATTTTATGCCACTGAGATCAGGGAAATATAAAGTAGGCTTGCCAGTCTCCAGGTGGGACCTGGAGTTCTCTCAGAATTAAAACTGATTCCCAGACAACAGAGTTCAGTTCTCCTAGGAGAAAACGGCTGCTTCAGAACATGAAATTTCCAGGATTATACTCTCCACAAGTCCCTCCTTCCCCAAGTTCCGCCTTCCCCAGGTTTCACACCAAAAGTCTTCAGGAATTCTCAACCCAAGTGAATTTCTAAATGCTTCTTGCTTAGGGGATATGCAAGATCTGTTGCGTGGGCATGATTCAGCCAGCATATGAAGATTATCCTACAGGGGATATCGTAGGAGATATGTAGTTAGCATATTTAGATCAGGAACTTCCTGGTATTTTCAAATAATGTCGTCCTGTGTTCTGATTGGCTGGAGACTTCCTGCTCCTTTGCTCTCTGCATTCTCCCCATAACAGTTAATCAGTTAAACAGGTCTCTCTCTCTCTCTCTCCTCTCTGCTTGATGAAATTATTTTTCTTCTCAGGAAAATCATTTATTCTTTGAGCAGCTGCTGCTCCACTCCCCCTTTGCATATTTAAACTCTGCCACCAGCCATAATCTATCATGTGACTATCTATCATTCGTTCTATACTCAGCGGGTTCACGGATATTCCATGTAAGCAAAGTGCTCGGTTCGTGCACTAGCTGGTGTCATTTCCCTGGAGACGTTTCTTTGCTCCTCCAGTTCATATTCTTTGTCATACTGGAGGAGGCAATGTTTTATAGAAGTATAAAAATGAAGTATTTTAGCCTTAGGTGGTAAGTATTTGAGAGCAGTCTTTTCCTCCTGCAGTCTGGAAACACTCCATTAAGTGAGGTTTTATAAGTGGGGATGGTTTAACAGCTGTAGTCTAGATATATACTTAGATTTTGCTCTATAAAAGCTTAAATCTTGCTTTTCTGTCTGATCCTTGTTGCTCCGAGAGGTGTGTAAAACTAGGGAAGACCAAAACAGACACCCGTAATTTTCTTTTGATTCCTGGCTCTTATCTGAAGATACCCAAGAAAAACGAAGCACAACAACGTGGAGGATTTAACAATCCTGTTATCTATCCTAAACTATCCAAGAATCCTGTGATTATCATTAACACGATAGGGGATCAGCAAGACTCCCTGGACACTGGTAGGGGGTGGGAAGTTAGGGTTTCTGGATCCAGGCTGGGAAACCCCTGGAGATTTAGGGGTGCAACCTGGAGAGGAAAAGGACTTCAGAGGGATACGATGCCATTAAAGGTAAAGGTAAAGGTATCCCCTGTGCAAGCACCGGATCATGTCTGACCCTTGGGGTGACGCCCTCTAGCGTTTTCATGGCAGACTCAATACGGGGTGGTTTGCCAGTGCTTTCCCCAGTCATTATGGTTTACCCCCCAGCAAGCTGGGTACTCATTTTAACGACCTCGGAAGGATGGAAGGCTGAGTCAACCTTGAGCCGGCTGCTGGGATTGAACTCCCAGCCTCATGGGCAGAGCTTTCAGACTGCATGTCTGCTGCCTTACCACTCTGCGCCACAAGAGGCCATTAAGCACCCTCCAGAGCATCCGTTTTTGCAGGAGAACTGATCTCTGTTGTCTGGAGATGAGCAGGCATTCCAGGGATGCCCAAGGCTCACCTGCAGGCTGCCATCCCTGGGAGAAGGTGAGGAAGGGAAGGTCCTCGGTGTGGTACAAGATCTTAAAGTCCACATTCCATAACATCCATTTGCTCCAGAGGAACTGATCCCTGTAATGGAGAGATGAGCAGTAATTCTGGGGGATCAGCAGGTCCCACCTGGAGACTGGCATCCTTGCCATGCCAGGGGTGCTGATTGGACACTAAGAGAAGTTACTCCTGAGGTGAGATATTAACTGGAAATTGTAGACTTTTCTGTATTTTATTCATTGGATTTTTAACCGCCGCTCTCAAAATTATTTATGAGACAAAGCTTTATGCCTATTGCCTGTTGAATCGTGGGTTCGATAAGGTGCGGAGTCATTTGCAAATTCATCAGCTCCTTATGTGAACGCACACAGCTGAGCTGAGCTGAGCTGAGCTGAGCTGAGCTGAGCTGAACAGCCAACTACCCGGACTTATATCCAGCGTAGCTTTCCTATCCAAACCTGCGACTGGCCCTGTGCCACTTCCCCAAGTTCAAAACGCCTGGACCATTTGAAGCAGGGGTAGTCAACCTGTGGTCCTCCAGATGTCCATAGACTACAATTCCCATGAGCCCCTGCCAGTGTTTGCTGGAATTGTAGTCCATGGACATCTGGAGGACCACAGGTTGACTATCCTTGATTTAAAGGAACCAGTGCTCACCCCCGACACCTGTGTTCTTAGGGATGCTACAAGAGGTGAGAAGAGGTGGTTGGCCATAGCTTTCCTCTGCAGGGTCTTTCTTGGTGGCCTCGAATCTAACTACTTCCTGTGACCAAACCCGATTAGCTCCCAAGTTCTGGCAAACCCAGGCAACTTTTGTCAGATAGGACAGATTGAAGAAACACCACAGAGCCATTGAAGAAAACAATATAAGAAACAATGGCTCATCCAGTCCAACGCTGTGTCACATGGTGGGCAAACCCCAAGGGAGGTCCACCAATGGGGTTAGGACTCCAAAATCCCTCCGACTCGTGCCCCCCAAGCACCCATAAGACAGAAAATCGCTCCCCCAGGCAGTGCTTCATCTATTTATTTATTTTATTTATTTATTTATTTATTTAGATTTATATACCGCCCTCCCCGAAGGCTATACCTAATGGCTGAGAGCCACAGATGGACCTCTGCTCCAGATGTTTCTCCACTCCACCCTTGAGGCTGTCTATATTTGTAGTTGCCTGATGCAGTGTATCCCACGTGTTAATTACTCTTTGGGTGAAGATATGTTGATGCGTGTACTTGTGTGTTGTTTTCTTGGGGAAGAGATCCATGGACAGAACAGCTTAAGCAAAAAGCAGGAAACAGAGGAGAGCTCTCTGGGTTTCCTCCGACCAACAAATCCCAAGTCGTCCGGAACGACAAGAAGCCCTAAATCAGGGGTAGTCAAACTGTGGCCCTCCTGATGTCCATGGACTACAATTCCCAGGAGCCCCTGCCAGCGAATGCTGGCAGGGGCTCCTGGGAATTGTAGTCCATGGACATCTGGAGGGCCGCAGTTTGACTATCCCTGTCCTAAATAATGCATTGGCAGGCCAGATGAATAAAACAAGTCATAGAGAAGAAATGGTGGGAGAGGTGTTTTCTCTCTCACTCGCTGGCTATTCGGGCAGCCGAATTGGAAACCCTTCAAAAAGGAAACGTAATCAAACAGGAAGTCTCTCTTAAATGGGGTCAACCGGTCCCTTCCCCTCCTTTTAACAATGCGGCTGCATATCATATATCCACCCATCCGTTCAAGAAGTCACTTTGATCTGTCAGGATTCGGGAACAAGGAACTGCAGGAGCGCTGGGGGAGATGTCCAAATAAACATACGGAGAAATGTGAATTTCTCTCCCCCACTCTTCTCCCCTTCCTTCTCATTTTACAGCACAGTTCCCTAACTTTGTATCTGGGTCAAGCTTGTAACTTCAAGAAATCCAGGCCTCGATTTGTGTGTGTTGGTGTCCCGAAGTGTTTCTTATATACTGGACTGAGGCAGCCACTTAATCTAAAACTCATTCTAGAATACGGATCGCATTTGGGATAGTACCCAAGACGAACGAGAAGCCAGGCTGTGGGAGAGTGGGCGGAGAAGGCATATGGTCACCCAGGTGAGAGGGAGTAATGGGAGACTTTCTTGGACAAGGGTAATGGCTTCCAGGAGAAACACTGATCATCCAACAGAGAACCAACCCAGTATTGAATTCTGTCGGTTGGCAGTTTGGAGAGGAGAAACGGCTGATCCAACCGCTAAGTGGTGTAACATTGCAGGCAATGATTTCCCAGTCTGGCCCTTAAACCCTTGAACACCATCATGGCCTGAGCCATAGATCATGCTCGGGAAGATCAGTCGGTCTCAGTGTAAGCTTGCCTTCATGACAAGCTTTCTTCTTTTGCCTTCTTCATGAAGGAGAGAGCGGACTGTTGCAGGGAGCAGTCCATACAGATGGATATGGGTGTCATGGCCCTGGGGTGCAGTCCCAAAATAAAGCCCTCTGAAACAGCCATGCAGAAGTCCCAGGTGTTGGGGGGTAGTCAAGGGTGTGACAAGGGTGTGACAATGGTAGTCTTCAGGCAACAGAAGAGCAGCTACAGGTATTCAACATCACAGGTAGGCATTGTTGAAGACAAGAAATAATAGGGGACTCAGGCAGATTTACCCCTCCACCCACCGGACCAAGATGTATGTGCCAGTTTCACCAGATACAATAGTTTGATTCTAAAACAGTGTGAAAACAAGAAAAAGCCTGTCCTTCTCAAATCCAGGTGCAGGAGCCGAGACAGGATGGTTTAGCACAGGGGTAGTCAACCTGTGGTCCTCCAGATGTCCATGGACTACAATTCCCATGAGCCCCTGCCAGCAAACACTGGGAGGAGGGGCATCCAGAGAGACCACAGGGTAGCCAGCCCACCTCCCAGGTGGGAGATACACATAAGCTGGCATAGGCCAGGCATGGCACATGACAACAGGCTTCCATTGCCCTTCGGTCCAGCACAACCAACTGTCTAACACAATGAGTATGCGTGTGTTATGTGCCATCAAGTTGCTTTGGATATATGGCAACCCTATGAGTTATGCTCTCCACAATGTCCTATCCTCAACACCATCACTCAGATCTCCCAAATGGAGGGTTGTGACTTCCTTGACTGAGTCAGTCCATCTCACGTCAGGTCTTCGTGTCAGAGCCAGCTTGGTGTAGTGGTTAGCAGTGCGGACTTCTAATCTGGCAAGCCGGGTTTGATTCCCTGCTCCTCCCCCACATGCAACCAGCTGGGTGACCTTGGGCTCCCCACAGCACTGAGAAAGCTGTTCTGACCGAGCAGGAATATCAGGGCTCTCTCAGCCTCACCTACCTCACAGGCTGTCTGTTGTGGGGAGAGGAAAGGGAAGGCGACTGTAAGCCACTTTGAGCCTCCTTTGGGTAGAGAAAAGCAGCATATAAGTACCAACTCTTCTTCTTCTTCAGTAATATCAGGGCTTTCTCAGTCTCACCCACCTCACAGGGTGTCTGTTGTGGGGAGAGGAAAGGGAAGGCGACTGTAAGCCGCTTTGAGACTCCTTCTGGTAGAGAAAAGCAGCATATAAGAACCAATTTTTCCTCTTTTCCTGCTTCCTTCAATTTTTCCTAGCATTATTGTCTTTCCTGGTGACTCTTGTCTTCACATAATGATAGACAGATGATAGCTGCACCGAAGATAGATAGATATATGGCTGTGCACTGTCTAATTTCAGAGGTAACATGTGAACAATGTGATATTTCATACTGTTTTAGAGTGTTTCCTCATCTAGTGTTTGCTGATTCTGAACCTTTTCTTTCAAGCTGGTGAAGCCATTCCTACAGAACATCACATTCACTGAAAGAAAATCTCTCTCTCGGGCTACATGAGAACATAAGAGAAGTCATGTTGGATAAAGTCAGTGCCCCATCCAGTCCCACACTCTGTGTCATACTGGGACTAAAACCCAGGGGCCATCAGGAGGTTCCCCAGCAGGGCCAGACCTCCTGAAGCCTTCCCACTGTTGCTCTCCCCCCATGCACTAAGAATACAGAGCATCACTGCCCTAGACTTGTGGCTAATAGCCTCTGATGGACTTCTGATCCAGATGTTTCTCTATGTTGAAGCTATGTTGGCAGTGGCAGTGAATTTCACACGGTCATTACTCTCTGGGTGAATAAGCACTTTTATCATTTCTAAGCCTACTGCTCCTTAATTCTATCGAGTGCTCATGAGTTCCTGTATTGTGAGAAAAGTCCTTCTCCTGCATAATTTTGTAAACTTCTATCATGTCACCCCTTAATCGCTGTTTCTCCAAACGAAAGAGCCCTAATCTCTTTCACGTTTCTTCATCGGGAAGGTGTTCCACTCCCTTCACCATCTTTGTTGCTCTTTTCTCCCAGGTAGCAGGAGAAGCCATTGAGTGCCATGCTGACGTGCTGCCTGGACTATTCATTTCCCAAGATGCTCTTGTGGTATCATTAAGGTCACTGGATCACCTGGGCAGATCACGCAGCCGGGATGGATGTTCTCTTTAAAAGCCCATCTCATTTTCTGATTAGCCACGACAAAGGAAACTAAGATATATTGTGCTTTGGTCTCTTAGATAGCAACAGTCAGCTAAAAAGTTTTTTAAAAAATAAATTAAAAATACTATCCACTAAGGAAGAGGCCAACAGAGAACTAGAATTCGGTCGAGTGATGTGCACACCCAGATGTCGATGGGACCTTTTATGCGCTCCGGTGAAGCGAGACTATTTCTCCATTGTCTTTCCCAGAATGCCGTGGGTCTTCGATAAAAGAAAAAAAAATCCATTCTTGGTTGAAAATTTAGCCCATGAAAACCTATAAATGAAGATAGGTTGGGCTCCTCCATATGCATATTTACCTGGGATTCCCCACTGTATTTATTGGTCTTCTGAGCAAACCTGCATGAGAACAAATGGAGACGTTTAAATGCTTTCTCTATTTATCTGGGTAGCCCAGGCTTAGCCCTATCTCGTGAGATCTCAGAAGTGAAGGAGATGAGATAACAAGCCAATCTACAAATGCCGGTTATCCCGGCCCATTTATACACCACTGTGGTTCTTCCTCATAAGCAGAAAACAGGAAGGAACATGCAGCATACAAAGTGGCACTGGATAAGAACGAAGTATCATGTGCGGCAAAGCCACCAAGCAAATGAAGACACCAAAGCCACCAAGCAAATGAAGATTGTTGGCACCCCAAGGTTTATGGTCACAACTGAAAATAAAGCACCGAGCAATCTTGTACAATATAAACTTTTGACATACAACAGAGAACACTCCATAATAAACAGATGGCCGTTTTAGAATTCATTGTGGAGGAGACGCGAGTCCCAGATTTATTGAAGGAAAACGTCTGACAACATATAATGATGCATTACATTTGGAGGAAAATGACTAACTGCATTGGGAAATCACTCAACGTATCTTAGGACATTTATATAAAATGTGGTATTATGGAATGTTCTAAGTTGTATGTAGGAGATCCAGATGAATTTCTATCCAATTCCCAAGTAATTCAGTCATTCAGGATTAATGATGAATTCACTGTTTGTGTGAAATATTTTCTCAATGAGTGTTCATGGAATCATAGAATAATAGAGTTGGAAGGGACCTCCTGGGTCATCTAGTCCAACCCCCTGCACTAGGCAGGACACTCACATCCCAATTGTTCATCCACTGTTACCTGCTACCCCTTGAGTGCTTACTGACTATAAATCTAAAGATGAATTAATGATAGACAGACTGACAGACATGTATGTCAAGTGTCATCAACTTTCTTCAGACTTACGGAGACCCTAGGAGTTAATGACACCCCACCCCCAAATCTCCTATTGATATCTGTGTTTCTGCCTTGTAAACGGAGGGAAATGACTTTCCTTGTTGAGTCTATTACCCTCAAACTGGGTCTTCCTCTTGGCCTGCTACTTTCAACTTTTCTGAGCATTATTGTCTTTTCTAGTGACTCTTCTCTTAATGATAGATAAACCGGTTGTCGTACATGATCTAATTTCAGAAATAAGGCCTTAACAATGTGATTTTTTCAGACAGAAAGTGAATTTCCTTTCTACGTTTCTCATCTAGATGTTGGAGGGATTAAGCAGTTTATCAACTGTTACACAGTGACTGCATTAATTTAGATCATCATTCGGGGGGGGGAATGCTAATTAATGTGTCTTGGAAACAAGAGTTAACAGAATGTTTCAGTGCCTGAGATACAGAGAAGTATTTTCACATGGAATCTATCCAGCCTGGGTCTCACAAGGCTAATTTAAGGAGATGGGGGGGGGGGGGCGGGATGAATGGGAAGAAAACAGTTAAATTCACTCTCAGGTTTGCCTCCTTTGTAAGATCAGAATGCTAAAATATGTTGTTCTAAACACTTTAAGATCAATATTTGAAACCTCAATGCAGGATTCAAAGCACAATAATTTTATTTTGCTCTTCTCTCTGATTATTTATGTCTCTGATAAATGGCCTGTATTCTACTTGTGAATTCCTCCCTGTACAAAGGCAGTGCAGCAAACTTTAATATTCCGCAATTATTCTTTTGAATTGAGTTATGCGGTGTTTTCAAAACCTAGAGACAAAACTGCTGCTATTCATTTTGCATCATGTTGTCCTTTATATATCTTAGCAACTGTTTAAGCACCGGTTCTATGTGAAGATAACAAAGGTTCAGCAATTTATATTACAATCTTCACACGTGTATCTGATTAACAGCCTTTTCAAGGAGCTGAAAGCCAGATTGCTAAATTCTGCAAGGGGAGGTGGGGTTGGGGGAATCAGAGACGGTGTTATTTGTCAAGCAGGTGTCTAGCACTTTGAGATAATTCACATCTTTCCTTCTTGAGGAGAAACCACATGTACAAGAGACTCAGGGTGTTTTAGTGGTCATCATCGGACAGCTGCTAACAATACGGGAGCCAGCCCTATGTTGTGGTTAAAAATGAAGAACTCTAATCTGGAGAATTGGGTTTGATTCCCCTCTGTGGAGAACTGAGTTTGATTCCCTTCTTTTTCACATCAGGTCTGGTGGGAGACCTGGGCCAGTCACAGGACTCTCAGGACTCTCTCAGCCCCACCTGCCACACAAGGTGTCTGTTGTGGGGAGAGGAAGGGAAGGCAATAGTCAGCTGCCTTGAGACACAGGAGGCCTGCTGGGGGAATCTAGAACCAGGCCCAGTTCTCTCAGAGCTCTCTCAGCCCCACCTACCTCACAGGGTGTCTGTCATGGGGAGAGAAAGGAAAGGCGATTCTTATACTTGTGGTGAGAAAGTCTTCACATAGCCTCATACTTCTTGCAGGGAGGGAGCCATAGTTCTAAGTGCTGACACAACTTTCATTTGTCTTCCCCTTTCCAGAGCGGGACAAGGAAATTATAGGCCCTTTCTTTCACTCCCTCATTTTTCTCTGATGCCCGCTATTTTGTCTTGCTTTTTTTGCTCCCAAGCATCAGCGAAGGCAGTCGCTCCCAGACAAATAGGGAAGGCCCAAAACCAGGGCATGGGTTTCCTTGTTCTTCTCAAGCAAGGAAATATAAGAGTGTGCAATAAGGTGGAGACATTTTGTCTTTCCCAAAATCTCAGGAAAAGAAGGGGGACGGTTCACAATAGAATTCCAACAGAGAAAGAGGGAACCTATCCCAAGGCTATATTACTGTAATATGTAATTGACACAATTTTCCAAAGACATTAACAGTTTGACAATCTGTTTTCCAATATTTAATCACAAATGAAGGAGGAGAAGAAGAAGAAGAAGAAGAAGAAGAAGAAGAAGAAGAAGAAGAAGAAGAAGAAGAAGAAGAAGAAAAGTTGGTTCTTATATGCTGCTTTTCTCTACCTGAAAGAGTCTCAAAGCGGCTTACATTCACCTTCCTTTTCCTCTCCCCACAACAGAAACCCGGTGAAGTAGGTGAGGCTGAGAGAGCCCTGATATTACTGAAGAAGAGTTGGCCTTATATGCCGCTTTTCTCTACCGAAGGAGTCTTAAAGTGGCTTACAATCTCCTTCCCTTTCCTCTCCCCACAACAGAAACCCTGTGAGGGAGGTGAGGCTGAGAGAGCCCTGATATTTCTGCTCAGTGAGAACAGCTTTATCAGCACCGTGGCAATCCCAAGGTAAGGTGACCAGATTGTCCCACTTTTGGAGGGACATCTGGGGGTACCTGGCAAATTGTACTTATGTTGAAATTAAAAAAATATATGTTACAATACTATTTTTGTGTTCTATGCATTCTATGAAACTTTTTGTTGCTCCATATAGACCAAATTTTAAATCAAGAACACCCCCCCCCACCAGTCAATGGTGTCCCGCTTTTCCAATGTTAAAATCTGGTCACCTTATCCCAAGGTCACCCAGCTGGCTGCATCGGTGGGGAGCGCGAAATCAAACACGACTCGCCAGATTAGAAGTCCGCACTTCTAACCACTACACTAAACTGACTCTCCATAACCAACCATAACAATTTCTAGATAAATGCCATTTTCAATTGCTTTTCATCACTGGTTTTGTCCTAAGTTCAAAAAGTACAATTAGTACAAGTATCACATAGCAGAATAATGTCATAACTGCAAATAAAATGTTACACGTACACCTACCTCCTATGATAATTATTATGAAAGCTTTCCACGGTGAAAGGTTATTTCTACCCAATTGCCCACAGAAATCACAACAACAGTGCATTAAACATCTTCTACAATATTATTCCAGTAAACTATAAATACAACATTATGAAAGTAAACTATAATTTATTCAAGTAAACTATAAATATAACGGTATTAAACTATAATGTATTCAAGTAAGCTATAAACACAACATTATTAAAGCTTAATTTTACCTTATTCTACTTATCTAATAGTATAAATAGTTATTTGCCACCTGTGCCATCCTAACAATATCTTCCAGGGACAAAGCATTAAGTAGGCTTCTGAATAGACCTTTCCGCACACGTTGGATAATGCACTTCTGATGCACTTCAGAAGCAGATTTTCCAGCTTAGCATAGATAGATCAAGCTGCAAAAGCACATTGAAAGTCCATTATCCAATGTGTGTGGAATAAACTTACATGTGCTAAGTGCTCACTGTAGGTGGGAACCCTCCTAGGAGAGAGCCCCCCTATATGCCCTGACCTCTTGGACCCGAGGAAGGAACTATGGGGGGGGGGCAGACATGAGGATGGGCAAAATGCCAGTGCCCATAACTGACATCAGACTTCAGCCAGCACTCAAGAAACATTCTGGTAACCATAAATTGTTGAAGGCTTTTCAGAGGCGGAGTCAATTGCTTGCTGGGAGTTTCCTGGGCTGTTTGGCCGTGGTCTGGTAGTTTTAATCTGAACATCAATAAAACTTGGCTACTAGCCCCCGCCAGAATAATGGAAAAGGAGATTCTAAAAACACATCACATGAACGATTTTGCACCGCAGAAGCCATGCCAGGCTGCTACCGGGTCCTTACAATGGGGTGGCATACCCCACCACTTCTCGTATATGCATGAGGGTGGGAATCCCTGGCATATATGGACTGCCCCAGTGTAGCACACAAGCACGCACTGTGCCGGGGGTGGAAGAGCCCAGTGTGCTGCATGGCGGTGGTGGCAGCAGGGGGGTAGGCCACCCCCTCCACACAATGGTAGGGAAGAACCATACTGCTCTTCCACTAAGGTGGGGTTGGGGGACTGCCCCATCTAGCTCTGCGGCTCCACAGAGCTGACAGGGACTATAATGAAGGGAGATGTGTAGTTAGCATATTCAGATTAGGAACTTCCTGGATTTTTTCAAACAATCTCCTCCTGTTCCCTGATTGGCTCAGCTGGAGACTTCCTGCTCCTTGGTGCGCACTTCCTCCCTGCTTGCCTCCAGAATATCGTCAGCAGGTCTCTCCTTTCTCACTTCACACAGTTCTTTCTTTTCTCAATAAAGCTATTTGTTCTTCAGCTGCTGGTGCCTCGCATCTAATTTGCGTACTTAAACTCTGCCAAGCATTTAAAACTTCGTTCCGCACTGGCCGAAGAGACTGAGGTTGATCTTCTCATCCGAAACAGTGGCCTATTCGGCCTCATACGAAAGAGAGGCATATTCAGCCTTTAAGTCGGGGAGTATACATCTCACTGCAGAGACGAAACCAGGGGCTTTATCTAACCTTCAGCCGAGACCCTGAGAAGAAGCACACTCCGTTCTGCAGGCCTACAAGGAAACAAATTTAAGGTGATTTGGAAGAGCGGGAGATGTGTTTTTTTATTGCGGCACCCTGTACGTGAAGCTCACTCTGTCAGCTTCCAGTAACATGCAGCTGAAAGATGATCCCTGAGTCTTCTTTCAAGTGTGGCTTTATCTTTCCCCAGTGTGCTAAAAACGTCTCTTTCTCAGACATTTCATTGTATGCCTGGTTCCTCCCACCACACGTACATCCCTGCGCGTACAATCCCCCACTGTTTTAAGGTAGCAACTCTGCTCTCCCTAAAACTATTTTTATCTAGGAATTCGTAACTGGGATTCGGTTCACTTATTTCCCCCCCTCTCCTTCGGCTTTTGAAAAACATACATTTTCAAAATGGCTGTGCTTTAAAAATCAGGAAAAAAGGAAGTCTGCCGTGACTTTACAGCCATTTTAAACAAACAGTTTTTTCAAAAGCAAAAAAAAAAAAAAAAAGCGTGAACCGAATCTTCCGGAACCACAGCCGCCGTTAAACCCAGGCCACAGATTGCACCAGCAAAGGAACCTCACACCTGTGGACATGGAGCTACAACACCATCTCAGCCAGGGTGCGGATGGGTCATTTTGGCTTGCATTTCCAGGTGGCGGGATGCGGGTTCCTAGCAGAGGCTGAGGCTCACAGGACCCTCCTCATGGCTGCCACCCCCCAGAATTGGCAGTCTTCAAGCAAAGGTTGGATGCCCACTTTTCTTGGATGCTTTAGGATGCTTTGGGCTGATCCTGCATAGAGCAGGGGGTTGGACTAGATATGGGGCCTGTATGGCCCCTTCCAACTCTATGATTCTATGATTCTAATTAGTTGTAGTTGTAGCAAAGAACGGGATTGGGCATAACGGCATTCTCTCAGCATGCCACTTTCCCCCGCCATTTGGGACCCTCCCACTTCCCTGTCGTTTGGAGGGAGGGAGAGGGCCCTAGTACGATGGGCCATCTGGCCATGCGGACAGGCTGAGAGGTCTGGCCGAGGGCCCTATTTAAAGGGATGCGTGAACGTGCTCAGCCTCTTCCCTCTCCTGTGGCCTCCCTGCTTCCCAGCCATCCCACCCTAATTTTTCGGTAATTCACTGTATGGTCTGACTGTATTTTCTGCTTTTCTTATATACTTCTGTCACTGTTTGTTTTTTCCTCCCATTATGTCATCAGGGGGAGACAGAGCTTGACTTCTGGACTCCCCCATTATGGGGGCCTCCATAAGAGGCCCTGTTGTCAATAGTGCCTGAATTCTGCCTTGATTGTTAACATTTGTTAGAAGTGTAGATGAAGGGCCTCTGAGCAGTTTTATTGCCAAAGCTGTTACTTTTCACTTTCTCACCTTTCCCTACCATCCATCTCCTCTTGTCTCCGGAATCTGGCACGACTACCTTGGAGAACCTGCCTATCTGGTCCTCGAAGGTTACCCGCCGCTCCGAGTTCTCACGGGCGGGGGGATTTGGACCAGTGTTATGAGTGGTGCCTATTCTATCATGCTTCAGTATTGGCAAGGTCTTGTCGCTTTAGCTTGATTGCTCTCAAATAAGCACAGACTTTTGCACCAAGTCAAAGCCTCATGTTTTTAAGCAATACAAAGGAAATTCACACCTGTGGACATGGAGCTACAACCCCATCCCATCCACGGTGAGACTGGGTCACTTTGGCTTGCATTTCCAGGTGGTGGGATGGGGGTTCCTAGCAGAGGCTGAGGCCTACAGGACCCTCCTCATGGCTGCCAAACCCCCAGATTTAGTTGTAATCTGCACCAAAGCGATGTCTGGATAACAACCATTTTCAAAAATATTTTCATCATCAGCAAAGACACCAAAGAATGTCTAACAGACCCTGAAGTAAATTTCAAGAAGTACTCAAAAGTGATGTCATACAAAGCGCCTACAAGCCACCAGTGGCACTATTTCAGAATTCTGTCCCCAAGGAGGATTGGATGGCAGTTTGGCAAAAACCTGAAGAGAAGCAGAAGTGGTTGTTATCCAGATAGCTCTTTGTTGAAGATTATAAATAAATCAGAAAAAAGAAAAATAGACAAGAATCATCTGCTCCACATAATATATTTCTGGTAAGGCCTTGGAGGAGGAGCTGGACTCATGGCTTAAGTGCCACTCAGTGCTTAAAACCCACTCAGGACGGCTGTCCCGCCCCTGAGTGCCTCCTCCTCCAACCAACTTGCCTGTCTGTCCAGCGGCCAGCAAATCACCTTCTATCCCCCAATCCTGACACCCCCTCCTCCTTCCACTTTCCTCTGAGGCTCAGAGGCTGCAGATCCCTGCTACATTAGAGCTGCCCCTGCTGGTGAGTTCCCTAACAGCTGCCTGCAGCCTTTCCAGTTCCTTGTGGGAGGGGGAGGCCATCCACAGAGTTCTTCTACTCCACCCCACTCCAATCTAGTGCCTGTTATATTCCTGAATGCAACAGGCTTGGCCCGTATGGTTTACGGTTCACATTAATTGTATTCTATTCAGCCTTTGTTCAGAAATCAATGTGCTTTCTGTATCTCTACTGAACAAGCTCCTTGATGGTTCTTTGAACTTCCAGGTGGGCCCAGGAGACCTTCTGGGATTCCAGTTGACATTCAGACAGCCAAGATCAGTCCCCCTGGAGAAAACAGCTGCCCTGGAGGGGGTGGGGGCTTCATGGTATTACACCTTACTGAGCCCCCCACTTCCCGAATCGTGTCCTTTCCCAGTCTCCTCCCCAAAGATCCAGGGATATCCCAACTCCGACTCGGCCACTCGATTTCAGACCCAGACAGACCTCCTGGGGCCAATGAGAACGCATTCCCAGTGTCCCGCAGCATGTTCTGAATGGATATTTTGGAATTGCAGAGAAAGGGAACAAAGGCTGCATGCAGGTAGGTTTGTTGTACAAACTGTCAGGCGCATCAAACCAATTGCACCGGGCAGGGAAGGGCAGCCAGGAGCTTGACAGACAGCACAAGTTGGTCCTGCTTCGTCAGGGAGCAACGCGAAGCCGCCACCATCCCTGCTTGCACTTAGGCGGCGAGCAATCATGATGAACAGCTTAGCAATAAAAAGCCACTTAGCACTTAGAATGCTCTGGCGAGGATGCCAACCAGCCATTCGGAATTACAGACCCACTCATGCACGTTAAAGTTATGATCCTGATAGATCACGTTGCATTGAGGGAGACACAGTCCGAGATGCTTCCTGCACCTGAAATCTGACGTCCTGAATGACAGTGATGGCTTTCCAAAGCGGAACTCAACATTGGTGGCAGCGGAAAGCCCTGTCGAGTTGCAGCTGCCTTAGGGTGACTTTGTAGGTTTTCTAAAATGGGAAACCTTCGAAGAGAGTTTGCTATTGCCTGCCCTCTGCGTAGCAGTTGTCGACTTTCTTGGTGGCCATACAGCCAAGGACTAGCCAGAGCAGATTTTGCTTAGCTTCCGAGATCAGATGAGATCAGGGTAGGCGGAGCTATCCAAGCGAGAGATGTTCAAGGGGGAGTTTGCTCCCATCTGCACAGCCATTCTGGACTTCCTTGAAGGTCTCCCACCTAAGCTAGCCTTCCTCCACTTTTTTTTTTTTTTTGCTGTTGAGAAATACATGAAACATTCTTCAGGCTTTAGGAAATCCCAGAAGCGGCACGATTGTGTAGAATGTGGCTGGGAAGCAGAGCTGTGTCCATGCCCACCCGGGGCCCTCCACTTCCCTCACCCTCCAGGCCCATCATTGGCCATTTTGGGAGAGGCATTTATCACCTGATAAATGTTTAACAAATTTAAAAAATTGATAAGAAATTAAGTAACTCCCATTGAGTTGGGAAACCCTTCCAGGGCCTTCAAGAAACACCAAGATTTTACAAAACCCCTGTTGAGAAAGCCTGACCCAAGGCTGACCCTGCTTAACTACTGAGATATGAGATCAGGCTATCCTGAACTATCTGAGCAAGATAAGTGTGTTGCCATTGCCTGCCTCTGCATAGCAACCCTGGACTTCCTTGGAGTGCTTGCCTGGCACACAGCTGTGTTTACTGGTGGCTTTGCTTTCTGCCACCTGTTCTGGAATCTTTTGGGGGAACAGAAAGGGGGGTGGGGTTAAAGGGACTGAGTTTAAAGGGATTTAAAGGGAGTGTCCCTTTAAATTCCCGCTTCTTTCTCCATCCACAAACTTCTACAAGCCTCATAAACTGCTCTAAACATTCATAGAATTGTCACAAACTTTAGTTTGCAATCCATAAACAGAACAAAATTCACGACAAATTTTGCTCCATGGTTCATTTAAGTAAATTCTCTCACTGGGGGATGCTTGGCAGTCAAACTCTCCCTCTCTTGGCATATTAGCAATTAGCATACATGTACCCTCCCTCCCCGCTTCTCATACTGGAACGGAAACATGCAGTTTGTTCTGGGGCATGGGAATTCCCTTCTGCAAAATGGCCTTCCTTTTCAACTCCAATGAATGGAATAGATGACCATTCCTTTGCATGCACGAATCAGTTTCCTCTATTGGATCAGGTCCTTTTCAAGGTATTTGTTTCACTAGGTAACTCCTAGAAAGTTAACAAAGCTCACTTCTTCAGATAACTTCATCTAGCTTCTAGGTATTGGACCATGCCTGATCTAACTGGGAATCAATGCAAAACATGGGTGGCACTGGAATGCCTCCAGACAAATCTCGCACCATCATAGGAAATGAGTTTACTATTGTAAGCACAGCATAATGGCTGAATTGCTTATCCTTCATACAAGATTCCATCATCTCTTTATCTCTCACCTGATTTATGCAGCACACAGTTCATTGTCATTTCTGTTCATTTTCATTTCTTCTGTTATAATAAACAGAGATCAATATGGCCACCTGTCATATGATTACCTTAACCCTCTTCCATTTTTACACCTCGAACCAGCTGCCGTAAATGGTGCCTGTTGAAATATTAAAACAAACCAGACACAATGGAAACTACTTCCAAATTCAAGGTTAGGTTTAGGTTTTACGAAGCAGGTATAAACGGATTATATAAATGGACACCTTATTCAATAAAGTGTTATTACATTGGATTATGGCTACTGGGTAGTGACCTCTTGCGAGTTTATTTCCCAGAAGAATTGCTTAGAAATTCTCTCTCACTCGGTTCCTTTCATTGTTTTTTTTTTTTCCCCTGGAGGAATGATTTGTTTGGATGATTACAAGGGCTTTGAATGCATGAAAATATCATCTGATCCCATTTCTTCATTAAACCTTAATAAGGGTATACCGACTGCGTCAGTCTTGGAGATGAAACTGAATCAGTAAGTCCCATGTAATGATAATTGGAAATGATGAGATTTGGTCAATAACAGGAAAGGTATCACAGGAAAATATATATGTAGTTTTGTGGTCCTACGGGTAAATAAGGGAGCTGAGAAGAGGAAAAGAAAGAGATGCACAGCTAAAATAAGAGGCTTTAGCACAGGGGACCATTGGCCTGGCATGGGGCATGGATCCAGAAATCAGGGGAAGCAACATGTCAGCTGATAGAACTTAATCCCAACCTGGTTGCTGAGGGAACCAGGAGTGGCAAGATGGTGATCCCACATGAGTCACAAGCATCTGCATGGAACCCTTGCTACCTAGGAGTAGAGCCATGTGACCTCCTCCAACTTGTGCACACTTCTGAAAGGGCTCGGCCCCCAAGACCCATCTGGATAGGCATGCATGCAGGCAGGCACAACTTACCCTTAAATAGATTCCACTCAATGACTGAAACCACCAGAACGTGTGAAAAAATGAATAGAGTAAGAATCATTCCATTTGCAACATAAGGACCAAGGAGAAAGGAGGGAGGGAGGAGTGTCTGAGCAGACTGCAAGCCAGAGTCCAGGAAACAGGGCTTTAAATAGGGGCAGAGCAAATCATAGTGAAGCCTACATCTGCCCCCTAGCCCCACCTTTTCAAGAAGCAATTCTCAAGGGCTAGCCATTCACTGGTTACTGAGAAGGAGGCCCGAACCGTGCCCCACAGCCCTGGGAAATACCCTAGCAGAGAACACCTAGCTCCTTTCCATCCCAATGACTGGCCCTGCAGCTGCAAATAACCCTTTGCTAAATCTGTGGCAATCTTATGAAGGAAAATGCAATACAAAAATTCACTGAAGGAAAAAGGATAATTAATGTTGCCGCTTCGCTGTCAGTTGTGTACCCAGCAAGGTTGCGCTAATAGTATTCATTTGTATGGCCAGAGTACGCATTCATCCTTTTAATGATGGGAGACGATAAAGTAAGCATAAAATGAGATTCATTACCTAGGAGGTGTTACAGCATGAAGAATTCACTGACAGCAGAGAAGCTGGACTGCTCCCAAAATGTAAATATCTAATGGAGTGCTATTTTGTCTTCAGATATGTAGAACAAAGGATCCAGGCAGCTCATCTGTCCAATGGACCACCAGATGGGCTGAATATTGATTATTTCATCTTTATGTATAATGCCCCTCTGTTTCCAGTGTCTCAAAGTATCACAAATGTTCCAATTGTTGCTAAAAGGAAGTGAGAGAGTGTTCATGACTACATTTACTCAAAACTAAGGTCAGAAAGTTTCACCAAATGACGTGAAGCTTGGCCAGACGGGAATATCCACAATGCTCCAATCCTGGGCATTTTTTGAAACACACAGAAGTAACACACAGAAGTAACAACTTATAAAATGTACAAAAGTGTTTATTTTTCCCTGACATGATACTAAATGTGCATTTTGGGTCACTTGGGGTGATTCTGCATTGGAATTATGGTGTGTGGGGGTGGGGGGGGGAGGAGGAGGCAGGATGGGGTTTTTGATGTGGAAACACATCTACTGGCACTCCCCCTGTAATGGAGATGAATACGGATGTTACGTCTGATTGTCCTCAACGAGGATGCCTCATCTAAGGGGAAATGTACATCTTTTTAATTTTTTTACTCATGGGAGGGTGGCTTTTAAGTCAGCTAACCACTGGTTCCATCTCCCTGCCCAAATTCCCAAATAGAGAATGATCATGTTGCTGTTTTTTCTTTGTACAGAGATGGCACTTTGCACATGCTTGGAGCCACTCAGTCCATGGTGTCAGAATTTTCCAAAGGAAAAAGCTGTACATTTTTTGCCAAAGACAAAGGACTGGAAAATTCTAAATCTTTGTTGGTCTTAAGGGTACTATTGGACTCAATTTTTGTTATGCTACTTCAGACCAACACGGCTACCCACTGGAACATGAGATGGTGTTGGGATTCTTTCTGATATTATGAAGAATACTGGGAGCACTAGAGCTTCTATTTGAACTATCTTACTAAAGAAGGCTTGAAGCAAGAAAGAAAAGACTTGAAGGGGGGGCAAGGAAGGATAAAGAGAAGGGGGAACATGGTGTTTGAAATTTCTTCTTTATTCTTTTTCTGTATATTCTTATATAGATGGTATATAACACCTCAGGTAATTGCAAAGATTTCAAAGCGATCTGATTGTAAGTGCGGGAAATGTCATGCTAAAGTGGGGTTTCCCCCCCTATATGTGGTGGAGGTATGGCTTAGTGCATAGATACTAGGCTAAAGTTCATACTGTTTTAGAAGAAACGTTTCATGATAAGTACCTAATGAAACCTGGAAATATGTTGTTGAGTATCTGTCCGGAATAGCTTTTCACTTGTGCTAAAAACCTTTTTCTTTTATGTTACTACTGCAGCAAGGTTAGTATTGGGTAAGAATTGGAAATCTCAGGAAATACCAAGTGTTAGTTACTGGCTAAAATGGCTGAGCTACTAAAAAAGGTAAAACTGACATCTATAGTCAAAAGGAAACCCGTTGAAGAATTTCAAGAACAGTGGAATTTTCTCTGGGGTATTTGGCAAAACATCAAGCAAATGGGGACTCTGGCGGGAAGATCTATCTATCTATCTATCTATCTATCTATCTATCTATCTATCTATCTATCTATCTATCTATCTATCTATCTATCTATCTATCTATCTATCTATCTATCTATCTATCTATCTAATCTAGGAAGGTGGGATCGCATTACAATTCCATCTTCTGCAAATTAAAAAAAAAAAGAACCCTCATTTGGCCTTGCTGTGTTTCACAGCACACGGGGCCAAATGGGGATTTCCTATCCCCTGGGAATTCGAAGCAGGCACAGCTCAAAGGAGTAAAAACATTCATAATAACCATTTGGCCATCTGAACAACAGGTCTGGGAACTAAGGGATACTAGCGAAAGGGAGGGGAAAGAATGTGAAGGGAGGGTAGGGAGTCATAAAACACTGTAGCAGGTGTCAAACCAAAACATCTGTGTTACATCAGGGCAAGACAGGTCAAAGCACCCTTTAGCCGCATGTAGAATCAGCCTTGGAGCTGCCCTAGCATTGAATCTGACCCTTGTTCAAACTGGTCATTGGCCCATCAAGGTTAGTATTGTCTACTCAGATTGACAGTGGCTATCCAGTGTCTCTGGCAGAGGCCTGTCACATCATCTACAGCCTGTTCCTTTTCCCTGGAGATGCCAGGGATAGAACCTGGGATTTTTCCCCCCATGACCAGCAGATAGTCTATTCCTGAGCCCCGCCTCTCTATTGCAAATGTAGCATTATCACATGCTACTAATTTACTTTACTAGTGTACTCTTGTGATCCATGTTCCGTTGTCTGGGGAAGTGTGCACGAAAGCTCACACCTTGAATAAACCTTTGTAGGTCTTCCAGGTACTATTGGACGCAAATTTCAGAGTGAAGCCTGAAATTCATAAAAGAGAACAAAAGCTTCCTTGCTGACAAGCTGTCCATTAAGCCACTGCTCCTATAATACAGGAACCAAGCGAGGCCTGATTTCTGCACAGGGCATGGTAGTTGACGGGGAGTGGTTTCAGTGTTATCAAAGGGTACAGTCAGTACGGTGTAAAGAAGGGAGAGTATTTAAGATAAAAGTGGTCTGGGACACACGGCTATTGCCTTGAGTCTGGCACGGATAAGTGCCATAGCAGGTCATGAATCGTACTTTTTTCTTCACAAATTATGACTAATAAAACTGTCAACTAAAACAGCATGAATATTTATTTCCTGCGACCCAGAGATACACCGTTCTGCTCAATTACTGCCAGAACATTTTTCTGGAACGCTCTGGGCATTGCAGTTTATGAGCAAATGATCTTTCTGTCCGTGCTACCTTAACAATACATTGAAGTGCTCTGGGTCAAGTTCTGAGTAGACTAGTGAAAGTGAGTAGACTACCTCAAGTGGGATTCTGACATGCCTGAAGAGCCAGCATGCTGTAGTGGTGAAGAGTGGCAGCCTCCAATCTAGAGAACTAGGCTTGATTCTCCATTCCTCTTCCAAAAGAAGCCAACTGGGTGACCTTGGGCCAAGCATGGTTTCCTCAAAACTCTCCCAACCCCACCTCCCACACAGGGTGCCTCTTCTGTGCAGAGGAAGAGAAAGGTGTTTGAAAACCACTTGGGAAATCCTTCAGGTAGTGGAAAGCAGGGTATAAAAACCAGCTCTTCGTGCTGAGAGACCCAGAGAAAATTCTTTAATTTTATGAGAGGTCTACTAAACTCAGTGTTGTTCAAAAGTTCCTTGACCAAGGTAGATGATGTTGCTAAGACACCAGTGTTGACCCTGAAACCCAGTATTTTCGCTGACTATGTGGGGGGAGGGGACTTGGAAAAAAAACCCTTTGAGGTAGAAGGAGAAGAGTTGGTTCTTATATGCTGCTTTTCTCTACCTGAAGGAGTCTCAGAGCAGCTTACATTCGCCTTCCCTTTCCTCTCCCCACAACAGACACCCTGTGAGAGAGGTGAGATTGAGAGAGCCCTGATATTCCTGCTTGGTCAGAACAGCTTTCTCAGTTCTGTGGTGAGCCCAAGGTCACCCAGCTGGTTGCATGTGGAGGAGGAGCAGGGAATCAAACCCAGCTTGCCAGATTAGACATCGGCACTCCTAACCACTAGGCAATGTTGCCTAACTGTCGGCAATGTGATTTTTCACTTCTGAAACCTGAACACGTTGCTTAGAAAACCTGTTGTTTGGAACCAGCCATGCAGCAGGCTGGGATACAGAGAAACTCACATGTGAACCTGCTAGAATGAAAAGAAAAGGCGAATGTCATCCTCAGACACTATCAAGGAGGATCCCAGGAAGAAGAAAGAGGGGCTAGTGATGACAGGGATAATCATCATCTTTCTTAACAATTTATGCACACCATCCATTTTGCTTATTGACTTGTAGGGTGCATTTTGGGCTCAAGGAAGATGCTCACACATTTCCATTGGCTTAAACAAGGCTTTATTAATACTCCCCAGGAGTTTTGCCACAACATTGGAGAGGGAGCCTGGCTTGAAGTCAGAAGACCACAAGAACTTGGACACCAGCGGCACCCTGGAGCCCACCTGGAGCCCTGCTGGGAACACAGGTCTCCTTGCTGCTGGGATCCCATTCATGGGAAGAGCCTTGGGGCCCACCCAGTTCCTCTGCAAAGAATGTGGATCCTCTTGCTGCTGGATTCCCACCATAGGGAAGTGTCCACCTGGGGTGCCAAGAGGAAGCGCCCACTGCCCTTGGCACCACCCCAGGCCACCCAGCACTGTAAGCCCCGGTGTGTGGAGGAAAGGCACCCACCTCCTTCTTGGTCCCATCCCAGGCTACCTGGCATTGCGAACCCCAAGCCTCCCCGGCCAGGTCAGCCCTGCTCACAGACCTGCCACCTCATAAGGAGGCCCCCAACCTGGGCAGTGCGATACGCAGACCGAACTTCCCCCAAACAGGCTCCATGCCATGCCAAAACCGCCAGCTGTGATGAAGACATCAAGCAGTGTCCATACAGACATAAGTTTAATAGCCGACAAAACAGAGTGGGTGGAAGTGAAGCTGCTCGGGTGGCGAGATGGCACAAGAAGCTGGGCTGATCCATGCGGCTCCTCTTAAGGATCATAGAGGAATCATAGAGTTGGAAGGGACCTCATGGGTCATCTAGTCCAACCCCCTGCACTATGCAGGACACTCATATCTCTAGCGCTCATCCACTGTAATCTGCCCACCCCCTTGAGCCTTCACAGAATCAGCCTCTCCGTCAGATGGCTATCCAGCCTCTGCTTGAAAATTTCCAAAGATGGAGAAACCACCATCTCCCGAGGAAGCCTATTCCACTGAGGAACCGCTCTAACTGTCAGGAACTTCTTCCGGATGTTTAGATGGAATTTCTTTTGAATTAATTTCATTCCGTTCATTCTGGTCTGTCCCTCTGGGGCAAGAGAGAACAATTCTGCTCCATCCTCCATATGGCACCCTTTCACGCAGTGCTCACCCTTCCTGCCACCATAGAACCTCTCCACCAGGGTGTCTTCATGCCACCCGTTCCTCTGCTGCATCAATGGGAGCTGCAGCTAAGTCTTCGTTGCTTTTTATAGGGACAGATCAAGATAATCGACGGCTGGGTGTGGTCCACCCCTATGCTGATTGGTTCTTTTACTTTTTCTAGCTGGACATTAATTTTGGCCCTTTTAAGACTGCCTTAGTACTCTGTATTGGTATCTGGTTGCGAAAAGATATTTTCCTATAATTTTAGACAAACGTTTTTTTAGTAACCAGCTGTTAGAGAAATCGATTTTCCTGATCATACACACTGGCTTGTGTCAGCTTAGCAAAGCGTGGTTGAGCGGCTCCCCCCCCCCCTTTTTCGCTGCATGATCTTCCGTGGACCTTTTTTTTTATGAATAAGTTTTATTTAAAACAATAAAATCAGAGTCCAGTAGCACCTTTAAGACCAACAAAGATTTATTCAAGGCGTGAGCTTTCAAGTGCAAGCACTCTTCGTAAAAGTAATACACTGCATAATTACGTAACTATTATTTCTTAAAACTATTAAGGTACTGTTTTATAATACCACTTTTTAAGACTGTTTTAAGGTACTGGCACTAAACCTTCAAGGCCATTTGTGCTAAGGGCCCAGTATACCTGAGGGACTGGTTGTCTGCCTATGCCTCCCCCCTCCCCAAGGTCACTAAGAGCCAGTTTGGTGTAGTGGTTAGGAGTGTGGACTTCTAATCTGGCATGCCGGGTTCGATTCTGCACTCCCCCACATGCAGCCAGCTGGGTGACCTTGGGTTCACCACAGCACTGATGAAACTGTTCTGACCGAGCAGGAATATCAGGGCTCTCTCAGCCTCACCCACCACACAGGGTGTTTGTTGTGGGGAGAGGAAAGGGAAGGCGACTGTAAGCCGCTTTGAGCCTCCTTCAGGTAGGGAAAAGCGGCATATAAGAACCAACTCTTCTTCTTCTTCTTCTTCTTCTTCTTCTTCTAAAATCATCCATTATGAACAAACTAGTGATCCCTGGCCCCAAAGAAGTATGTGGTCTTAACTAGGTCCAGGGCCTTTTCAGTCCTGGCTCCAATCTGGTGGTATGAACTCCCGGAAGGGCCTTGACAGAGCTGAGTACATTCTGCAGGGCCTGTAAGATGGAGCTTTTCCATCAGCATTTGGTTGGGCCAATGAACAGCAAGACAACTTTGAGCAAACACCATCTGGGCTCCCTCTATATAGATACTTCCCCCCCCCCCCAAAAAAAAACCTGAGATGCTCTTAAAGGGATTAAAATAGCTATACAGCTGGCACGATTGTCTAAGATGATGGTTTAAGAGTCTATTGGAAGGATTTTCACTTATTATATATGTTTTTAGGAAATAATGTTGGAAGCTGCCCCAAGCAGACGCGCCAGGAGGGGCAAGGTATAAATTGAAAAAATGAAATAGAGAAAAATAAATAATACAAAACAAGGGGGGTGAATCTCTTAATAAAAGACAGCTTTTAAGATGAGAGGAAAGGGAAGAAAAGACCCACAAAATGACAATTTGCATTTTTATAACTCAGTTATTCATTTGCATCTTGTTTTACTGATCAATATAGTCAATACAGTAAGATAGGACTCCATTTTCTTCTGAAGTCTGATGTTAGTCGGTTGTATATTAGATACGTAAGTTTGGCCATTGTCA
This sequence comes from Paroedura picta, assembly GCF_049243985.1. Classification (NCBI taxonomy): domain Eukaryota; kingdom Metazoa; phylum Chordata; class Lepidosauria; order Squamata; family Gekkonidae; genus Paroedura; species Paroedura picta. Next base: position 26,003,762 of record NC_135370.1, on the reverse strand, counting down.
CTTTTTCAACCATTTTGTTGGAGCAGTCCATAAGATCTGGTGGATCTTTTTTGCATCTTGATGCATATATGATAAAACGATGCATTTATATGCTGACATTTGGAACATTTCCCATTATAGCTCTTACTAGCTCTTGTTATATCTTTAGGAGCGATATAGCATCTACAAAACATTTTATACCAATTTTCTTTTAAAGGTTGACATGCAGTACATTTTTTATTGAAGTTTTGAAATATTAGCCATGTGGAGAAAACTTTTTAAAGTGCACACAAAGTATATATACAAAGCAGCATGTGAGAATTATAATAAATGAGTCCTTATCAGAGAAAATTGAAATCAAAAAAGGAACTCAATGATTCCCAATTTCACCATTATTATTTATATTATATAAAGAAGAAGAGTTGTTTTTTATACCCACTTTTCACTGCCTGAAGGAGTCTCAAAGATGCTTATAATCGCCTTCTTTTCCTCTCCTCACAACAGATACCCTGTGAGGAAGGTGAGGCTGAGAAGACTTCTGACAGGACTGCTCTGTGAGAACTGTACTATCAGGACTGTGACAAGCCCAAAGTCACCCTGATGACTGGATGTGGAGGAGCATGGAATGAAACCTGGCTCACCAGATTAGACACCAGTGCTCTTAACTACCACACCAAGCTGACTGTATTTTGGGTTTCAAATATAGGCTACTTGAATAAGAAAAGACAAAAATTACTGGAATAAGCAATAATGGAGAATAAAATAAAATGAAAACTTACGCTGATAATGTGGTTATCTCGATTGCCAGACCTGAGGATGAGAGAGCTCTGAGAGAACTGTAAGTGGCCGAAGATTCCCTAGCACGTGTCCTGTTTCTCCAAGTAGCTGACAATAGCCCTCCCTTCCTCTCTCCACAACAGACTGTGAGGCAGATGGCGCTGAGAGAGCTCAGGCAGACCTGTGACTGGCCCAAGGTCACCCAGCTGTCTGCACATGAGAAGGAGTGGGGAATCAAACCTGGTTTCTCCAGATTAGAGGCCACCCCTCTTAACCATGACACCAAGATGGCAGGACTGGAAGACACACCCACCCAGGATGAATCAGGCATCACGGGCTCCGGTTTCTTCCACAAATCTTAAAATGGCCGTCGAAGCCTATGCACTTCCATTCCCAGCTTTGCTCCTGCCCTCCTCCCGGAGAGGCGATATCCTGATTTATTTTCCTGTCACTTTGGTTTTCTTTCTGGAACTCAAGCTGCTAATGTTTACTATGAGCTTCCCTGAACTTAGAACCTTTCCTCTCTATAGGCTGCGTGTCAAAAGGGAATCTCGGTAAAAAGGTTTGGCTAAAGGATGGGATAGAGAGCCAGCCCCAGAGACAAGCTGACCTGTGCTTGCAAGACCGCCTAGTGGGCCTGACAGCCTCTCCAATTCCATTGCTGTCTGAAAGCATTGGGCGGAACTCTTCCCGACTTCCCGAATTGTAGTGTGACTTCCGCCACATGCTCAGGAGCTGTGAAATCTTCAAAAGTTTAAGTCTTTGGCCCCAAGAGGTCCCGGGAGAAACTCACTGCCTATGAAAGTTCCTAAAGCAGAGTACAAAATCTTTTTTTTTTTTTTTTTACAATTTTTAGAGGGACAGTTTGGTGTAGTGGTTAGAGAGCCAGTTTGGTGTAGTGGTTAGGAGTGCGGACTTCTAATCTGGCATGCCGGGTTCGATTCTGCGCTCCTCCACATGCAACCAGCTGGGTGACCTTGGGCTCACCACAGCACTGATAAAGCTGTTCTGACCGGGCAGTGATATCAGCGCTCTCTCAGCCTCACCCACCCCACAGGGTGTCTGTTGTGGGGAGAGGACAGGGAAGGCGACTGTAAGCCGCTTTGAGCCTCCTTCGGGTAGGGAAAAGCGGCATATAAGAACCAACGCTTCTTCTTCTTCTTCTTCTTCTTCTTCTTCTTCTTCTTCTTCTTCTAAAGGAGAAGAAGAAAAGGGGAAATGCAACATTAAATGCAGTTGAACACAAATGCTTATTTTATCAGCTATCGCTTGTCCATCTCAAGGCCCTGTCTTAGGAAGTAGTTATCGGAAGATTTAATCAGCCTTTGCCAACCTTTTAACCATGGAGGTACCACGTAAATATTTTTCAGGCTTGGGGTGCCAGGAAGTGATGTCAGCTGGCCATGCCTCCCTGCCACACCCCCCCCAGAAGTGAGAGAATCCTCAGATGGCAATAGTTTAAATTATCTGGGCCTTTCCTACCCCTTCCTTCTAGACGCATCATTGGCTACTTTTTCTCCTATTTGCATACTTTGGGAGGGGGCAAGTCAACATACCCAAATCAGGGGTTTCCTCTCTGCTCCGAGTCAGAAACAGACTCTCTCCATGCACCATTTTGAAAATGCCCATACCATGGTACCATCGAGGGACCTTCATGGCATCATGTGTGTGGGGACTTTTGGACTAGACTAAGTTCCAGATCCTTCCAGAAAAATAGATCTACAGAGTAACAGAACATTTTGAAAATATGCAGTTATTCATTACCATTGTGGATGAAGCACAGATCCAGGCACACAGTGCTTTGAAGTTTAAAAAAGAGTATTCTTTACCAGGAAAGAATATTTACAAATATATATCATATTCAACTGCTTCAGTCTCCTTACTAAAGCAGAGTACAAAATCTTTTTTTTTTACAATTTTTAGTTATATTTAAAATATAGTCATATTGATAAGAATATACAAACTAACAACTATAAAGAAATACGAAAAGTTGAAAGTAACATTGTAATAAACAAGTGAATAGGGTAGGAGGGCCACCTCCTTCTATCTACCTTTTCCCTTATACTATATTATATTTACCTACCTTCCTTTCTTAAGATAGTCCATATAATGACACCCTTGTTCTTCATATTCCTCTGCAAGTCTTCTATTAACCAAACTTGTAAGTTTGGCCATCTTTGATAGTTTGGCTACCTTGTCCAACCATTGGGCGATTGATGGATTCTCCTTGACTTCCCAGTTCTTTGCCCATACCAACCTTGCTGCTGTTGTGGCATAGAAGAAGAAAGTTCTTACTGTGTTTGGCAAGGCATCTGGGTGAACACTTAACAGCAGAGAAGCTGGTTTAAGTAAGAATCTGAGCTGAAAGATTTCCTGTAATACCATATGTATTTTAGCCCAAAACAGCCTTTCTCAAATTTCTCGTACCACTTCTGGTGTTTCTTGAAACCTGGAGAATATTTCAGGGGTTACTCAGTCGTAAAAAAGTCGAGAAAGGCTGGTCTACATGCTTGCTAATCCTTAAAAAAAAAATCCTGATCAAAGGCAACAATTGAAAAAGGAGAAAACTCTGAAGGAAAGCAGTGGGGTATGCAATACTTGGGCTGCTCTAAGGCTCTTACTGTTATTTGTTCTCTGTTAAAGTAATCTGAAGTCAAGAAAAACAGTGAGGCAGCAAAGTCTGCAGATGAAAACAAATTATTTAGGGAGGCAGAAAATCCCCAACTGAAGACAAAAGTATTTTCCTTTAATCTAAACACGTCCCAGCTGTTGAATACCCTTCCCTTCTGGATTCCTTGCTGCTTACCCAACACCACTGAAGTTCCACTGCAAAAGTCCATCCTCTGAGGAACAAGAAACTGGAGCTGTCCAATTATTTGTCTACTGATCACCAAACAAAGAGTAACTTTAACTTGGGCTGCTCTAAGGCTCTCCCATCCTCCTCATTAGAAGGGAGGCTTCGGATTATTCCATTTCACAAGCATTTCTGGCCCTTTGCTACTGAGGATGTTGAAAGAGTTGAGCCTCGGCTGCTGTTTGGTCCATTTTACGATGACCACAGATACACTATTATTCAGCCTAGCCTCCATAGACAAAAGACTTTTAGCTCCACCGTGACCTGGAGAACCGAGCCTGCCCAATCTTGTCCGATCTCAGGGCCCAGGTTAATATTTGGATGGGAGACCACGAAGGAAGACCGGGGTCGTGACAAAGTCAGGCAGTGGCAAACTAGTTCTGAATGTCTCTTGCCACCACGGTGCAGTGGTTAAGAGTGGCGGTTTCTAATCTGGAGAACCAGGTTTGACTCCCTACGTCTCCACATACACCCAGCTGGGTGACCTTGGGCTAATCACAGTCCTATTAGAGCTGTTCTCACACAGCAGTTTCTCTCAGGGTTCTCTCAGTCCCACCTCCCTCACAGGGTGTCTGTTGAGAGGAGAGGAAGGGAAGGCGATTGTAAGCCGCTTTGAGACTCTTTCGGGTCTTGACTCTTCTTCTTACCTTGCAAACCCTAGGGTGGGGGGGGGTTGAAGAAGATATTTCACATGACCACCCCTTATAACTTCAAAACCTCTGATATTCTATAGGAGGTCTTTTGGGAGATGGACCCCTACAGCAGCCACTTTTTGACCCACAACCTAAAGGAAAGCGTAAGGATCGCCAGAGATTAAGTCAAAATAGCAAACCTACATAAAAATAAAATTTATTTCTTTAAAAATCAACTTAATGGTTTCCCTCATCTCACGCGTATAATCCAACCCCCTCACGCTCATTCTTATCTGAAACAGAACTGAAAGAATGAAAGAATGAAAAGATCTTACCAAAGGGCGCTTTGTTGTGTGCTAAAATTTCAATCCACCTCAGTGACCATTTGCTGTTTCATATCGTAAAACCCAGTTGCAAGGTAGACTGGAAAGGAAGGCGCTTTAGGCTAACGCTAGCCTGAAAGGAAGTGATGCCACATGGGAGGAGCTTCTAGGCAGTTGAGACTGAGCTCAGCCCAAGAGAACCAAATGAGCCCATAGGTTGTATTTGAGAGATGCTTGCTGGTCACCAACCAATTTCTTTAATGCAATTCTTCCTTCCTTCCTTCCTTCCTTCCTTCCTTCCTTCCTTCCTTCCTTCCTTCCTTCCTTCCTTTCTTTCTTTCTTTCTATACTGCCACTCACGACAGGTCATCTCATCATGGTTCATAGAACAAGCTTTAAAATTACATGATACAATCCCCATAAACCCCATACGACCATGTATACATATGAAACAACAATAACAGATGGTGGCTTAATTAAAATCTCCAACCCAACTGCATCCGGTCCTGCTGTTCCAGCCAATGGACCCAATTGATAACCCTAGGCAAGATGACCCAGGGGGTCTTCATCGTTAAAAGATAAAAATGACAAGTAATGCCAATGTAAAGCCACAAAGTCCACCAGGTTCAGATCTCTACCACTCCTGTTCGCATGTCCATCCCTACATATTTGGAAATTAATTTTGAAATTAATGCAAAAGCAATTCCGTCTAAACATCCGGAAGAAGTTCCTGACAGTTAGAGCGGTTCCTCAGTGCAACAGGCTTCCTCAGGAGGTGGTGGGTTCTCCATCTTTGGAGATTTTTAAACCGAGGCTTGATAGCCATCTGACAGAGAGGCTGATTCTGTGAAGGCTCAAGGGGGTGGCAGGTTACAGTGGATGAGCGATAACGTTGTGTCCTACATTCTGCAGGGGTTGGACTAGATGACCCAGGAGGTCCCTTCCAACTCCGTTATTCTATGATTCTATGATTCTATAGGGTGGGAAGGCTGCTCGGATGTCAGTCTTGGTTCTGTTGTTAATTCTCCCAGTGAAACCAGCGGAACTTGACTGTGCTTAATGTGACTGGATTGTGCCCTTTGGTTTTAATAAGCGCTCCTATTTCAATCTGTCCAATTGATATGCTGCCCGTCTTATATTGAATAAAGACATTTATTTTTTTCCCTGTTGCAAATTACAGTCGGTGTGCTGATTAAAGTGCTCTTATGGGATATTTCCAGGCAAACACATGTATTATTCAAGAAGTGCTTTATGAGAAACAATATCGCCACCTTCTCTCAACTAGTCAGGAGAGGGTTGGGTATGAAGAAGAATTTCCCCCCTCCCTTTTCCACACCAAGTACATCAAGGGAATTTGGGATAATTTGACTTGTTCAATCCCAAGCGTACGATGAAGAAGAAGAACATTTGGTTCTTATATGCCACTTTTCTCTACCGGAAGGAGGCACAAAGTGGCTTACAGTTGCCTTCCCTTTCCTCTCCCCACAACAAACACCCTGTGAGGGAGGTGAGGCTGAGAGAGAGCCCTGATATTACTGAAGAAGAAGAGTTGGTTCTTCTTTGCCGCTTTTCTCTACCCGAAGGAGGCTCAAAGTGGCTTACAGTCGCCTTCCCTTTCCTCTCCCCACAACAGACGCCCTGTGGGGTGGGTGAGGCTGAGAGAGCCCTGATATCACTGCTCAGTCAGAACAGCTTTATCAGTGCTGTGGCGAGCCCAAAGTCACCCAGCTGGCTGCATGTAAGGGAGTGCAGAATCGAACCCGGTTTGCCAGATTACAAGTCTGCACTCCTAATCACTACACCAAACTCTATGGCAGTGCCTATTTCTTTCACGGTTGCTTGTTGCAGATTGTATATTCCTCGGGAGGTGGGAGGTGGTACATCTTTGGAAATTTCTAAGGCTGGATAGCCATCTGATGGAGAGGCTGATTCTGTGAAGACCTAAGGGGGTAGCAGGTTACAGTGGATGAGCGATAGGGTTGTGCATTTCCTGCATAGTGCAGGGGGTTGGACTAGATGACCTATCAGATCCCTTCCAGTTCTATTATTCTATGATTCTATGCATGAAAGAGAAGTTGGAGAGGGAAGTGGTTAAGAGAATTCTTTCCATGGGACACACTCAGCTGTTGATCCCATCCTCTTATGGGTTATCTTCCAACAGCTCAGATGTCTCCCAATTGAATTCTGGATTAGGCTTAAGGTCTTGGTAATTACTTTCAAGGCCATATGCGATCTGGCCCCATTGTACCCGAGAGACCATCTCTCTGCCTTTACCCCCAAAAGAGCTCTATGCTCTGCCACCACCAACTAACTAGATCCCTGGCCCCAAAGAGGAACATTGTACCTCAACACGAACCAGAGCCTTCTCTGTACTGGCCCCCACCTGATGGAACGAGCTCCCTGAAGAGATCAGGGACTCCCACTTCCACCAGGCATTCAACTGAGGCTAATCTGACCCAAACTAAAATTCGAAAAGTCTAAAAATTAAAACTAAATTACTCAAATTATCCTTCTCCTGGAAGGAAAAAAAGGGAGCATATAGTATATAAGGGGTGGCCAAACTGGGGCTCTCCAGATGTCCATGGACTATAATTCCCATGAGCCACGATAATGAAAATTATCGTCTACGGACATTTGGAGAGTCACAAATTGGCCATCCCTGGTATATACCCTTAGATGGATTGGTCTGGTTGATTTGGACGGGGAGGCCAGCAGATTTTTAACATTTTTAAAATCTCTCTCTCTCTCTCTCTCTCTCGCTCTCTCTCTCCATCCATCCATCCATCCCTCCATCCCTCCATCCATCCATCCATCATCTGTTTATTTATTTATCTATCTATTTATTTATCTCTTTATTTTGTTTGTTTGTTTTTTTTTTGGCTTGTTTGTTTCAGTGCCTCAACCATAGGTCCAAAAGGAAAAAGGCTTCAGCCGACGATGGCAATTCAATTTCTTGGAGTTGTGTCAACTCCTAGGTATGCAGAATGTCACTGATAAAGATTGCAAAAACCTAGGAGCTCATTTTGACACAACTCCAATAAATCGAATTGCCATCGTCGGCTTGAGACTTTTTCCTTTTGGCGTTTGCAGTTGACGGGTCTTCTTTTTTCAACCATTGGACCAGCAGAGCAGCTAAGGTCTTTGAGGGCCCTCGTCTCCCTGAGCAGAGCCTTTCTCCTGGCTGAAACACCAGGTTAAAGCCTGTTTAATTTGTTTCGGGAAAGGGGTCTTGAGCAATTTTTGCTCCCTGGAGAGACATAGTGAAAGAGGCAGCCCTGCAGATATGATGGTCCCAGACAGTTAAGGGCTTCAAAGGTCAAAACCAGAACTGAGAGTCCTCATCCACACAACCTCTTATGGAGGCCCCCTTTTATGGTTGGCCCTGCTGTGCAGGCTCGGTCTCCGCACAACATGGATCTGCTCCCATGCCCAATAACCACCGATAACCATGATCATAAGCAGTAATATAAACAAAAATTCCTAAATTTGGTACACCGCTATAACATAAAACCTCAGAAGTTGGCCCAGGAGGAAAGGCTCCCAGCAGGAAAGAGCACAACCCCATTTAAAGGGTTGCAAAGCTCAGGCCTTTAAAGGCCCTCCCATGTGGAGCATGTGGGCCCCTTCCTGTGTGCTAGGCCTGCTGGTCTGCCCAGCCACCTTTTAGCTTTGCAATGTCCAGCATCCACGTCCTACCTGGAGTCCCCCACAGCCACAATCTGCACCCTCTGGAAAGTTGGGGTCATATTCATTGCAACTAAAAATTGATGGTACTCACATTGACTGTTTACGCATTGGAGATTTCATGCTGGGCTGCTGGCTGGTTTTAGTCATGGCAGGTTGCCCCACCTCTGGAAATATGAAACCAAACTGCTGTGATCCGCGTAGATTTTGCGTTGTGTGTGCAGCTCCCACGAGACTAGGTCCATGGCTTGCTTTCTAAAGTTCCAGCAATCCCACAACATATAAAAAGCAACATGTGCTCTGGATTTATGCATTGACATCTGAATGTGTGGGCGGTGTGTGTGTGTGTGTGTGTTACAAAATAGTATTTGTTACTGACCACTGAGGATGGCTTTCCAGGCCCGAACCTGTATGGTCCTGTTGGTTGTTGGAACGGTATACATGAAACCATCCATTTAGCACGTGAAATTACTACAACTTATGGGAGCTCATTTTATTTCATTTGTTTGTTTGTTTGTTTGTTTTTTTAATTTATAGACCGCCGCTCTCCAAAAAGGGCTCGCGGTGGTTTACATGTAGCAATAAAACACATCAGCCCAATAAAATCCCAATATATCAACAAAACACAATAAAACAGTGAGATATTTGTTTTGTTACTCGATGGATAGTCAGACCTCACGTTTTTAATCTTTGCTGTTGTATAAACCATATAATAGAGCCTCTTGTGGTGCAGAGTGGTAAGGCAGCAGACATGCAGTCTGAAAGCTTTGCCCATGAGGCTGGGAGTTCGATCCCAGCAGCCGGCTCAAGGTTGACTCAGCCTTCCATCCTTCCGAAGTCAGTAAAATGAGTACCCAGCTTGATGGGGCGTAAACGGTAATGAGTTGCCCTTTGTTAATGGAGACAACTCTGCTTCTACCCTGCGACTTTTCCTCTGCTTTCCTTTAGCTGCTTCCCTTTGGGTCACCCCAAGCCCCATGTTGTTTTGTTTTGTTGGAACGGATATAAGAAGTCGAGGTGGCCTTTGTGTCTGGCAGTCTACTTGAGGAAATCGCTGATTATTCCCACCCCCCCATCTTGATTTCTCCCATTTCTAGAATAGCAACGAGTGTGTCAAGGAGCTCTTCTTTCCAGGAGCTCCGGAACATCTGCGCTTGCTTTCTTCTTCTGGAGACTGATGCTGGGGGGGTGGGGAGAGGTTAAGCATGGATCCTTCCACCGTGTGAAGAGTGCAGTTCTCTTTCCTTGCAAACCAAGGGGAGGATGTGGAGGGTTCCTAGAGGAGAGCGGGTGGTTTCTAGAAGAGACCGTGGTCACTCGATTTTTACCTTCCTTGAGAAAGCCGGCCATCTTTGCCTTCTCGCCGAAGGAGATGCTTTGGACAAAACAAACAGCCTCTTTTATTACAGCTATGCTAAATTGCAAGACGTGTTTGTGTGGAATCCAAATGCATCATTATCGAAAATGTTATTGCGCAATTACTTTTTTTTATTGAGCCTCTGCCTTTGCTTCCTCTTGCGCTCTCCTGGTTGTGTGCTTTTTCCTCTGCGGCCTTTCGCTCAGCATCTGTCTTTAGGTCCCTTTCACTTCCTCGCTTTTGTGTAGAGCCGTGTCGACTGCTTGACTAACCCTGTGACTTGTGTCCTTCTATTCTCTCTGGGCACTTCCATTCATTGGACGGGATTCCGCTCCCTTTTCCCTTGACTTTCTACTTTTTATCCAGTCCCACATTTCTGTCTTGCTGACATTTCCTCTTGAATGTTGTGTTGACATTTCAAAGACCGTTTATGCACTGGAGGTTTCATGCTGGCCTACAGGCTGGAGTTTTAGCTGTGGCGGGTTGCCCCACCTCTTCCTGCACTCACACGGAGGAGCATTTGGCCTGGTGCACGTCATCTGCCCCTGATTTGTGCTCCTGCACAGGAGCTGGGGCAGTGAAGTTCCCAGTGCATAAATGGTCAAAGTGAAGCTACAAATGGCTGAGCTTTTTCTGCTCAAATGTTTATGCACGCACTTTATGGGTGTCAGCGACTATGGTCTATCCCACCTTATCTTTGGCTTTCTCCTTTCCTTCTTGCCCCCCTCCATCGAAACAACCCACTAATCCTTGTGTTGTGGTATAGTCAACATCGCCAGAATCCACAATATCTTTCTGCACATTAGATCAAGATGGGACATCATGTTTGTCTGTAGCAGTAGCAAAGAGCAAGGATCCAGTAGCACTTTATCAGTCTAACAACAAGAACAATTAGGTATCTGGAAAAATGAGCCAGGACTCCTGAAAGCTCCATCCCTGCCACACATTTTGTCAGTCTTGGGGCTCCTGGGCCTATTCTTCACACCATACATAATGCACTTTCAATGCACTTTCAAAGTAGATTATCCTGTTCTGCAAAAGAAAATCCAGCTGCCAAAGCACATGGAAAGTACATTATTCTATGTGTGCAGAATGGGCCCTGGACTCTGGCTCCTTTCTATTCTGCACACTGATTGGTCAGTGCTGCAATCCTAAGGGCACTTTCTTCAGAGGAAGCCTTGAAGAAGAAGAAGAAGAAGAAGAAGAAGAAGAAGAAGAAGAAGAAGAAGAAGAGTTGGTTCTTCTATGCTGCTTTTCTCTACCCGAAGGAGTCTCAAAGCGACTTAAATTTGCCTTCCCTTTCCTCTCCTCACAACAGACACCCTCTGAGGTGGGTGAGGCTGACAGAGCCCTGATATTACTGCTCGGTCAGAACAACTTTATCAGTGCTGTGGTGATCCCAAGGTCACCCAGCTGGCTGCATGTTGGGGAGGAGCAGGGAATCAAATCCAGTTCACTAGATTAGAAACCTGCACTCCTAACCACTACACCAAGCTGGCTGATGGCAACCCAGCTCGAACCTCCGGATCAACTGCATGAGGGGGCACATGTAGACGTTGAATGACATTCGGCAGAGTATTTCTTCCTGCAGGATCTTACAAGTGAGGGACTGGCATTAGAAGGTCCTCCCCCCCCTAAATCCACTCTCTGTCCCCAGCCTTGGAGAAAGGACTGCAGCCGTTTCATGGCTGTGCCTTAAACCTCTTTGTTGGGTAGATGATGGGCAAGAAGCTCATGGCCAATGGTGTCAAATGCCACCATCAAGTGTGGAAAAAACCTCAGCACCAACCCACCTCAATCCCGTTTCCTCTGAAGGTCATTGTGAGGTCAACCAAGTCCACCCCATGGCCAGGCTGGAAGCCAAATTAGAAGGGGTCACGTGCCATTTTGTGGCTGAGCCCACCATCACATGCCCAAATTCCAAAGGTTGCATGCAGAGCCAAAAACTTTGAAGACCCCTGAAGGACATAGGAGGATAGTAAAAGAAGAATACACATTGTAGCTATCTGTCTAGACAAAGATGGAAAGAGATTGATAGGAGTGTATCCTGCTCTCATGGCGGTTAGACAAAACAGGAAAGGGAAGGAGGGCAGCCAGGAGGTAGGAGAATCCCTCAGAGTAGCTATCTGCGTAAACAAAGAGAAAGCAGTAAAGCAGACAGGAGGAAGGATACAGAGAAAACTAATCTATCTTGCTTGTCAGCTGCTGCTTCCTCTAGTATATGAATTTCCTTTGTCCAAAATCCCATTTCACAGTCTTCCCCTTTGGACGCAAAGTCCCCTTTCTGTGGGGGAATGGACAACCTGCTGTTTGCACAAGTTGCTACATTCAGAGCACTTGATTATAGTTGTGTTTCTAAGCTGCTGCATTTCATGTTTATGATAAAAGGAAAGCAAGCGCAAACTATCTTGAATACACTTTCCTGGGAGGGAACTCAGAGTTAACAGAGAAGCTACAAAAGACACCACCATGGCTTGACTTGACTAATACTTCTCTTGGAAGACAAACATTGTGTCCAATAGCACCTTTAAGACCAAGGTGCTAAGCAAGACCAAGCAAGATTTACCTAAGGTGTGAGCCATTTTGTCTGAGGAAGAGTGCCTGCACACGAAAGTTCACACCTTGAATAAATCTTCACTGGTCTTGAAGGTGGTATTGGACTCAAGTTTTGTTGTGCTACTTCACGCCAACATGGCAACCCACTTGAATTTCTCATGGAAGAGTTTAGGACAGAGATGTAGGTGTCCATGGTGTTGCTGGGTTAGGCCACCGGGATCTATTGGCCAAGATCTAGAATATGGAAGCCAAATGGCCGTAAAATTGACCAAATGTAAGTATCTAGGAGTTTATTTTCAAGCCTCTGGAGCAAAGAGCATTCAATATTCTTATATATCAGAATTAGGGCAAAGATCAGCTGATGATATATTAAAATTCTATCGGACCAAGGGTAGCTTGTATATATATCCATATATCCATATATCCATATATCCATATCCATATCCATATCCATATCCATACATACATACATACATACATACATACAGCCAGCTTGGTGTAGTGGTTAGGAGTGCGGACTTCTAATCTGGTGAGCCGGGTTTGAAATGCAACGTCTGGGCTTTTCTACCCTTTTAAAATCCAAATTAGAAGGTCCTATTGCATCATTGATCAAGCAGTGGATAGGACAATCGAGGCCAATTGGACTTGAGCAAAGTGGGACTCTTTTGGTCCCAGATAAATTAAGGTATGTTCTGGCCCCTGCCACAAATGCTGGCAGGGGCTCATGGGAATTGTAGTCCATGAACATCTGGAGGACCACAGGTTGACTATCCCTGCTGTAAGGGATCCCCATGTCTCACCTGGAGGCTGCACATCCTTAAATGACTTACGGTGCTGTATTCTCTTTCCTTGTTGTATAATGTATTTTAAAACAGGAAAGATTGCATACAGACCACACCCCTCCCTTTGTCTAGGTAGCAAGCGCGCACACAGAGACACAAATAATCTGCCTATGATCACAGAACAACTTAAAATGCATTGCATAAATAGGTGAGCACACTTGCGTCATGCTCACAACAGAACTGACAGGGTCTCCTAAAACATTCAAAGTGAAACGTCTATTTGCTGTCAGCTTGCGGGATATATATTCATCTACAAAGGTCTCCCACCTCGGCAGCTTAAACATGGCGGATAATCTCATTCTTCTAGACACAAATAAATAGAACCTGACTTTCTCCTGTAATGGATTAATCTACTTTGGCAATTCAGGGGACAGAGTCTAGCTCCTCAGGCAGGAAACCTGCTTTTTTATCAGGTTCTCTGTGCCTTGAATAAATATGGACTCGGCTACGTTTAACAAAATACAAGCCATGTCAAGTCTAAAAGGGTGCCGTTCAAAATATCGCACCCAGCAAAGGAACCGGCTCACGTGACCACCAACCCACTGTTATCTCATGCTAATGCAAAGGCGGAATGCGCAGCGCCGTTATTGCTGAGGAAGGCCTGAGGAGAAATTGTAAAATGGTTTTGGAAGCTCTGGAGAAAGAAAGAAAAAAAACACGTGTAAAATCCACAGTACGGGAGACGCGGGCTGTCTCTCAGACAGTCGCTGCTTTTAAAGCCGCACCTCAGGACCCCAAAATCCCAGCTTCAAGTATAGGTTACGGCAGGGGTGGTCAAACTGCGGCCCTCCAGATGTCCATGGACTACAATTCCCATGAGCCCCTGCCAGTGAACACTGGCAGGGGCTCATGGGAATTGTAGTCTATGGACATCTGGAGGGCCGCAGTTTGACCACCCCTGGGTTAAGGGGTCGGAACTTGCTTAGATGGAGGCCTTTTCCAGCTCTTAGTGCTGGTGCTGTTTTCCGATGAGTTCAGTCCGCAGGCGATGCTCCGGCTTTGCGTCACCCCATCTAAAAAGAGCCATTTATTTCGGGAACTTTTTCTGTGTTCCACAGGTGATCTGCCCATGTGCTCCACACTTCCTTTGAAAAGAGGTTTTGCGGCCATGTTGTGATGTATTTTGTCAGTGATGGCATCGCTGTTTTTGCTTATGTGCAGCAACATTATAACTGTTGGAAGCTTTGTCCTGTGCGATGCCTCTTGCCACAGCCTGCAGGGGGAGAAGCCTCCTTACCATAGAGTCAGTGAGAGAGACGGGAATACGAAAATAAAGGGAACTTGAAAACAGGGGGCTGTGTTGTGCTTGGGGACTTAGGGGAGCTTTAAAGCACTTCTGTGGAGGGACTTTAGCCGGAGAAGCCTCGCTGGGTGAATGAAGCCTCTCTGGTTCATTGCTTTCCCCACTCGCTCCGAGGGGGAAAAAATGACGATCACTTCGCCGGAAGTTCGGAGGAGAGAGCCAGGGGGAGGGACTTTGTTGCAGCCGCTACACTGAGAACGCACAGGTCTTTTTCGCAAGTGTTGCAGGTTGTTGGCAGGAGTGTAGCAGTTTTCTGAGGGTGAATCCACTTTTCTGGATTCACCCGAAATCGCTACATTGAAGCGATTTTAGCGCTAGTGTTGCAGGAACGTTGCAGATTGTGTGTGACGCCATGTGGAACAGCAAATTAGTAGCGTTTACCATTTGCAAGCCTTCTGCTACATTAGACTCATGCGCAATGCGCAATCTCTTAGGGGCAATTTCTGGTCTCCTGCTTCTTCTTCAGAAGCTGTTCTCGCCATCTTGCCTGCGGGCACCCCCTGAAGGTGAAGGGTGAGATTATTTATTTCTTCATCGTACAGCATGTGTAGCACAGCCTGGAGGATGTTTGCAGGTGGTTTGCCATCTCCTGCCTTTGCCACCCAAGTCCTTGGAGGTCTTCCATCCAAATACGAGCTAGGGTTGAACCTTGCTTAGCTTCCTACATCTTCTGGAAGCAGACTGTCAGGGTGAAGGGTGAGAGATTAAGAACAGAGACAACACACAGTGAAATTGTGGAACTCACTGTCACAGGATGTGGTCAAGGATGCCAACCCAGAAGGTTTTTAAATAGGATAGACAAATTCATGAAGGATGGAACTAGTCACAACAGATATTCTTCCAGCAACAGATGCAGGATGTATCTTCAAATCAGTTCCAAAGGAGCATGGGCGGGAGAACACGGTTGCAGGCCTCCTGCTCATGGCCTTTCAAAAGGCAGCTGATCAACCACTGTGCAAACAGAGAGCTGGACTTGATGATCCTTTGGTCTGATGCAGCCACGGCTCTGCTTACATCCATATGACTTTGGAAAGGAAGTGGATGATTTGTTGTCTGCCTTCCCCTTCTCCTGCATCCACCAACCAAAAGGGCATAAGAATATTAAGAGAAGCCATGTTGGCTCAGGCCATTGGTCAATACAACACTGCTTAGCTTCCAGTCTCTGGCAACGTTAGGCTAGTCTGAGTTACTAGGCTTGCTACAGCCTGTTGCTCTAGGATTGATTGATTGATTGATTGATTGATTGATTGATTTATATACCGCCCTCCCTGAGGGCTCAGGGCGGTTTACAGAAAAAAGGAAAAGATACAGATAACATATGGTAACAGTAATAACATTATAACAATAATAACATGATCATAACAATAACATTATAAAATAGAAATTGCAAGAGCCTCAGCTCAGCTCTTACTGGGACCCAGTGGGTTAGGCAGATTAGTGTCAGTCGTAGGGGGGGGAGAGCTTGGGGGCCAACTGGAAGTGTTGGTTTGGGTCGACCTCAACCAAATGCCTGGTGGAGGAGCTCCCTTTTGTAGGCCCTTAGGTTCCATCAGGGCCCTGATCTCCTCTGGGAGCTCGTTCCACCAGGTGGGGGCGAGAATGGAGAAAGCTCTGGCCCTGGTTGAGGTCAAGTGGGCTTCTTTGGGGCTAGGGACCACCAGAAGGTTGGATGTAGTAGAGCGCAAGGCTCTTTGAGGAGTGTACGTGGAGAGGCGGTCCCTCAGGTATACTGGGCCCAGACTGCGTATGGCCTTAAAGGTGAGAACCAACACCTTAAGCCTGATCCGGATGCCATGGAATGAGCAGGTGAGCAACAAGTGGTCTGCCATTAGCAAGCGAAGTAGCTAAGAGTACTCTGTCTGCATCCCGTGGTCCATGAACAATGCATGCTAGGGGGCCGTGGACGAGCATCCTTTTTCTGCCTAGCAACAAAGGCCGTCCGGAGCTCAGGACCGAAGGCATTAGGCGAGAAGAGGAAAATGCAGTTGTGGTTTGCTTAATGACTGCACGGTGATGTAATGAAATGCGAAATGGGTATCGTCGATCTGTCACCTGCACGTCAAAGCCCAGCTTTGGCGCGGCATCGTCTGCCGTGGAAGTGCTTAGTGAGATCTCCAAAAGTCTATAATGCTGTGACATGCGGTAATTTTGAATCATTACGCCCTAATTTAAAGATTACAGGCTGTCTTAAGGTGCCGCTTTCATAGTCTCCCTGTGGAATGGATGAGTGGGCAGTCTTCTTCTTCTTTCCTCCCGCAAGTTGACAGGAAGGTGCCAAGGCATGTGCAGAGAATCCCAGGGAGATGAATTATGAGAACGAAACTGAAAATGGGGACTCTCTAAGGACAGGCACAGAGCATGGAAAATGGTTGTTTGCAGATTAAGGCCAGTAAAACCTTCCGGACTAGGTAGTCTGGGAGAAGTGTCTCTCTTACAAAGGAACATGTAACCACCCCCACCATAAAGAATCATAGAATCATAGAGTTGGAAGGGACCTCCTGGGTGATGACCAACCCCCTGCACTATGCAGGACATTCACAACCCTATTGCTCATCCACTGTAATCTGCCACCTGTCAGGAATCAGGCAGAGGTTTACTGGTAGAGTCCTATTAAATGAAGCATCCGAGATTTCCAGATGAAATCCAAAGAAAGGCATTACAACAGGAGAAACAATAGTCAAAGAGTTCCTAAACAAACTCTTTGGCAGAGACAAAGAACGAAGACCCACGGACATCTTTATAGTACAAGTTAGATAAGGGAGGGGTCAATGGCTTTTCAGAGGGAGAGTGGAAAGGACAATGAAGTGTTAAGATTCACAGGCCAGGCCAGATGGTCGGTCTTTGAAATACAATGTAACCTACATGCTATGTCTCTAGGCACAACAAGGACACTTCGGGCTTTGAGATAAGGAAGTACCCTGCTGGGAAAGTAGGGAGGGATCCGGGGAGGCAGTCATGGGGACGAGAAGCAGAAGATGTCAACAGGTTCAAAGGGGCATCAGAAGGCGTTTGCTGGCAGGGGCTCATGGGAATTGTAGTCCATGAACATCTGGAGGACCACAGGTTGACTACCCCTGCTCTCTGTGAGCTCTCACCCAGCCCAATTGTTTAATAGTTCGATCACTTACTGTCCTTGAGGAAGGTCATCGAAATGTTAGTCAATTGGAATTAGGCTGCAAAGCATTAGTGAGCTTTTTCGTGGATAGTCTTGTCACTCTGCCATGACCCCCATGTGCCGCACAAGCGCGATTTCGGCTGCACATGCACAATGCGCGGGCGTGGCCCTGATTCCCTCTCTCCCCCTTCCGCAGTAAGAAGCTTCCCGGGCCACAAGCTTGCGGCCTGGGACGTTTTTTACTGCGGAGGGGCGGGGAGAGGGAGCCGCGCACGGCGCCATGGCCTTCGCGGCCCGGCACCGGGCCGCGGGCCGCGGGTTGGGGACCACTGCTTTAAATGCTTTTCAACTCCAGCTATCAGATGGTCCCCCAAAAAATCCCAAATATTTTCAGGATGTTTTGGGCTTGGCAACTTTGGTAGCTGAAAAATATCAAAATTGGTATCCAGATGAATTCTTTAAAAATACCAGTAAGGTATAAAAATATCAATAAGGTATTCTTAGGGTACTTTTTGGTTCCAGTTCACCAAATGCGTACACCTAGTGTGAACACCCATCCACTATATTTGCACCAGAGAGAAACAAATTAAGTGAGGGAAAAGAAATGCCAGTATTTATTCCTAAATTTGTTCTATTAACTCCGGTGGCACAATTCTCCAATAAATGACTTGAGGATTACGGTTTAATTTTCAGGTTGAAAAATGCAGACCTCGAATGCATTTCCTTCCTTAATTGCATGTACTGGATATTAAACACAATTATTCTGAATAGTTGCTGAAGTTTAAAAAATAGCTTCCTTTTTTTTGCGGCTCCCTTGAGCGCCATATTCTGGAGCAAGCGCAGGAAGGAGCAACACATGAAACTTAATATCATACATGAGCAGAGAGACTCTAATTGAAAATGCATTTATTATACATTTTCCTTTGAATGAAAGTGACATTACTATCGCTGTTCCGTTGCCAAAATACTGTTGTAATTATCATGCGCTTCACACATGCACACACCACAGTCCGACAGCTACAACTGACATTATCATAAGGCAGTTTAACATCTGTTTGTTACCAGTGCCCTCAAATAAGTACACAAGACAGCAGGATTAGGGTTAATTAGTTTATTAATGGCTGAACTCCATCAGTTAAATAGCCATGATTAAGTGTGAGTTAGTACCAACAAGCAGGCTCTCAGTGCTGCCACCATTCTGGGCAAAATCTCCCTGGCTCTAAGCTTAGCTTGCATTACCGCTGGCTAGGTTTATCTTCATCTCAACATAAGATCATACTCAGTAGTTTATTATGGAATAACACCAGAACAATACAGTACGTGAGGAATATGTTAACAGTAAGTACCTGATTAAAAAAAACCTTCCCACTAGAATACAAAGGAGACATAAGTTGTTAGAAATTGGCAAGGAAATGGAGAATATCAGAGCAGGAGGTGTTGATAAACAGGAGGCCTCCTTTCATAGCCGACCCACCATCTCCCCTTGTGGGCTTTCCAAGGCAAGGGACATGCAGGTGTAGTTTGCCATTGCGTTGCTGTGCATTAAGGTTGCCAGATCTGCCCTGGTCACTAGCTGAGGGATGGGGGGTAAGGCTGCCAGATCCAAGTTGGGAAACACCTGGAGATTTGGGGGTGAAGCGTGGGGAGGGCAGGTACAATGCTATGGAATCTACCTCCCAAAGCAGCCATTTTCTCCAGGGGAACTGATCTGTGTAATCTGTAGTTCCAGGGGATCTCCATGTCTCATCTGTGGGCTGGCATCCCTATTCTGCGTTGTTACCCTGGACTTCCTTGGTGGTCCCCCCCACCAAGTAATAACCAGGGCCTACGCTGCTTAACTTCCAAGTTTTGATGAGGTCAGGCTAGCCTGAGTCATCTAGGTAAGGATCTACTATAGCCTTTCTCAACTTTTTTCACCATTGAGAAACCCCTGAAACATGTTTCCGGCTTTGATAAACCCCAGATCGTGCAGAATATGGTTGGGAATCTGTGCACCTGGGTCCCCTCCCCTTCCCATTCCATCCAGGCCCATCATTGACCATTTTGGGAAAGGGTGCCAAGTCAACATGACCATATATGTTCATATCACTCGATAAACATTTAACAACTTACAAAAATATATAAAGCATCAGTTATCTCCTGCCCATTTGGGAAACCCTTCCGGGGCTGTGAAGACACCCCAGGGTTTCACAAAATTGTGGTTAAGAAAGCCTGGTCTGCTGTATTTAGTAGAATATAAAGCCAGGTCCCCCACCCCAGCTGTGCCATCAAAGGCAGGGGACATTGCAGTCCATAGCCACATGGGAGCTGACAAGGGCAATACCCCACCCCGGATGTGTCCAGCCCCACCAAACACCTTTGGGAAAGATCTCCTGACCAGTCATACCAAATCCTGAGAAGAGGTGGTACCACGAAAGGCAGGAAATAGACAGAACAGGCCAAGTCAACACATCCCCGATGGGCCAGAGTTCTCTCACACTCATGTACAAGTTCCAGTTATGTCCTGTACTTCCCCTCCACGCCCGATAACATTAGCGAGTGGTCATCTTACATTCAGGTTGTTTTCCTTTCAAGTCAATGTGCCTAAATGGAGCATCTACATAGCAGTGTTACCCGGTATTAATGTACTCTGACTGTCACTATTTTAAAGCTCAAATACCTTGGTGACTATGTTGTGGTGTTGAGCAGTAATGGACTCTTTGTGTTTGTATTTCAGCGCCGAAACGCTTTGTTTTTGTCACTGTCACACTTAACAGGAGAAAAGTCAATAGAAATTGTTTTAATGCTGCTGTTCCTCTTTGCGGAAGACACACGGCGGGACTGCCGGGCATTTTTCAGCTTCTGGTGATGCCAGCTTCACCGAAGATCGCCTTCGGAGACCCTCGCCGGACGTAGAGCCTTGAAAACGTCACATTTGTAACTGAGCAGGGAAGCAGTCAATGGCAGGTCACCGACTCCATACAAATACAAATAGATTTTGTGTCTTAATGAACGTCGAACCGGTGTTAATACCTCTTTCAGCCCTGGAAGAGGAAGGGTCCTCTTTACCTTCATGGCACTGTTTGCTGTAATTAACAGCGATCAATCCATGCATGTTTATATCGCAGGCCTATACCCACTGAGCCCAGTGAAGCACACAAGCCAGTTCATATAATTGTTCCTAGATATCCAACCTAATCCTTGGTTCCTATTCCCTGCTCTTGTTTGTCCCTACCTTGCCGTTTGACAGGTTTGCCCATCTGGGCTTATTACTGGAGATTTGAACACATTGCTTGAGGAGGACAGAGTCTGAGGAAGGCTGGGAATGTTAGAAGCAGCCATACATAGGGAAGCGGTGCTGTACAGTCCAACCTCTGAAGCTGCCATTTTTCTCCAGGGAAAATCATCTCTGTAGCTTGTAGCTCAGTTAAAATTCCAGGGCTCCAGCTACCACATGGAGCTCCAGCAACTTGACTTCAACAACAACAATAACAACAACAACTATTATGATTGTGATTGTGATTGTGATTGTGATTGTGATTGTGATTGTGATTGTGATTGTGATTGTGATTGTGATTGTGATTGTGATTGTGATTTAATTACCCGCCACTCCCAAGCAGGCTTGTGGCGGGTTACAGATGTCCAGTTAAAACCCCTATTAAAACATATTAAAATGGGGGGAAAAACCAAATACAATAGACCAACAACCCAGCAACTTGGCAGAGAAACTCCCCTATCTACAACCCCTACACCAACCCCTATCCCTATCCCTACCTCTTTTGAGAAGAGTTTGATGACATCTTTCTGCAGTTGTTTAGATCAGTGGTCCCCAACCTTTTTATCACCGGGGACCACTCAATGCCGTTTACTGAGGTCCGGTAGGGAGGGGGTAGTTTACTCCTCTACTCTCAACCACTCCCCTAACACTCTCTGATAGCTATGGTAATGTTTAAATGTTCAAAATTTAATGTTCAAAATAAGATACAGACACGCTACAGCAATGAACATAAGGAACATTTTATTTTCCTGGAAATTTTAACTCATGACAATGACAAATCAATGGGAACCCTGAACTTGTTTCTCTGCAACGAGGTAGTCCCATCTGGGAGTGATGGGAGACAATGACACCCGAAGTGTGTTGTAAAGGGCCGGGGGGATGAAGTAAAGGGCCGGGGGGGGGGAGACGGCGTCCTTCGGGGCCCACCTCCAATTAGTCGAAGGACCACATGAGGTCCACGGCCCACAGGTTGGGGATCGCTAGTTTAGATGTATGCAATTGCACACTATAGTTCACTTTGGTGGCCATTTGACCTCCTCCCCCAAGTCTTTAGACGTTAAATACTGAGAGGTGGGTACATTATGAACAGAGTGGTGCCCTCGCTCTGCATGTTCCTTGGGAGTTCCCTGCTTGTAGGATTCTATTTTCCATAGCTAGATTCCATGGCCTTGGAGACTGGAAATTCCACAAAGTTCAATCACTTAGTAGGTCAGAACAAATATCCTGGAGGGAGGAGGAGAATATATAATGTTTTGCCTTGTTTCATCCTATTTCCCCAAGGAACTGTATGAAGACGGCATCCAAATTTGAGACATTTATCTCAAAGCCGCTAGAATTTATGTTTTGTAAACGTAGGATCTGACAATGCTATCAAAAGTGTGTTTTTCCACCACCCCATCACAACCTTGAAGCTACCTCTAACCTTAAAAACAGAGAAGTAGAGCTTGTGAAAAGTGAATTAGGGAAGCTTATGCCAATAACAGGTTTCCATTCTTGATGCACAGGAAATTGAGACTGGATAACTTGCTTTATCCTAGCAACAAGGTTGATTAGCATTTATAAGGAGAAATCATACGGGAAGGCAGATCTACAATGGATAGACCAGCCTTTCTCAATATTATCCTCAATGCCTCCCTGTCTATGGAGGGGCAGGTCACGAGAGTAGTCCGTGTAGTTTATTTCCATTTACGCCAGGCGAGACTACTAGCGCCCTATCTGCCCCCAGAACAATCAGCCACAGTGATCCATGAGACGGTCACCTTCAGAGCTGACTTCTATCATTTGCTCTACATGGACTTACCCTTGGCCTTCGCCCAGAAATTGCCACTGGTGCAAAATGCAGCTTCTACAGTCCTCACTGGAACATACTGGAGGACCCACATCCAGCCAGTGCTGAGGCAGCTGCATTGGTGGCCAGCTGCAGTGCAGATCAAGTTCAAGGTTTTGGTTTTGACCTTCAAGGCCCTTTGAAGTTTGGGACCTACATACCTGAGGGAATCGCCAGTCATGTCCAGGTGCTTTCTGGAGAAATGACAGGTTATTTCAACAGGCACAGGTTCAGGAAATTCAGGAGTATATCGAGTCAGTAAACCATAACTGACAGGTCACTTGCTACCCTCGGCCAGTAATAGTTATTTGTTTGTTTATCAATTATTTATTTATTTTTTATTCGATTCAATTTATATTTTAATTTATTTTTATTTATATTCAATTTATATTTTAATACAATAAATAAGTCAGAAGCCCCAAAGTTGAGCTGAAAAACAATATTAAAACATCATGACAAATATGTATAATTTTATTTATTTATTTATTTATTTATTATATTTATATACCGCCCTCCCCAAGGGCATCTTAAACAAAGTGCACCAATAATGTATTAAAAGCAAAGTAAAAACAGCAGATATCTAATGGCATATGACAGAATAGACCAAACACATTTGGACCCACAGGGTCTTCCTCAGTTGTCAATATATTCTGTGAAATGCTCTCTTGAATAAGAACAAAATCTAAAGGTTTTCTGGGTGGCAAAGAAAAATCCTGAAAAAAATGAATGTTTAAGACATGTTAGAATGACCATGTATTTTGTAAAGGGAAGCCCAATTATATATATATATATACTAGAAAGAAAGTCCATTGAAACTTGGAATGCAATGGGCACTAGGATGGGCTCTGAAGGGGCTGCCCCCCTCCCCCCCGAGTCAAAACTTCTGTGTGTGTGTGTGTGTGTGTGTGTGTATGTGTGTGTATATGTGTGTGTGTGTGTGTGTGTGTATGTGTATATATATGTGTGTGTGTGTATATATATATATATTATTTTTATTTATTTATTATTTTTATTAATGTTTTATTTTATTAATATTCATTTTATTCAATATTCAATATTCAATTTTTAAAATTATATATATATATATATATATATATATATATATATATATATATATATATATATATATATATATATATATATATATATATATATATATATATATATATATATATATATATATATATATATATATATATATATATATATATATATATATATATATATATATATATATAAACATGGTGATAATGTACTGTTTGTTGTAGCTCCAATAAGTGTTTCTAAAGTATCTGGTTTGGAGCCCACCTTTTAAAATATGTATTATCTAAGGCTACCACTCTGTAAAGAAAATGGAAATAAAATTATACAATTAAAACATTAAAAATGCCCATATTTCAAGCAGAATATCTCCATACATCTCAGCTTTTTCCTAACTCTACATCAAGAGTGCATTTCCATGGGTGTCGGAAAAAAAAAGCGTTGTCATTGCAATGGGAAAGAGACTTTTTATGCCTACCTGCTAGGCTGATGCAATACAGGGAAATGTGTAATTCCGCCTTTTCCATAGGTGAGATTTTATCGTGTTGAAAATGTAATGAAAAGGAAAGCAGCACCTCTGCTTCACTGATTCTCAAAAGCAGAGGAAGCCCTTCCTGTGTCTCCAGGAGAGCAGAGAAGGAAGCAGACGACCTTCAGTGACCTTGACTAAGGGCTGGATGCATTCTTGGCTGCAGAAGTGTAGAATTGGATGTCCTGTGGAGGCCACAGAGCAACCTACTGGCCCTGCTATTGCCATCCATTCCTTTCCCACACCAATACATTCACCATTTCTCTTGCTTGCCTCTTTGCAAAAAAGGTTTCCCCCAGCTGGATGCAAAAGGAGTCAAGGCATCTTGCTGGCCCCTTTCACAACTGATTGTGTTCGTTTCTGAGAAAGGGGTCTGCAAGATGACTTGACTCCTTTTGCATCCAGCTGTTCATTGCCAGAGGTGTGGAAATGGACTCCACTTTGGTATTAAAAGCTGGGTCTAACACTAAAGGTAGGAAATCCCTGGTGGAGGTGGTATTCTTGGTGGTGAAAAGTGCTATCAAGTCAAAGCCAACAGATGGAGATCCCACAGGGGTGGCCCGTGGGTCTCCAGATGTTCATGGACTACAATTACCATGATCCCCTGCTAACATGGCCAAGTGGAAGGGGCAACAAGGGAAACAAGAAAACCCAACCAGAAAAACAGACGAGAACCAAAAAGGTTAGGGATGGAAACAATTATAAAAAAAAATAGAAACATTTCATTGGAGCTCATATATTTCAAACCATTTACAATATCTCTTGGCACACATGGAAGTTCTGGGTGAGTACTGGGCCTAAAAATTTGGCAATACCAGTGTACTTTTGGGTTCTCGCTTGCTCTGGAACATTAACCTAGACGATTCATTCTGCACACTTTGGATAAGGATGCTGGTTTTCCGGTTTGGAACAGGAAAATCCAGGAGGAAAAGCACACTGAAAGTGCATTCTGCAAGGTGTGTGCAATGTGGGCTTCTTTATCTGACCCTTTCTTAAGAAGTAGAAGAAGAAGAAGAAGAAGAAGAAGAAGAAGAAGAAGAAGAAGAAGAAGAAGAAGAAGAGTTGGTTCTTATATGCCGCTTTTCCCTACCTGAAGGAGGCTCAAAGCGGCTTACAATCGCCTTCCCTTTCTTCTCCCCACAACAGACAGCCTGTGGGGTGGGGTGAGGCTGAGAGAGCTCTGATATCACTGCCCGGTCAGAACAGTTTTATCAGTGCCGGGGCGAGCCCAAGGTCACCCAGCTGGTTGCATGTGGGAGAGCACAGATTCGAACCTGGTATGCCAGATTAGAAGTCCGCACTCCTAACCACTGCACCAAACTGGCTCTCCAGTTGTTTAAAAACACACCTCAGTGACCACGGACAATAGTCCATGTTATCAGGATAGCAACCGGCCACTCAGAGGTGATGCCTCACTTTATATTATTTCTAGAGAAGGATATCATTAGTTAGTAGGAGTCTGGGTAAATCGGGTGCATTAAAAGGGCATCTCAAGCCCTACATTTTCAGAGCTGGTCCAATCCCGAAACTTCTTTAGCTGATGTCCTACTACAATGCTTTTCATGTGCTTTTCATGTGCTCGCTTAAAGCACCCCCACACACACACACACACACACACACACCCATTTAGCTGCTTCACACTGACACTCAGGGAAGGTGAATGTAAGCCTCTTTGAGACTCCTTTTGGTAGAGAAAAGTGGCATATAAGAACCAACTCTTCTTCTTCAGTAATCTCAGGGCTCTCTCAGCCTCACCTCCCTCACAGGGTGTCTGTTGTGGGGAGAGGAAAGGGAAAGTGATTGTAAGCCACTTTGAGACTTCGTCAGGTAGAGAAAAGCCACATAGAAGAACCAACTCTTCTTCTTCTTCTTTAGTTTCTCTTCTGCACTTTCTCTTCAGCCATTTGTTTTCACCTTACAGTGTCCCTATTTTCAATCCAGGTCTGTTGGGACCGCTTTTACCCGAATTGTTTTTTCTAATGGGTTGTTTTGGGTCCTATTTGTTCCCTTGTGTAATTCTCCTGGCATTAATGTTGATCCTGCCAACTTTCCATGGACCGAACTGTGGCTGGGGGACAACTCCCTCCTGTTCTCCCCACCCCAGTCTTGGTAATAAAGCATTTTTACATCTTGCATCTGCAGATATGCACATTTTATATCTGAATTACCTGCATCAACTAGCTATATGTCACTTTCTCAGGGGACAGGAGCGGCCTCTGGTTTCCCGACAGCAATTGGTACATTTTGCTTCCTCTGCCTGCAAAGAAGTTGTCATAGCCATTTGCTACCATACACGTTCAGATTTCCATCAACAGAAAACCTAACCAGTATATATTAGTATATGCGTGTGTGCATATAATTGCGTGTGGATGACTGGACAGATGGACGGATAGATGAATGGGTGGATGGCTGGATGGATATATAGACGATTGGTAAATAGAGAGACAGACAGATGGATGGATTGATAGACTGATAATTTCTCAAGTGTGATCCTTATTTGCGGATATTTAAATCTGTGGGTTGAGGCCACAATGAATCTGAGCAGATGTTTCTGCAAATTTGGGGGATACTCAAGAGAAGAGGAAATCTTGCTTATTTTAAGCTGCTTTGATACTTTTTTCAGGTAGTAAAAAGTGGGTATAAAAACCAGGAAAAGGCATGAACTGGCTCAAGAAGTAAAGTTTGTGATGAATTGTGGCTGGTACAAAAAAGAGGTACAATATAAACCTCTCCCCCTCCTCTTCCTCTTTGCAATAGTCCTTACTTCAAATATTCTAACTTCTCAACATTCTAATTTGTCTATTTTACCACTATATTATTAATTTTTTTAAAGGTTAACTGTTATTTTCAGTATCGGGACGCTATATCCCCAGATGCAACGATAGATTATAGCTTGCTCAAAAGCTGCCTTTTAAAAAATGAAAATAGCTCAGACGGTATTTCCGGTGTAAAAGCTTGTAAAAAAAAAAAAAAAACTCAGGGCGCCTTAGATTTCAATGAAATGGGAGGCATTACATTCCGTTCAGCAGGACACAGAGAATGACAGTGTGATTGAAAGTGTAGGAGACTGGCGAGTGTTCAAAGTGGAGAGAGCCAAATTACTATTCTCCCGGATCATGTAAGACTTAGGGGGTGCTCTTCAAGAGGCATAAAAATGTCCCCCCGAACGAAGCAAAAGTTCAGCTTTAATCGAAGCCGATTGCAAGGGGGGAAAAGTATATTCACGGCGTCCGCCACTTACGCGGGAAATGAAATTTGGCTTTTATGGAAGGAGAATGAAAGGGAGAGGGGGAGATTAAGGATTCGGTAGAGCCTGAAGACTTTCTGGGCTTTGATATCGTTTGGGGACTGGGCAAGCCGTGGAACACGACGGCTTTGATGTCGTGACCTCTGAATTTCTCAGGACTGTGCTTTACGGAAAGGATCCCGTGCTTGGAGACCCATTGGGATGAATGGGGTGTCACACATTTCCTAGAAGCAAAGCCCACTGCACTAGCAGGCATGCCTCCGCTGCGGCCTTCTTGGGTGCCTGGCATCTGGGCACCGCTCCTTGGTCCATCAAAGTTAACACTAGCGAATCAGAGTGGCAGCAGGTCTCCAAATGTCTTTCAGGTAGACATTTGCCCGGCAAATGTCTTTCAGAGACCACATGACCTGATCCTTTGAACTTTATGTCAGGGAGTTTAACGTGGGACGCTCAGCATGCTGAGCCTAGACTCTTACACTGGGGCAGGGCCAGCTCCACCCGTAGTGCTGCCAGACAACTGATGGTTTGCTGGGGAGCAAAGCGGGCGAACAGGTCCAGTGCTCCTCATTCTACTCCCTGGCAGGTGGGAGCAGCTGTGTGGAGGGGAGCAGCCCTGCCAGGTGAGCCAGGCTGCCAGGACTGGTGCTGAATCTGCAGTGCTATGGAGAGTGGCCAGCCTGTTTCTCCCCTTCCCCCACTCCCCAGGGGAAGGGAGGCAGGAGGGAGAGCATGGCAGCCCGGCCAGGCAAGCTAGGCCACTGTACCTGTAATGCCATAGAGCATGGCTGGCCTGCTTCCCCCCACTTCCTGGCAGGAGGGAGGCCTGAGGGAGAATGTGTCAGTCCAGCCACATGAACAAGGTTGCCAGGGCTGGCACTGTGCCCACAGTGCTGTGGAGTATGGCTGGCTCACCTCTCCCTGCCACATGGCCGAAGGGAGTGCCTTGGCCCAGGCAGAAGGGTGGGGTCATTGGGGCTGGAGTTCTGGGTGTGGTGCCTCTGAGGGTAGCTGTCCCTCTTTCTATTGCTCCCTGATGGACAGGAGGAAGCATGTGGAGAGGAGCCCATGGCACTGCAGAGCAAGCTTGGCCCATCTCCTCCTGCTCCCTGGAAGGCTGGAGGACCACAGAGTGACCCTGCCAATGAGCAGGGCTGCGGAGGCTGGCGGTCTAGGCATGGTGTAATTTCCATGATCTCATAGTGGAAATAGAGGAAAATCCCAAGGCTCCAACTACCTTAGTGGAGCACAATGCCCCGGAGCCCGGAGTGTTTTAAGGGGAAGTTTTATCTGGGTTTTTATGCACATTTTGTAACCTGCCACGAGCCTTACTGGGAGTGGCGGGTAAAAAAATTAATAGCAATAGCAATAGCAATAGCAATAGCAATAGCAATAGCAATAGCAATAGCAATAGTAGGCTGGAAGCAGAAATTAGCCCCATGACCGGACAAGCATTGCTCTGGGCCAGATTCCTGGTGCGGAAATGGTCCTGGGCAGAGTCTGCACGTACTTTCTTTATTCCATTGTCAATCCTGTTGAATTCAGATTGCTTTGAACTCGGGTCTTCCTCTCCCCCCCCCCATTGAAACAGGAAAGTCTTCTGCATGTGGTTAGGGAGGCTCAGAAGGTGGGGGGGGGCTCTTTCTTTCTTTTCTTGAAGCCTCTTTCTTTCTTTTCTTGAAGGGGGGGGAGAAGCCAAGCAGGGAGCCTCTTTCTTTTCTTGGATGGGTGGGGGAGAGGATCGAAAAAGGCAGAGGAGGGAGGAAAAATCCAGGACCGACAGAAGTTGAGAGAAGTTAGGGGCTTCTCCTTTAAGGCAAGCGTGTCACATGACCAGGTGTAGCCTATCAGAGGTTCTCTACCACGGAGCTTGCTTTATTCAGGATTTTCAGCACTCCAAGGTATTGCACAATAAAGGTAGGGTCACTCCGGATCAATCCTTCTTGCTGCAGAAGGAAAATTAAAATCGCCCCAAATCCAAACGGAAATCTCATTCTGTGTAGAGGGCAGGGACTGAATCGATCTGGGGTTGGAATAAAAGCTCCGTGCAGTTTACACCCTGGTCTCCAGGAGTAACAGAGGGAATTCTCCAGTTGCTGCTTAGAGATTGGCTGTCCTAAGAAACAGGCACTCAGAGCAGTGGCCATTTTGTATTATACGAAGCACTGCAGGGTTGACTTCTCATCGCTTGACTGCCTACTCCCTTTTGCAAGGGTTATAGCATCCAATACTACGCTAGCCTTCAGCGATATCTAATGAGCCCTTCTGCAGGTTGCTTGGGAAGACTCACTCATGAATGCTTTTGAATCCTCTGCATTTGTCAGCATCCTCTACTCTTGTGCGCTAGACTAGAGCCGCAATAATATCCTGATTATCGCTTTCCGGATTTATTGATCCCTTTGTGTGCCGAAATGTTCGCTAACCTTCTTCAGGAGACCGAAACCATCTTGTAGCAAAAAAGCACCCCTGCTTGTTCCCTTTTAGTCCTTATATGATTCATCAGGATTTCTGTCTTCTCTCCGGCCTCGTATAGGCTGTGTGTTCTTAATAATTCAGGCAATTCCAGCAAAAGCCAGCAAGTAAATAATGGCTGATTTCCCAGCACACTGACATGTTTCTGGGGCAAGGACACCTGGTTTTCAGCAACATCTGCAAGTATGATAAAGCAAGAGTCCAGTAGGACCTGAAAGACTAATATAATTTTGGGTAGCTTTGGTGATTCGCTGCTCACTTCTGGTATCGGCAGAATTTTGTTATGTTAATCCTTTGCGAGACTGGCTGGGGTTGTTTCAAAGGGAATCTTCGTTCCAAGAGAACTCCATAAGGGGAATTTGATGGAAGTTTATTTATGTAAAATATTCATATCTCATGTTTTTCCCCCTCTGGATCTAGCCAAGTGAGCCCTCCCAAATGAACTGAAGGGGACAATTAATGGGGGGGGGGGTGAAGGGGATCAAGAAATTCCAGTCAATGTGAACTGAGTCCTAAACGAATTTATCTTCGGATCACCATTTTCAAAAGATGCACCAATAAGCCTTCTTTCACCCATATAAACCATACTGCCATAAACTCAATAAACGGTTTCCCCATTATTTCATACAATTCCTTAAGGGAAGGGGGAAACATTTTGTTGGGACTTTGGGGCTTGGTTTGATCCAAATTCCTCCAGAGACCCAGAGCTGCAGAATAACAGAGTGTTTTGAAAGTTTGAAGTTATTAGCTTTGTGGATGAGGCGATCCAGACTCACAATGCTTAGAGGTTTAAAAGAAACTAATCTTTAGGACTACACAAGGGACTACTAAAGTGTGTCTAGTCAAGGCTATGGCCTTCCCAGTTGCAATGTATGGCTGTGAAAGCTGGACCATAAGGAAGGCCGAGCGTCAAAGAATTGAGGCTTTTGAACTCTGGTGCTGGAGAAGACTCTTGCAAGTCCCTTGGACTGCAAGGCGAACAAACCTGTCAGTCCTAGAGGAGATCAGCCCTGACTGCTCCTTAGAAGGCAAGATCCTGGAGATGAAACTCAAATACTTTGGCCACCTCATGAGAAGGAAGGACTCCCTGGAGAAGAGCCTAATGCTGGGAGCGATTGAAGGCCAAAGAAGAAGGGGACGACAGAGAATGAGGTGGCTGGACGGAGTCACTGAAGCAGTCGGTGCAAACTTATATGGACTCTGGGGAATGGTAGAGGACAGGAAGGCCTGGAGGATCCTTGTCCATGGGGTTCCAATGGGTCAGACACAACTTCGTACCTAACAACAACAAAACACAAGGACAAAAGGATATTTCCCTATCAGTCTATCATGATTGACCTGTCCTGAGTGGGAGGGTTGGGCAGGGGACTCCAAAACACAGCTGCACATCCACTGAGTGAATTTTGACTGCCACAGTGAGCAGAGTTGTGCTAAAAGCATCAGTGGCTCTAATGCAGAGAAGCAAACATACCAGGGGTGTGGCTTTTGTTTCTTTCCTCCTGCAAAAGAACATCATTGTCCACATCTTAAGCGCCTGCTTAAACCATCCTTGTGCATTGCTTAGAGGCACCGATCAGGTGGGAGTCAATGTGGCATAAAGCGTGGCCTTCTTATTCAGGGCACTGTTGCATCCAAAATCACTTTCAGTGACCAAAGGCATGAATTTTTGGCAGTCCTATATACAGGTAAGGAAGCTGGGAGAGCAGACTATGGCATTTGGCATGCCTCGAGGTTCATTTCCTGAGAAATGTGTTATATTTCCTCCATGCAGCCACAACACCTTTAGGAATCCTTCCCCCTTCCTCTCCCCATAATGTACCTGTTCCCAAATTGTCTCCCTCACCCACCCATGGCAGCAACCTCATTCCCTTCAGCCTTAAGAAGAAGAAGAGATCTAATTTTTTGACAGCAAAGTTTGATTCTGCAAAAGAGGAGCAGAGCCCCAGCTACTTTAAGAACAAATCATTTTTACTAAGATGAGAAACAACTATGTAAAGAAGAGAAGAGAGAGAGATTGTCCCAACTGTCTAACTGACTAGTAGTTGTGGAGGGAATAAGGGAGGAAGCATGCTCAAAGGAACAGGAAGTCTCAAACTGAGCCAATCAGGACACAGAAGGAGAGTATTTGAAAAATACCAGGAAGTCCATCATCTGAATATGCTAACTACAGATCTCTCCTGATGCCCGCTGTAGGATATTCTTCATATGCTGCTGAATCAGGCACACTCTACAGATATTGCTTATTCTAATGATTTATTCCCTGTTTTGTCTACCATAAGGAGTTTCAACATGGCTTACAATCAACTTTCCTTTTCCCTCCCTGAAACAGGCACCTTGTGAGACAGGTGGGGTGGAGAGAGTTCTGAAAGAACTGTGACTGGCACAAGGTCACCCAGCAGGTTTCACGCGGAGGAGTGGGAAATCGAACCCAGTTCTCCAGATTAGAGTCTGCCACTCTTAACCACTACGCCATGCTGGTGGTACGCCTCTGTGCTACCCTTCCTGAGTAAATTGGTAAAGAGACGTTCTTCATTCTTCTGTCTTTTAAATAATGTACACACTCCGCTCGCAGTAGCACATGTGTCATACATAGTTAAGAAAAGACTAATCCCTTCTCGGAGTCATCAATGTTTGAAAGTATTACAGGGCAACAAGGGCAGGAGAGATTAGCATGGATGTTCAAGTGGCCACCTTGGGAATCCCACAGGTCTCTTGTTGGGCATAAACAACAACAGATGGACAAAACAATTTCCTTTCCACCTCTATAGAAGTAGATCTGTTCTTTGTATAAAGGATAGAAGGGATAGGAAACATTCTTGGTTTTGTACAAAAGGTTTAGATCAATGGTCCCCAACCTTTTTATCACCGGGGACCGGTCAATGCTTGACAATTTTACTGAGGCCCAAGGGGGGGGTAGACTTTTGCCGAGGGACGTTGCTGTTGCCTGAGCCCCTGCTCCACTTGCTTTCCTGCTGGTGCTCCTGACTTCTCGCCGCCTGCTAGGGACGCTGCCAGCAGCATCTGCGCAGTGCCACGCCGAGGAGGAGCCCCAGCCATGGGAGCCACTGGAGAGCACCAAAGGTGAGCCGGTGGCAAAGTGGCAGGGCAGCCCTTGAGGCAGCAGCTGGGGAGGAGGACGAGGAGGAGCCGTAACCCGGTACCGACTGATCTACGGACCGGTACCGGTCCCCGGACTAGGGGTAGGGGACCACTGGTTTAGATCAAGGATTCTTCGTGTGCTGCCTGTGGCACCTGCAGACATCTTTTCTGGGGCCCACCAAATGCTTTAGAAAGTAGGCATGGGTAGTTGGGGCTGCCCCCAGCAGGGGCATGATGACTCAGGGAACATGGGATCACCGTCTAGGGCAGGGGTGGCCAAACTGTGGCTCTTCTTGTTGTTCTTCTTCTTGTTCTTCTTCTTCTTGTTGTTGTTCTTCTTCTTGTTCATCTTCTTGTTGTTCTTGTTGTTGTTCTTGTTGTTGTTCTTGTTGTTGTTCTTGTTGTTGTTCTTGTTGTTCTTCTTCTTCGCCTTCTCCTTCTTCTTCTTCTATTTTGTAGTTGGCTCATCCTCACCCAGCGGCCATTTTCTAATTGCTCCCACTACTCTATACCCAAATTCCAAAGGTGCCTGCAGGCTCAGAAAAGTTGGGGATGGAGGCTACTGTCCTTTAGTCATATCTTGAGAAGAAAAGAGTCACTGGAAATGTCCAACATGCCGGGGAAAGTTGAACCCCCAGGAACAGCATGAGAAGGACTGGCCCCATCAAGGAAGCCATGAACCTCAGTCGGCCACGATCTGAGCAAGGCGGTGAACAACAGGACGTTTCAGAGGTTAGTGATTCACAGGATCTCCGTAAGCCAGATGTGATTTGATGGCTTTGAACATGTGTGTAAGGCTTACTGTGGCTGCAGCTGGTGTTCTCCATTTCTTTGCACACATGAACATCTTTTTTTGTTTTGGCCAAGGAAGAAAAGAGGTGAGGCTCAGGGATGGGGGGAATTGGAGCGGAACAGGAGTAGAACATCTGACAGAGAGGCTGATTCTGTGAAGGTTCAAGGGGATGTCAGGTTACAGGGGATGAGCGATAGGGATGTGAGTGTCCTGCATAGTGCAGGGGGTTGGACTAGATGACCCATGAGGTGTCTTCCAACTCTGTTATTCTATGATTCTGTGGTTCTAAGATATCTTCCCCACCCAGAAGTGGCCGAATGAAACGGACAAGTCTCACTAGAGCCAGAGTCTCAGGTGGTAGCCTCCATGGCCTGTTAGTGTACTGAGCCCTGGGGGGGGGAAGGGGACAGCTCAGCAGAAGGAATTAGAATGTGTTCATCTGGGCCAATATGAAAGGAATGGATCTCACTGTGATTTAATTAGAGGGTTTTTTGGAGCGGGGGGGGGGGGGGTTGTGCTTGCAGAATTGGTTGGCAGAACTCATCTTTCCTTCATTACATGGCAAAGGAATTGCACAGAATGTTTTCACTGTGCATTGATGTTATGTGACAATGAGAAACTAATTAGAGGCCACAACGAATTTGCTATCATGGGACTGAGTCATTCATTTACTGGATTTTTACCCATGGGAATGCAATGTTGCCGAGTACAACCGGTCAGCCTGAGAATAATCCATTTCCCAATTTGGCCTCCTCTATCTTCTCCTTACTCCCAAGAGCTGCTAGTTCCTGGACTACACCTAATCTGCCAACTCCCAGGCAGTAGCTGCAGAACCCCTAGGATTATACCTGATCTCCAGGAGACAGATGAGTTCATAACTGACCATCATAACAGTAGGAATATATAAGCAAAAGTTGGAGAAGACAATTATGCTAGGAAGAGCTGAAGGTAGCAGGAACAGAGGAAGATCAAACATGGAATGGGTGGACTTCATCACAGAAGCCACAACTCTCTGTTTGCAAGACCTGAGCAATGATAGGATGCCATGGAGGTCATTAAACCCCAAAGTCACCATAAACATCACTAAACACACATATACATGTGTATCTCACAACCTAATTCTGTTGTGCCTATATCCTGTTAGGATGGACCAGCACACACTTCCCTACTCTGAGGTAAAATAGTGTTCCCTCACAAATGGAGCAGACTTTGTATCTTGGTTTCTTTGGTATAAAACACTGCTGATTGTTCCTTCCATGCTGTCACTAACAGATATTTTGGTTTTCCTCAGCCCTGGAACTTCTTACAGTCTTTGTTAGAATGACATGGAGGTGTTGTTAATAATTAAGATGTGTGCAGAATTGGGTCTCCACCTCATAGAAGGCCAAGTGTGGATTATTACCATTAAATATTGGCTCCATTTACAGTTTAGCCCCACCCATCCCCAATTAGATAGCCTGGTTGCATTTCTGCCAGCTGATCCATATATCTCGAAATGGTTCCAATCTGTAGTTTTGAAAATTAAATCTTTGGGCATAGATTCTGGCTAAATCCGATGAAGAATTTATATTCCGGACAAATCAAAGAAGAATTTGGGACACTGAAGATCAGCCAGTGTCTGCTGGTGCAGGTGGGGCATATTCTCGGCATTCTCTTGGCCTTATTTATTCTCCAAATCTTATGGCTCATTACTTTTCTAGTTTAACAACTCCATCCATTTGCAGAGTGCTTGTTAGGCAGATTTAATACATTCCCTTCAGCTATGGTTCTGGGCAGATACATGGGTACTCCTCACAGAATTGGTAGTTATTGTTGTAAAGAACCAGCTTCAATTCTCCATATCATTTTATGTTGTATTAACTATGACCAGCTATGCCAATGTTTGATTTTATCTCTTTTACCTTCTGTTAATGCTACAGATGACATGATTATTCACTTTCTGTTAGCAGATAAGTCCCCTGAAATTACCGAGCAGGTGGCTGAGTTCTTATCAATTGTTACTCCACTTGGGTCTCAAAGGTCAAAGCACTGAAGGTGTGGTATTGTTGTTCAATCTGAATTATTCTTATTATTGTTCTAGAAAGGAATATAAATAATCTCTGGTATGCTGATGACCAGAGGAAGGCCAAGAATAGCTGATTGCAAAGGTCAATGAAGTAAGTAAGAAATTTGGCCTTTTCTTAAACACTAAAAAGACAAAAATATTGACCATTGCAATAAACAGAAATGTCACCATAACAATTGATGGTGAAGAGATTGAATGCATTCAAGATTTCATTTTTCTTGGATCACAAATAGAGGTGAGTGGCGATCGCAGTATGGAAATAAAACATCAAATTGCTCTGGGTCGCTCAGCAATGATGAGCTTGGACTGAACATGGAAAAACAAGGATATAAGACTGACTACCAAATGCAGATTAGTTCAATCTATCATATTTCCAATAGCCACACATGGCTATGAAAGATGGACAATGAAAAAACCAGGCAAGAGAAGAATCAATTCATTAGAACTCTGGTGCTGGAGAAGGCTTTTGCAGGTTCCATTGACAACGAAAGTCACTAACGAGGAAATACTATAGAATAGCGATCCCCAACCTGTGGGCCGCAGACCACATGTGGTCCTTCGACTAATTGGAGGTGGGCCCCAAAGGATGCCTTCCCCCCCCTGGCCCTTTACTTCATCCCCCCGGCCCTTTACAACACACTTCGGGTGTCCTTGTCTCCCATCACTCCCATTTGGGACTCTCATTGCAGAGAAACAAGCTCAGGGTTCCCATGGATTTGTCATTGTCATGAGTTAAAATTTCCATGAAAATAAAATGTTCCTTATATTCATTGTTGTGGCATGTCTGTATCTTATTTTGAAGGGATGTTTAAACATTACCATAGCGATCAGAGAGGGTTAGGGCAGTGGTTGAGAGCAGAGGAGTAAACTACCCCCCCACCGGGCCTCAGTAAAAGGCATTGAGTGGTCCCCGGTGAGTGGTCCCCGGTGATAAAAAGGTTGGGGACCACTGCTATAGAACATCAAGTC
The DNA here is from genome assembly GCF_049243985.1 of Paroedura picta. Taxonomy (NCBI): domain Eukaryota; kingdom Metazoa; phylum Chordata; class Lepidosauria; order Squamata; family Gekkonidae; genus Paroedura; species Paroedura picta. Next base: position 25,967,044 of record NC_135370.1, on the reverse strand, counting down.
TGATCTATCACTGGTAGGCAAAACCATGAAACTCTGGCTCACTTACATTGGCTATATCATGCAATCCAACTCAATGGAGAAAGCAATTATGCTAGGATTGGTCAATGGAAAAAGAAACCAGACTGACAAAGCCACGGTGGTTGGACACTATTGAAGTGGACACTGGTCAAAAGACTGCATGGCTGAGGGGGCAGTGCAGGATCGTGGTTTCAGCTAAGCCATGGGATTGCCATGACTGAATGGATGACAAGAACAACATTGACATGTTTTATTCTTTATTTTAACCTGTTTGCTTTCCTGGTTCTTAATGTCATTAATGGTCTCTCTCTCTCTCTCTCTCTCTCTCTCTCTCTCTCTCTCTCTCTCTCTCTCTCTCTCTTTCTCTGTCTGTCTGTCTGTCTGTCTGTCTGTCTGTCTGTCTTATACAAGGGGCTTTCTTTTATACAATTCAAAGGAAGAATTCATATCTGATTTCCATTAAAAAAAAAAACTGGACAGGGATCCTTCTTCTCATTCTTCCCTCTCTTTTGGCCTGAATTGGGGCTATATCCTCACTGCCCAAATTTCCTTTGCCAAAATAACTGTCCCAGTTATCCAGACACTGTATAGTTCAGCTTTCAGTGCTCTCTGTCACATTGTATTTCTTCCACAAGGTTCAAAGTGGCATACGGAAATCTTTCCTCTACCGTGTTATTCCCACAACACCCCCTGTGAATAGGTTCATCTGTTAGGAAGTGACTAGGCCAAGGTCAGCCACAACAGTCAGTAATTCATCTCCATGGCATCTCTGTCAGGTTGGTGAGGCTGAGAGAACGTGGCTGATCCAAGGCCTGACAGAACAGCCCATGATACCTCTTTGTTGCCTTTTACCTTTAGAACAACCAAGAATTTAGTCCTATCTAGAAGATGCATTAAACATACATGGCAGATTGATGGGTCTGTCATAGAACAGATGATGATGTAGTGTTTCAGTCAGCCGGTCTGTGGAGGGTGACTGAGAGTGCTCAAAGATTGACATCAGCTACCTGAGAATTTTCTGCTTGAAAGGGGGCTCACATGTTTTCTACATTATCAAAGTTTTCCAAGGCAAAGCAATACCTCCGTTCCTGTACAGTTTGCAAATGTTTTTCTCCAACGACTTCTATCCCTTGGAAGCAGTTCAATCTCTGTTCCTTAGAAGCACATTCAATGTTCTTTGTTGCAGATCAAATGCCATTCTTAGAATAGAACTGGAACAGGTGTCACTTGAAGCTCACGGCTGGTATGAGGTAATCCATTTTTGGCTCAAGTGAAAATTTAACCCAACTGGATTAACCCCCTTCACTCTCTCACACTGCTCTCAGTGCTGGGCTATGCACGGTCTGTGGTAAGCAGCATTCAACACCAGCAAAAAATATCCTACATGGGCCATTGGAGGAGATGTGTAAGCATATTTAGACTAGGAACTTCCTGGTATTTTTCAAATAATTTTATAAGAATTTTTATTTTTATAAATATATACAGAAAAGAAGAAGGATAAATTTTGATCACTATATATCCCCAGAAAAGAAGAAGAATAAATTTTGATCACAATATATCCCCATCCCTTGAACTCCCACGGTCCCTTTTCTCTTTCCTCCTAGCTTCATTTGGAGAGATAATCCAAAAGAAGAAGAAGAAGAAGAAGAAGAAGAAGAAGAAGAAGAAGAAGAAGAAGAAGAAGAAGAAGAAGAAGAAGAGCTGTGGTGAGCCTAAGGTCACCCAGCTGGCTGCATGTGGGGGAGTGCAGAATCGAACTCGGCTCACCAGATTAGAAGTCCGCACTCCTAGCTACTACACCCAGCTGGTTGTTACACCAAGCAACCTCACCAATGACCACTAGATGCCACTAGTGAGCACACAGTTACAGCTCAACTGCTTAAGCAACTTAACACCTAGGGTAGTACACTCTGGCGCGCTTCGGCCACTTCAGCAATCACTGAAGCCCAAAGCACCCAGTGCTGCAGCACGAAGGGGAGGGGTAGCAGCGGTGGTGGCACCCTTCCCCTCCCCTCTGCACTATGGCAGTGGCTGCTTCAGGCTTCAGTGATCGCCGAAGCGGCCAAAGCACACTGGAGAGCACAACCCTATTAACAACAGCCCTTCAAGGCTGACGTCACCAAATTACTTGCTGATTACAATTCCAACAGTCAAGCTATAAGGGAGAAAGGGAGGAGGGATCCCGGACCACACTGTCCCTGAGCTCACTCTAAGAACTTAAGGTTGGGAGACTGTGCTAGATGCATGCATGTCCCTGAAGAGGGGGACAAATGCTTTGGAAGCAGCAAACCCCTCCATTCTGGCCCTATTATTATAAATCACGCTAGAGCTTAAGTCAATGAATCATATGTCTTATGCTAATGACGCCGGGATGTGATTCATTTTTTAACAGAATTATTCTCATGATGCGCCTCGGCAAAGTCTCTTCGCTTTGAGCTTTATTTAACAGACCATTGTCATCTTCCACAAAAAACCGTCAATCACGTCCGAACATGATGTAAAGCACAATATGCACAGAACCAATCACCGAAACCGCACATACATGCAGCCTCTCCACATTTCGAATATTCTCTTTCATCCGTCCGTTAATTCTCCAATCAAGGGACTCTGCTATCCTCTAATTTATTCTCTTATCTCTTCTGTCGTGTTTCCATCTTCCCGGGGCTGTAAAATCTCCTCCGCTGCCGTTCCAAGAGGGCATAAAACTTTCAGCGATCTGTGTGAAGTTTCCCCAACTTTTTTTGCACCACCAATTAGCCGAACCGAAAGTTTCTGAACTCAAACATGACATTTAAATTCCCTTTAAAATACGGCTGATTGTTTGGGCTATAAAATAGTGCAAGAGAAACCGACACGTCAAATGAAGTCGGTTTCACTTTGCAGATGGCAAGAAGGTTATACACAGAGGAAAGAGAATATAAAAAGGTCATGAATCAGTTTAATTTATATATATATAAAAGATACCAAAATAGCAGCACAGAATTTCACTCCCACTAGAGGTGTTAGATGTTCTCTGGCATAGCCAAGTGTTCTACTTTTGAGAAGTTCTAGCAAGCTTGGTACACCAACAACAAAATGTTCTCTGTGCTGGAATATGCAAGATCTTTAAAGTGCATATCTTTAAAGTGCATATCAAGAGCATATATGGAATATCCTACAGGGGGCATCAGACAAGATGTGTAGTGAGTATATTTAAATTAGGAACTTCCTGGTATTTAAAAAAAAATCTCCTCCTGTGTCCTGATTGGCTCAACTGGATACTTCCTGCTCAAACCAGGGTTGCCAGCTCTGGGTTGGGAAATACCTGGAGACTTTGGGGCTGGAGCTGGGAGTGTATGGGATTTTGGTCAGGGAAAAACCTCATGCCAGCACGCTGTAGTGATTAAAAGCAGCAGCTTCTTAACCTACAGAACTGGTTTTGATTCCCCAATTCTCCATAAAATGTCAGCTAGGTGACTGTGGGCCAGTCACAGTTCTCTCAGAGCTCCTTCCACCTTATCTACCTCACAGGGTGTCTGTTGAGGGGAGAGGAAGGGAAGGAGTTTATGAGCTGTTTTGAGACGCCTTCAGGTAGTGAAAAATGGGGCAGAGATACCAACTCTTCTTCTTCTATAGATTCCCCCCTCAAAAGGATCCATTTTCTCCAGAGGAACTGATCTCTTTAGTCTGGAGATGAGCTGTCATTCCAGGGGGTCCCCACCTAGCAGAGATGCCACTGACTGACTTTGACTCCCAAATCTGAAGGAGAGCCACAGAAATAAAGAACAGCCAAGATCAGCCTCACTTTACCATATGGCCACACAGAGGTTCACAAGAGCCTCACAACAGCACATTCCTTATGTTCATCCATCAATACATTCTCTTCATAACCATCTTCGGCTCTTTAAAATGTACATAGGAGGGGGGGGGGACTATAGCATATCTAGCCATTGAAATGAGGCCCACAGTACAACTCCCAAACTTGCATTAAAACATTTGGTCCCCCCCACACACACACACACACTTTTTTTTTTTTTAATCCTGAGAGGGGAAATAAAATTAAAAATTCATTAGAAATCAGCCAGCCGTGATTCAAGGTTGGATTTCCCTTTATCATTCGCTGACAGAAATAACATAATTAAACTGTTTTCCATAGACGCTGCCAATTCTCTTCTCCACGACGGATCCTGAGAGAAAGAAAAGGCAAGAAGCGTTCCAGGTTTCTTGAAATTAGCACCGGAGCGTCTTCACGGGCGCGTGGGACATGTGTTTGTCTTTCTACCTTCGGGAAAGTGAGCAACATTCGTTCCGAAACAACAGAAATAGCATCTTGCCCTGAAGAGCAAAAGAAAGCCAAGATACTGGAAAGAGAAGTACCTGCCCAATTTTGGCATAAAGGGAAATCTGAAGGGAATTGGGAAGTTCTGCCTGAGGCAAACCAGATGATGAATTCTAGGAGAATACATGAAGCTGAATCATACTGAAGGCATTTCCGCACCCTTTAAATATAGTGAAATGCTTGCCCTAGGTAGTCATTATATTCCGGCCCCTCCATATGATGTCGCCAACATCCAGCATCTGAGCAGTAACCAGCTGGCTACATCCTCCATTTTAAAGCACTAGTTGAGAAATCGCATAAAGTGGATTCCCCAACCTATTTACCTGCAGGAACCTGCAGAGTGAAGGTATGGAGGCTCAAACGCACTAAAGGCACCTACCTTGTTCTGCCCTCGCACCCGGCTCCCTCTCCCTTGTTCCCGGGGATGAAAATTTCTTTTTTAAAATGTCTAACATCCTGGAGCAACGAATATGCAGACAAGAGTGCAGGCGATGCCAGACATAAATTCTCCCCCCCCCCGAAGTTGTAACACAAAGCATGCCTCTAAAGCCCCCCCCCCAAAAAAAATCAGGAACGAGATTAATTTTTAGAACTTATATGCATAGGCGTTTAAACAGAGAACAATGAATTACAAAAAATCTGCCCACTGTTCTCCCCCCCCCAGTTGCTTCCCTTCTCACAGAATTGTTCCACATGGCCAGGCCAACTCCACCAGCGCCCCTGGTCACTATGACCACCTTGTCTGGGAACGGCAGTCCAGTTGGCATGAGAATGGCCTTTTCCGTCAGCTCCCAGATGAATGAAATCCAGCTGAGTTTTCAGAGTTCATGCTCTGAAAGCGAGCATGCTCCACGTGTCGGAGAATGCTGGGAAATGTAGTCCTGATCTCCTAGAGGGCCCTTTGCTTCACTGGGCTTTGTGTGGCCTGCCCTCCCTTTGCTCATTGGGTGACATTGGGGTGAAGCTAAATTGTGTTTTTCTCAGTCTTTTTGCCTGTTTTTTTTTTTACCGTGGGTCCCCCCCCCCAGTTCTGTAAACCCATGGAGCATGGGAAAGATGCCAAACCAGGGGATCCCCAGGCCCCAGCTGGGAACTGGCCCCCTAGCCTGAAAACACCAGGCTGGAAAGAACAGCGACTCTGTCCTCATGCTTCTTCCCCCAAGCGATGAATGCTACCAAACACTGTTGGAAGACTCGCCCCTGCCTGATGGCAGCAGCTGGGTGAAATGCCAAGAAAACCTCGATGTGCTAGAGATGGATAACAGATATTTGGTGAGAACAGATGTGACATTGCGTTCATGCTCAAAAGAGTGTTGATGTGCTTGGCACGGGTGAAGATCACGGGTAATTTCACTTCGGGGGGAAAAATGGCGAGAAACGTTTTAGCGTTTGAACCGCAGCACGTAGGTATGGCAAGCAATTAGAGCAGCCTCTCAAATCTTGTTTGCATGTGTATGTGACATGTGGAAGACATGGTGTCCATGTTAGAATTTGCAAGATCTGCACTGTGCATGATTCCACAGAATATATGAAGAATATCCTACATTAAAGGAGATGCGTATTTAGCATATTTAGTATGGTGTTTTCAAATGATCTTCTTCTGTATCCTGATGGCTTCATTGGAGATTTCCTGCTCCTTTGAGCACACTTCCTCCCTGTTTGCCTTCAGATTAAAAAAAAAAAAAAGTTAGTCAGTTAGACTGCTAGGACTCTCCCCCCCCCCTTCTTTACAAAGTTGTTTCGATTCTCAATAAAGCTATTTATTCTTTCTTTCTTTCTTTCTTTCTTTCTTTCTTTCTTTCTTTCTTTCTTTCTTTCTTTCTTTCTTCCTTCCTTCCTTCCTTCCTTCCTTCCTTCCTTCCTTCCTTCCTTCCTTTATTTATTTATATGCTGCCACTCTTCCAGTGGACTTGTGGCAGTTTACACAAGACAAAAAGGGTAAAATACAATAAAACCTACTCACAATCTGCCTAAGTTCACAGAATCAGCATTTCTGTCAGACAACTATCTAGCCTCTGCTTAAAACCTTCCAAAGGAGGAGAACCCACCACCTCCTGAGGAAGCCTGTTCCATTGAGGAACTGTTCTATCAGTCAGGAACTTCTTCCTGATGTTTTAGCTGAAAATTCTTTTGAATTAATTTCATTCCATTGGTTCTGGTCTGACCCCCTGGGACAAGAGAAAATAACTCTGCCCTATCCTCTACATGGCAACCTTTTAAATACTTGAAGATAGCTATCAGATCCCCTCTCAGTTGTCTCCTCTCCAGGCTAAACAGACCAAGATTCCCCAACCTTTCTTCATATGTCTTGGCCTCCAAACCCTTCACCATCTTTGTTGCCCTCCTCTGGACACGCTCCAGTTTGTCTACATCCCTCTTCAACTGTGGTGCCCCAAACTTAACATGGTACTTAAAGTGAGGTCTAACCAGAGCAGAGTAAAGTGGTAACGTCACCTCATGTGATCTGGACACTATACTTCTTTTAATACAGCCCCAAATCCCATTTACCTTTTTAGCTACTGAGCCAAACTGCTGACTCATATTCAGTGCCTGGTCTACTAAGACCCCCAGATGCTTTTCACACATACCATTGCCAAGACAAGTCTCACCCATCCTATAGTGATGCATTTGATTTTTCCTACTTTTTTCACTATTAAAATTCATTTTAGCCCAATTTTCAAGCTGTCAAGATCATCCCATGTCCTGATTCTGTCTTCTGGTATGTCTGCTACCCCTCCCAGTTTAGTATTATCTGAAAATTTAATAAGCAACCCCCCCCCCATTCCTTCATCCAAATAATTTATGAATATGTTGAATAAAACAGGGCCCAGGACAGATCCCTGGGGAACTCTACTCGTCACTCCACTCCAAGGAGATGATGAGCCATTTACAAGCACCCTCTGGGTGTGATCTGTCATCTAGGTCTTGATCCACCTAACACTAATAGGATCCATACCACATTTTACCAACTTGCCAGTAAGAATATCATGTGGAAACGTATCAAAAGCCTTACTGAAATCAAGGTAAACTATGTCCACAGCATTCCCATGATCTAGCAAGGTAGTCACTTTCTCGAAAAAAGAGATAAGGTTAGTCTGACATGACTTGTTCATGAAAAAGCCACGCTGACTCTTAGTAATTACAGACATCTGCTCTAGCTGCTCAAGGATTGACTGTTTGACGATTTGTTCTAAAATTTTGCTCGCTATAGATGTCAAGCTGATGGATCAGTAGTTACCCAGATCCTCTTCTTCTCCCAGGAATTAGAGCTGCTACAGTGACTTGCCCTGGTGTAGAAGTTGGAGAAAGATGGGTAAAGTATAGCTGTCTTAATGAGTTGCTGTAGTGTAGAAGTGGGGTGGGGAAGGGTGGGGTGGGGGGAAGCTGAGCCTGCTACAGCGAGTTGCCCTGGTGTAGATGTTGGGGGGAGGGGGGGAGTAGAGCTGCCCCTGTGAGTTGCTCTAGTGTAGAAGTGGGGTGGGGTGGAAGGAAGCAGAGGTGGCCCCAGTGAGTAGCCCTGGTGTAGAAGTTGGAGGAAGGGCGAGAAGTAGAGCTGCCCCAGTGAGATCCCCTGGTGTAGAAATGGGGTAGAGGAAGCTCCTTCCAAGCAGACCTTTTCTCCAGGGGTACTTATCTCTGAAGTCTAATGAAGAGCTGTCATTCTGGGGGATCCCCAGGTCCCCCCTGGAGAGTGGCATCCCTGGGCCTCTGTGGGGCACAAGGCCATAGTGTCCCCCTCCCAAGCAGCCCTTTTTCCCAGGAGGACTGATCTCTGTTGTCTGGAGATGAGCTGTCATAGTAAAATTCTCCCTCCAAAACAGCCATTCCCCCGGAAAGCTGAACTCTATAGTCTGCAAATGAATTCCAACTCCAGGAGGTCTCCAGGCTGCACCTGGGTTAGGAATGTTCTTTGAAGTTTGGAGGTGGAGCCTCAAGAGTCTGGGGGGGTGGGTAGGAGAAGGAGTAAAGGCTGCCCGCCAGCCCCATAGGTCCCAGCATGGCCTCTGCTCTCCCTCCCTCTTAGGTGTCTTCTCCAGAACGGGTGCCTGGAGATCAGTGGTTATTCCTGAAGATCTCCCAGCCCCCACCTAGAGGTGGCAACCCAGCGGCTGCACATGGAGGAGGAGTGGGTGACCAAACTGGGTTCTTGAGATTAGAATCTTGTACTGTTTATTCACCTCCAACATGCTGGATCAAAAGATCCAGCAGGGAACAGGTCGGGAGGAGGACCAGCACCAAGGACAGCAACAGAGCAGGCATGTGTGCTAGTGCCCCTTGTATTACTGGGAACAATGGGCTTTGCCTCTAGTGTTAACATAGAACCATAGAAAGCCATCATTAGAAAGTCTACTAATAATCCAGTGGCTCTTACTTGCAGGAAAGTGTTCTTAGGACAGCCCTGGTAGCCAGGGTCTTATGGTCAACTGGAAACGCAATCGACAGCACAATTAATCAGACCAGCAAATTGGTTTATGTGGCCCCGGAAACATGCAAATTACCAATGAAACCATTGTGTGACGTACTCTCAGTGTGTCCTGTTTGTCAAATGATGGGCAGCAGTATTTGAAAAATGTCAGACAGTCTACAAGGGCAGCCCCATGTGCAACGCAGTGCAGTAATCTAATGACTTCAGATATGGATGCAGCTAGGTCTTGATGTTGCAGTAGCAAGGTTATTTGGCATCCCAGCTGAAGGGGGGGAGGAATCAGCTTGTCATACTGTTGCAATTAAACAACGTTGCTTACAAAAATATTCCCTAACAATGGCCCTGATTGTAGAAAAAAGTAATGTCCTGTGTTTTCACTAAGGAGGCAAGGATTCCCTTCTCCAATGGGTTTACAGGAGAGAAAGCAGTGTAGTAGATGCATAAGAAATGGTAACACTATTTCCTCATGGTAGACATGAAGCTGCCTGATACTGAGTCAGGCCCTTGGGCCATCAAAGTCAGTATTGTCTACTCAGACTGGCAGCTGCTCTCCGAGATCTCAGGCAGAGGTCTTTCTCACCACCTCCTACCTGATTGTTTTAACTGGAGGTGCTGGGAATTGAACCTGGAACTTTCTGATTGCCAATCAGTTAATTTGTGTGATTCTTCTTCTCTGCCAGTGAGCAACAGCCCTTCCTTGGTGGTCTCTAGAGCTGCCAGCTGTAGGTTGTGAAATACCTGGAGGTTTTGAGGGTGGAGCCATGTAAGAGAGGATTTGGGGGCATAATGGCCATTTTCTCCAGGTGAACTGATCTCTGTCTCCTGGAGATCAGTTGGAATAGTGGGAGATGTTCAGCTACCACCAACTATAGTGGCCTCCCATCTAGCTTCTAGCCAAGGCTGACCCCACTTTGCTTTTGAGGTCTGAGGAGCCTCGCCCAGCCGGGGCTATCCAGGTGAGGGCATTGAGGCCAAAGGTCATGTGGAATTATCTTTCACCGGAATGGGCTTTCTCCACTGCAACATAAAAGAATGCACATATAAAGAGGCATTTCTCCCTGAGGTTGAAAACGATTTTGGAATGTACCCTCTTGGGAAGGGATCCCGTGTGCCCTCCAGAGGGTAAGATTGCCAGATCCAATTTGGGAAACTCCTGGAGATTTGGGGATAGAACCTGGGGAGGCCGGGGACCTCAGTGGGGTACAAGGCCATAGAGTCCACCCTCCAAAACCTCCAGTTTTTTGGTCCAGGGGAAATTGATCTCTGTAGTCTGGAAATGAGCTGCCATTCAAGGGATCTCCAGGTTCCACCTGGAGGCTGGCATCCCTGGTCACTCATGAAATAAAAAGACTTCCCAAGACCGTTTATGCACTGGGAACTTCACTGCCCAAGCTTCCATGCAAGAACACAAATCGGGGGCAGATGAGGTGCACCAGGCCAAATGTTCCCCCATTTGGGTGCAGGAAGAGGTGGGGCAACCTGCCACGACTGAAACTCCAGCCTGCAGCCCGGCAGGAAACCTCCAGTGCGTAAACGGTCCAAGGGAAGCTCAATCCCAGTTTTAGCAACTTGTCAATGATGGTTATTTCTGGGTTCTTATTACCTCTCTGAACCTCTAATGACAAATCCACACAATCGTTGTGAAGCGAGGAGTCGGCCGCTGCTTTCTTTTCTAATTAAAACTCATAATTACATTTTTTTTGATTAACTCTGAATTAACAATAAGATAGATTTGCTATCGGTTTGTTGCATTCCCCGGCATAAAATCGGAGCGCGACAAATTTCGCTTTCCCCCTAATACAGATATTTTTAGTCATTAAGATAAGAGCAGAAGGTACTAAAAACTAATTTATGCTGCACAATCGACGCCGATTTACATATATTTGACAGCTTCTTTGGAGGAAGCACAAACACACCATAAACAGTTCCCATAAAGTCTCTCTGGCAAGCAAGAGTTATGCTTGCTAAAAGAATTTTGCTCATTGCAAGGAAAATGAACTCAACATAATCACCCCAAAAAAACACCCCAAACTGAAAAACCTAAAAACCTTTCCATCAGGATGAATGACGGCACTTTTAGTAGCCCAAGTTTTGGTAATCCTATTTGGAATCCAGCTGACCTTACAAACATAATTCAGTTTTCTGCAGACGCATACAAACAATTTAGCCTCTTTGGGGGAATTGTGAGACTTGGCAGAGGAGTAATCACTTCCCTGTACATTCGGGAGTCGAAACTCCTCTGCGTCTGCTTTTTTCTACTTCTAACAAATCTAGTTTGCAAATTCTGAATGCTGTTTTTATTATTTTTTTTACAAAGAAATCACAGCTTCCCGCAATGGCTGTTCCCAGGCGAGATGCCAGCCTCCAGGAATGACAGCTCATATCTAGAGGTCAGTTCTTCTGGAGGAAAGAACAAGAGTCCAGTAGCACCTAAAAGACTAATGAAATTTCAGGTCGTTTTTGAGAGTCACTGCTCGCTTCGTCAGATACAGCTAGCAGAAGGGCATTTCGGTACCCGTTAAATGTAGTGAAATGCTTACCTTTCATAGTCGTTATATCCCGGAACCTCCATATGATTTTGCCAACATTCTGCCCTTGCACTCACCTCCTTCTCCCTTGTTACCCGGTGACGGGAATGTCATGGGACTCATGCTTTAAAGCATGGAGAAAGGGGATTGGTTGCCTGGATTGATTGACAGGTGGAAGAGAGTCAAGTATAAAGCACGTTGCTCTCTTCCACCATTTCCAGCAGCCAATGTGGAAGGTGAGAAGCACGAAAAGGCAGCAGACAAAAGCAAAATGGTGGGGAGGAGCTTGAAGGCACGATAATATTTAGAGCTACGCCCTTCAGCTGATGTAACATTATTTTTACTGATGTGCAGAAATGCCCTATGAGTTCATTGGTCTTTATATTTCGGAGAGTGAAGTGCTTTCAGATGCTGAATGACAATAGCAGACAAATAACAATAGCATGTGAATGACAATAGAAGGCATGATGGGATTGGGTGTGATGTACAGAGTGGGAGGTAGGCATGAAGAAATCAGTCTTCGGAATGAGACAGGAAACCTCGGTCCCGATTCAGTCCAGGAGGACACAATGTCTTGAGCTGCTTTATCGGTTGCAATTCAGCAATCTCTTTTTTGAATCTCCCTTTGAGTTTCCTTTATGAGAGAGCTGCAACTCTTAGGTGAGCAACTGAGTATCCTGGAAGATTCATATGTCCCCTTACTGGTTTTTGAATGTCCATTTATTCTTTGTTGCTTCCTCTGACCTAGATGTCTCAGCCAAGCCAGATCTCATCAGATGTCTGAAGCTAAGCAGGTTCTGCCCTGGATAGTACCACCAAAGAAGAGTAGGGTTGCTATGCAGAGGCAGGCAATGGCCAGCCACTTCTGCTCATGTCTCGCTCTGAATAGGATAGCCCAGGCTAGCCTGATCTTGTCAGACCTCTGAAGCTAAGCAGGCTCAGTCATGGTTGGTACTTAGATGGGAAGTCCAGGGTTGCTATGCAGAGGCAGGCAAGGACGAACCACCTCTCTGTGTCTAATGCTTTGAAAACCTTAGGGAGTTGCAAATCGATTGCAACCGGATGTCACATCCCACCATCACCACTATGGTTTTCTTTCAATGACATTTATTTTTCAGGGGATGGGGAGTATCCTTGTACAATTAGCTTTAGCCATTTCGAAGTACTGTACACAGTTGCCTGGCCATCTTTGAAGAAGATCCGTGAAATGTAGGACACCTTCTTCACCTTACACCTTGCGGTGATGCATATTCCGATCCCTCTCCTCCCCAGGGAAATGTTACCTCGCCTGCCTCCCACCTTCCATTTAGATACTTAATTTGATGTGTAATCCCACATTTGTTTCCCGTCCATATTATTTAAGGGCCGTGCTCCCACTTTATCCTTCTTTCATTACTTCCCCCCTCCCTTGCCGTCTCTCCTCTCTCCGAACGCTCATGCTTGATACTTGGCATATGAGTAATGACATGTGTTAAAATTCATAAGGAGCTTCATACATATAGAGTGGAGCGCTCCTGTGGCATTAAATGACAACCCATAGGGGGAAGATGGGATTCTTTGTGACACTCCCTTCTTTCCGACTTCCCGGCAGAAAGAATTCGCCGAACTGTCGTCTTGGCACCAGAAGTTCACTCATCAGTGTGAACTTCCAGTCAGTTTAATCCGGCTGACTCGCTTGTCCGTTCCTTTTCGTCTCTCCTAGTCCTTCTTCATGGAGCATTAAGTTGAGGTACTTCTTGTTTCCTCAATGAACATCGCCTTTGAATATCGGGCCCGAAGGGCACCTGAATAATAGTCGGTTCTTATTTCCCTCATGTGTGGTGGCGTCTACCAACACGAAACTTCATTCCTGAGGGGAGCCAAGTTGGTCTGCAGTGAGAGAGATTCAAATCCAGGAGCACCTGAGAGCTTTTGAGAGCCAATGCTCCATTGCAGGGGTAGTCAAACTGCGGCCCTCCAGATGTCCATGGACTACAATTCCCAGGAGCCCCTGCCAGCATTTGCTGGCAGGGGCTCCTGGGAATTGTAGTCCATGGACATCTGGAGGGCCGCAGTTTGACTACCCCTGCTCCATTGTTAGATGTGAGGAGGCACACTTAGAAATGTAGCCCACAAGTTTTATTTTGATTCACACTCAGGTTTTTGTGTGTGTTGTGTGTGTGTGTGTGGGGGGGGTGAGCTTTGGAGAGTCAAAACTCCCTTTGTCAGGAGGATTTATAGACTTTTTGCATGAAAATTGGGGGGGGGGAGTGAATTGATGTTCTGTGGATTTGCTGGGTAAGGGGGAAAGGTTATTTGATAATAGAAAAAGAGAGCTTTTTCTTTGTAATTACGGAGTATGTGATAAGTTTGTGATTTTATGTGTATTTTTCATAGAGAAAATCAGAAGCTTCCTCTTCATTATTTCATTTTATGCTTTCCTTTTGTTTGTTCTCCTTTTCCCCTTTTCTGCTTTGTATTACTTTTTGTTAATTTTTCATCTTCTTTCTTTTAAAAACTTCAATATTTTTTTTAAAAAGCTCCTGTTCTCAAACATAAGTAGACACTCTTTGCAGCATAGCCCACAAATTGCATTTTGATCTGTGTCTAGTAGAAACGTGGAGACCAACAAGCATTCCAGGGTATAAGTTATCAAGAGTCAAATCTCTCAGAAATTTAGAAGTGGGGATTTCGATTCATGTCTGATGATTGAGCCTCGAGTCCCAGAAACTTATGCCCTGGAAATCTTGTGGGACTTTAAGCTGCTACTAAATTTGATTCAAGAGGAAACTTCTGGGCAATACAAAGAGTGTGGAAAAGCCACCTGGACGCTTTCCCCACCGGTGGCACCACTCCGAGCTGCCACCAGTTCTTTGTGATGGGACAGTTAGCCTCTCCTCTTCCCGGGTCCAGATGATGGAAGATTTTCCCCACCAGACCCAGTCTGCCCCGGATTACTGCCTCCACACGAGGCAACCAGGGCAGAAAGGTTCCGCCATGCTATGAAGTTGTGTTTTTTTTTAATTAAGGGGGGGGGGGAATTGCATTACAACACAATCCCCCCTTCATGATTTTTTTTTTTAAATTCCCCAGTCAACTCCGTGTCATAGCAAGACACCGTGGAGCTGACTGGGGCAATCCTTCCCAGGATGCCGTAGGTGGGGGAGGAGCCAGGCATAGAAAGCCCGACTCTTCCCCTTCCACACGGGCCTGTCCTAAGATAGACCCCGTTGGCACCCAAGGGCAAAAAATGGAACATGGAGATATCCGTGTTGCCCTGAGGCAACCGAGGTTCTGATTTGGGCCAGGACCAGGACCAGGCCGGCACTGATGTCATTTTGAAGCGGGGATTAGCCCCACTTCCAGATGAGTGCTGGCCTGGCCTTTAGTCATTATGCAAAAAATGTAATGGAGATCCTTATATGTCCTTTCTTTGACAGGCGTCACTTCATAGGGAAAGGTCCCCGAGACACGATCAGCATATAGGAAGATGGCTTCCTTTTCCTGGATTCCAGAACAGGCCAGAAGTCAACAGCCACAATGTTGTTTATTAATAAAGCTGTGACTTGGTTTAAACACCAAACTTCTGTATTGCATCAACTTTTGAGAATGAAAAATAAACAAACAAACAAACAAATAAATAAATGCCCGAAGGACACTCCTTTTCCCTCTTCAGAACCATTAATAACAGTTGGGGGAACATAGTTCAATCCCTTCATCTCTTCCTTCAAGGTGTCAGTCTGCATTACATCTGTAGGCATATGCAATTTACTTCCGAGAGACTTGTGACTTTCATGCGACCTTCATCCTATTCACCGGGTCCCCAAGTAGCCTCCATCTGCAATTCTGTGATAGGTGGGCAATGAAGAAAGCTGGTTCCCTAGAAATTTGGTGTTCGAGAAGAGTTTTACGGTTACCACAGACCACCTAAAACAGTGGTCCCCAACCTTTTTATCACCGGGGACCACTCAACGCTTGACAATTTTACTGAGGCCCGGTATGTGTGTGTGTGTGGGGGTAGTTTACTCCTCTACTCTCAACCACTGCCCTAACGCTCTCTGATCGCTATGGTAATGTTTAAACATCCCTTCAAAATAAGATACAGACACGCCACAACAATGAACATAAGGAACATTTTATTTTCATGGAAATTTTAACTCATGACAATGACAAATCAATGGGAACCCTGAGCTTGTTTCTCTGCAACGAGATAGTCCCATCTGGGAGTGATGGGAGACAAGGACACCTGAAGTGTGTTGTAAAGGGCCGTGGGGGATGAAGTAAAGGGCCGGGGGGGGGGGGGGAGAAGGCGTCCTTCGCGGCCCACCTCCAATCAGTCGACGGACCACATGTGGTCCGCGGCCCACAGGTTGGAGATCGCTAACCTAAAAGACAAATCAGAATGTCCTAGACCAAGCCTGAACTTTCTCTGGAAGCTCAACTGTCCAAACTGAGGCTACCTTCTTTGATGACATCATGAAAAGAAAAGAGTCTCTGGAAAAGGTAATCAAATTCAAAATTTAAAAAACCTTTAATGGCATATAAACACATTGTCAAAATAGGGATAATTCATAATTAATTGATAGTAGCCTAAAATAAAACAAATAAATGAAATGAAATAAGCAACAAGTATCAATACATTCCTGCAGAATGCCCAACAATCAGCAATTACCACCAACTGTAGATGCCCCTGGCCTAGAACTGTTCCTTGCCTAGCCGATTGTCCCTTTGTATCACAGTGGCCAAGAATTCGGCCCCCAGCTCCGTTCTTTCTGGTGATCTATCAGCTAGCAAAGAGCCTCTTGTGGCGCAGAGTGGTAAGGCAGTAGACATGCAGTCTGAAAGCTCTGACCATGAGGCTGGGAGTTCAATCCCAGCAGCCGGCTCAAGGTTGACTCAGCCTTCCATCCTTCTTTCCGAGGTCAGTAAAATGAGTACCCAGCTTGCTGGGAGGTAAAACAGTAATGACTGGGGAAGGCACTGGCAAACCACCCCGTATTGAGTCTGCCATGATGACGCTAAAAGGCGTCACCCCAAGGGTCAGACATGACCTGGTTCTTGCACAGGAGATACCTTTACCTTTACCTTTATCAGCCAGCAAATGTCTAATGATTCCGTCCATAGGGCCGGAAAGTTCCACCGTGATAGGAACAATAAGTCCATGTCCGAGCGTAAAATGTGATGGGCAATAAAGTAAAATACGTGGCAGTGAGTCAGGCTCCCATTGAAAAGTCAATCATGCCAGGAAACGTTGAAGGTGGTAGGAAAAGAGGAAGACCCAACAGGAGTCTATAATGAAAGCCATGGGCTGTAGTTTGCAAGCAATGAGGAAGGCTTTTGACGAGAGGACATCTTGAGGTCATCTATTCAAAGAATTGGCATAAGCTGGAAGCACTTAAGAGACACAGCTCATCAAACCTAACTGACACCTTGCAGAACAGCTTTGCTTGGACGCACCACGAGTGGGCACGATTCCGCTTTCGGCCCTCGATTTCTAATGCAGGGATTCCAGCCTCCAAATGCTACCTGGGAGTCCCCTGAAATTAAATATCCTCTCCACGATACAAAGATGAGTTCCCCTGAAGAAAAGGGATGCTACAAAGGAGGGTGGACTCTTGAGCACTGTGCCCCACTGAGATCCTTGTCCTCCCCAGGCTCCATCCTCAAATCTCCAGGAGATTCCTGACCTGCATCTAACATCCGTAACCCAATCCCCCTCTGGTTACCAGGGAGAACCATATTCCCTGGTAACCATATTCCAATGTCACCTCGACCACAACGGTTATGTATCTTGCACGGCTATATTTGGTGAGGAACAGGCCTCACATTGCAATCAGGCTATATTTAGACTTTTAGTTTTGTTCAGGAACACAAAAGAATGCACATCAGATGACAAAAAAGCAGCATCGGGAGGCCTAACCGAATATCGAAGGGTGTTAACGAAGACTGCCCCCGCTAAATAACATTCAAACATGACTTAGAGCTGGAATCAAATGGCATCGTTCGAAGAAACATGTTCGTAGCCTAGCTATTAATTTGAAAATTAGCTTGCTGGACTTGGATGGCTTACATGTTTTACAAAGGAGGCGGAGGAGGAGGAGGAGAAGAAGAAGAAGATGATGAAGAAGGAAAATAAGTGGTTCCAGAGAGAGAAGGGCTAATCTTTCCCTGGTGACTGACAAGCTCCCTATGGGGAGAAGCTGCCGGGTATAAATGAAACAAACAAACAAGCAAATTTGCTAAATAAACAAAACTCAAACAAACACATAATTTTGGATGTAGATAGACCTTTGGAAAATCTCAAATGATCTGTCAGTTTTTCAACTTTTTTTTTCTTCTTTTCTTCTTTTCTTTTCTTTTCTTTTCTTTTCTTTTCTTTTCTTGAAGACATCCATCCAGCCACAACCAGACCCTGGCTAATTCCACACTTATTTTGTTTTTTTCCTTTGTGGATCCTGCTGAATTCAGATCAATTTGAACTCGGGTCTTCTTCTATCCCCACCCCCCAATTGAAACAGAAAGTGTTCTGCACTTGATTGGGGAAGCTCAGAGTGTGGAGGGGAGCCAAGCACAGGAGGATTCTCTTTCTTTTCTTGATGAAATGCGGGGGAGAGGATTGGAGACAGCAGAGAAGGGGGGAATAAATCCAAGAGGCAAATCTCTGCTGAGAGTAGTTAGGGCTTCTGTTGCACAGTCACTTTAAGACAAGCCTTGCAACCAGGAATCAGGAAGTCTTTAAACTGATGCCCTGGCCAATCAGGGAAGAATGCTTTGCTACAAGGCATGGAGAAGGAAGTTAATTCGCAAAAAGCAGAAATCTGCACAATTACAGATGGTGATTTTTTCAAATATCAAGGGTTATATCCAGACTGGATATTGCTGGAGAAAAATAGGGGCACTCCTGAACAATCATGCATATTGCAGAGGGAAAATTTAAAGGGCCCAAAATCCAAATGGAAATTAAATTCAGAGTAGACAAATGAGATTTATTCAGGCTGGAAGTGGGTAAAAAGCCCCATGCAGACTACACCCCTGGTTCTTGTTCAGCCTTGGCTCCGGCCTGGTGGAATGAGCTGCCAGCTGAGATTCAGGTGCTGAAGGAACTATCAAAGTTCTGTAGAGCCTGTACAACAGCTGAAGATTACTTACCGAAAAGGTCTTCAATGGGGGACTGAGTCCTGGTGGCTTAGCCTACAAAGCTCAAATTATAAAGACAAACCTCCTCTGGACTTAGGAGTTTTATACACTGAGCCTCAAATACTCGGTCCCCCACTGAAGATCTTTTCTGCGATGTTCTGTTTGTTAGCATTATTCCAGTTCAATATAGATCCATGGTTTGAGTCATCTTGCAAATCAGCATCAAAGCTGAATGTAAAACATGGCATTATTTTGATTAAACCGTTGAGGAAAGCTGTGAAAATGTCTTTTAACCAGTCCATGTTTTGGCTTGATGTACTGATATGAATTTAAAAAAAAAACTACTTTTCTATTTTATACTTGTCATGGCCAGCCTGTCAGCTCGTCACCACTGGGAGGCTGGCAATCATAGAATCATAGAAATATAGAATCATAGAATCATAGAGTTGGAAAGGACCTCTAGGGTCATCTAGTCTAGCGATCCCCAACCTGTGGGCCATGGACCACATGTGGTCCGTTGACTAATTGGAGGTGGGCCACAAAGGACCCCCCCCCTGGCCCTTTACAACACACTTCGGGTGTCATTGTCTCCCATCACTCCCAGATGGGACTATCTCGTTGCAGAGAAACAAGCTCAGGGTAACCATTGATTTGTCATTGTCATGAGCTAAAATTTCCATGAAAATAAAATGTTCCTTATGTTCATTGTTGTGGCGTGTCTGTATCTTATTTTGAAGGGATGTTTAAACATTACCATAGCAATCAGAGAGCGTTAGGGCAGTGGTTGAGAGTAGAGGAGTACACTACCCCCCCCCCCCACCGGGCCTCAGTAAAATTGTCAAGCGTTGAGTGGTTCCCGGTGATAAAAAGGTTGGGGACCACTGATCTAATCCAACCCCCTGCACTATGCAGGACACTCACAATCCTATTGCTCATCCACTGTAACCTGCCACCACCTTGAGCCTTCACAGAATCAGCCTCTCCATCAGATGGCTATCTAGCCTCTGTTTAAAAATTTCC
Organism: Paroedura picta; assembly: GCF_049243985.1. NCBI lineage: Eukaryota > Metazoa > Chordata > Lepidosauria > Squamata > Gekkonidae > Paroedura > Paroedura picta. The sequence goes on along the minus strand of NC_135370.1, from coordinate 25,947,618 downwards.
AAAGATGGAGAACCCACCACCTCTCTAGGAAGCCTGTTCCACTGTGAAATCGCTCTGTCAGGAACTTCTTCCAGATGTTTAGATGGAATTTCTTTTGAATTAATTTCATCCTATTGGTTCTGGTCCATCCCTCTGGGGCAAGAGAGAACAACTCTGCTCCATCCTCTACATGGCAGCCTTTTAAATACTTGAAGATGGCTATCAGATCCCTTCTCAGTCATCTCCTCTAGGCTAAACAGACCAAGCTCCCCCAATCTTTCCTCATACGTCTTGGTCTCCAAACCCCTCACCATCTTTGTTGCCCTGAAAATATATTTTCCCTGGGTCAGGAACAACTGCCAGGGCAACAGGAAACCTGGGAAGAAAGGAATCTTTGTGCAGGGAGTGCACAGTCCTTGAACTGGATCCAGGTCTAGCAGCTCTCGACTAGGGATGCCAGCCTCCAGGTAGGACCTGGGCATCCCCTGAGATTACAGCTCATTTCCAGACTACAGAGATGAGTTTCCCGGGAGAAAAGGGCTGCTTTGGAGGGTGGGCTCTGTGACACCGGACACTGGTCATCTCCTGCTTGAATATCTGGATCCCTTTGCTTGAATCAGCCTTCCTCCAGCCCTTTTCTGCCAGCAGGGCTCGGAGAAGAAATTCTGAGGGGTGGGAGAATGGGAAGAGCCTAGTGTTTAAGCAGCAGATTCAGCTCTTCCCTCCCATACCTTTTCCACTGGGTGTGAATTGAACAAGGCCCCCATAGAGCAGACAAACCGAGCGATCACTTGGAAGGTGGAATGACATGGGTGACAAAGACCTTTCGAGCTGTAACGCAACACTTCCCGTTGCAGGGAGAGCTAGTCCTGAAGTCAGCCTGTCACTTCTGGAACGGTCAATCTCTGGCCCTGTGCTCAGTGACATTTCCTGTGGCACGCTGTCTAAAATAGCAAGGGGAACGGTGAAGTTCTGGCTCCCTCTGCCCTGGTTTGAAGCGGTGTCCTAGGAGGACCTCCAGCGTGGAATTCCCCTTTCTTTTCTGCTTGCTGGATGCTTTGGTGTAGTGGTTAGGAGCGTGGACTTCTAATCTGGCATGCCGGGTTCGATTCTGCGCTCCCCCACATGCAACCAGCTGGGTGACCTTGGGCTCGCCACGGCACTGATAAAACTGTTCTGACCGGGCAGTGATATCAGGGCTCTCTCAGCCTCACCCACCCCACAGGGTGTCTGTTGTGGGGAGAGGAATGGGAAGGCGACTGTAAGCCGCTTTGAGCCTCCTTTGGGTAGGGAAAAGCGGCATATAAGAACCAACTCTTCTTCTTCTTCTTCTTCTTCTTCTTCTTCTTCTTCTTCTTCTTCTTCTTCTTCTTCTTCTTCTTCTTCTTCTTCTTCTTCTTCTTCTTCTTCTTCTTCTTCTTCTTGAGAAGAGGAAGCTGAGGCAGCTCATCCTTAGAAGACCTGCCTCTCCTCTAGGGCAGTGGTCTCCAACCCCCGGTCTGGGGGCTGAACCTGGTCCATGGATCAGTCGGTACCGGGCCACGGCTCCTCCTCGTCCTCCTCCTGGCTGCTGCCTCGGAGGCTGCCCTGCCAGTCTGCTGCTGGTTCACCTTTGGTGCTCTCCAGCAGCCACCATGGCTGGGGCTCCCCCTTGGCTTGGCACTGTGCAGCTGCTGCTGGCAGTGCCCCCCAGTGGGCAGCAGGAAGTCAGGTGGAGCAGGGGCTCAGGCGGTGGTGACGTCCCTCGGCAAAAGACTACCCCCCCCCCCAGGGCTCAGCAAAATTTTCAAGCATTGACCGGTCCCCAGTGATAAAAAGGTTGGGGACCACTGCTCTAGGGCTCTGGGCATAGCCTTGGGACTGATACTTTGTGAGAATTTGACAGATTCTATTTGGCTTTTATTAATACTGGGAGCCAAGCCTATTGTATTCAGGAATAGAATGGGCGCTAGATTGGGGGTGGGGGTGGAAGAACTCTGCAGATGCCCCTCCCCTCCTGCAGGGAGCTGTTAGGGAACTCACCAGCAGGGACAGCTCTTATGTGGCAGGGATCTGTACTCTGGCTCTGGAAGAACAGAGGGCTAACTGAGACTGCTAATGCTGCTGCTCTGTTTTTGATATGGATGCCATTAAGATTTTAAATTAATTTTGACGAACCATCCTACCTGTCACCCTGAGCCAGTTCGCTAGACAGTGCGGCATATATATAAAATAAATAAATAAATGTGCATAACCTCCCAATAGAATCAGAAGAGGAGGAGTTGGTTCCTATATGCCACTTTTCTCTACCAGGAGTCTCAAAGCGGCTTACAGTCGCCTTCCCTTTCCTCTCCCCACAACAGACACCCTGTGAGGTGGAAAAAGAAGAGTTGGTTCTTATATGCCGATTCTCCTCTACCTGAAGGAGTCTTAAAGCGGCTTCCAATCGCCTTCCCTTTAATCTCCCCACCACAGCCACCCTGTGAGGTGGGTGAGGCTGAGAGAGCTCTGATATTACCGAAGAAGAAGAGTTGGTCCTTATATGCCGCTTTTCTCTACCCCAAATGAGTCTCATAGTGACTTACAGTCGCCTTCCCTTTCCTCTCCTTGTGAGGTAGGTGAGGCTGAGAGAGCCCTGATATTCCAGCTTGATCAGAACAGCTTTATCAGCACCATGTCGAGCCCAAGGTCACCCAGCTGGCTGCATCTGGAGGAGGAGTGGGGAATCAAACCCGGCTCACCAGATTAGAAGACCGCGCTCCTAACCACTACCATAAGCTATATTGCTTGGTGGTGTTTCCTTTTCCCTTGTTGCTGCTGCTGCTGCTCTCTTGAGCTTTGCCTCCTTCTTGCAGGTCATTCTCTGCCACAAGTGGCCGGCCACCGTTTGTACCTGTCCGATGCCAAGCCTATCAGAGGATTCAACAGGCGTATTTGGATTTTGCAGTCGAGGTTGCTGGGATATTTGCAGAATTTTTCTGTTCACCCATTATTATTAGCAATTTTCTTGCCTCCCCCTAAAATCCCCCAAACAAAAATCGTTAGTAGCTATTAGATTCCAGATCATGGAGGATCCAAGGAAAGCAAGAGGGCCTTGAAATGTACAGCTCCACTCTTCAGATCCCGACCTCCCAATTATTCACCTAGGAATGGATTTCAAACGACGCTTACTTCCTAGGAAATCTTTGCAGGATTGCAGCCGCGAGGACATCAGTTTCTGGGGACTAAATGTGCAAATAACTTGCTCTCCATTGTGCCATTATTTTATAGTAACGCTTCATCTAATCTAGGGAGCTTCCTTTTACCGAAGATATGATGCCTTCATCGACAAAGCAGATGATTAGACCCTGCAGGTAAAAATCGACGTGCGGAAATGATATTAGAGGGTTAAGCTGAGGCACTTGGGTTCCAAGACAGGAAGAAATTTGGGCAAATTGATTTGCAGCATGTTTTCGGCGAGCAACAAGTAATCTCAGATTCACGTTTTCATAATTTCTTCTAGTGCAGCATAAATCAACATTTGACAAATCTGGGGTGAGCAGTATTCTGTATTCTCTCTCTCTCTCTCTCTCTCTCTTAGTTTCCTTTGTGAGATCAGTTAATGAGAATAAACGGCTCTAATTTGTGCCTCTACATTCTGTTGCCATTGTTCTCGGTATAACAAAGCAAGAACAAAAGAAATGAAAGAAGCAAAAAAAAGGGGGGGGGGAAGGCGATGCATAAATTTGAATGTGCTTCGGAAGGCAGATTATTTCACCAGGGTGACAGTAAAAATGTTCAAATAGATTGTGATAATTGTACAGGAGTCAGGAAATGAAGACAAAAGCAAGGACATCCTCTTCCAGGCAACTAGAGTACATTTAAAAGATGCAACGTTGGTCCGAAACATAAAAATACTCTTACTAGAAGTGTGTTTGAGCCTCGGTACTGTTTCAAAAATGTGGGCGGAAAGAATCTTCCCTAGCATCTATTGGATGCAACACCTTTTGGGGTCTAAGGAGGTTTAGGGACTCCCATATAATTATCACATGCCAGCATATCAAGGGGAGCCATAATAATTTGACACATGACACCGCCTTATACTGAACCAAGAAAGTGTGATAGAGGCGGTTTTATTTTATATTCCTGGTTTAATAGTGGCCAGCATGAAATTTGCCTTTTTCACAGCAGCTGTGCACTGAGTCAGTGTTTTCATCCAGCTATTCACTGCCAGAGATCGTATTGCAAATTTTCCTTGGTTGCTGGCACATACAAAAGAATTTCAGAAGAAAATCAGCTGGTGTTTCATAGATTACAGCAAAGCTTTTGACTTGGTACGTCGTGAAAAGCTACCACTGGTTTGAAAGGAAACGGGCAATTGTTTTAATAAACAATGTATATGCTGGACCACAGTTAGGACAGAATGGTTTCCCATTAGCAAAGGTGTCAGACAAAGATGCATTTGATTTCCCTAACTCTTCACGGTCTGTATGCAGAACACATCATAAGGAAAGCTGGTTAAGATTTAGATGAAAGTAGAGTGAAAATTGGTGGAAGGAATATTAACAAATTAAGGCATGCAGATGAAGTTTGCACAGTTTAAATATGCAAGAGCCAGAGTACCAGACTGCTTAAAAGAAGAAAATAGTTTCATTAAGAAGGGAAACAAACTTTGTGTGGGAAGAGGAGAGAGTCCTAACAATCTGTCAGTTTAAGTCATCCTGCCTATTCTGCTGTGGAGGCAATCAGAGGCAATCAGAGAGGAAGTGTGCTCAAAGGAGCAGGAAGTCTACAACTGAGCCAATCAAGACACTGCAAGAGAGTATTTGAAGAACATCAGGAAGTTCCTAATCTAAATATGCTAGCTCAGTATCTCCTTCAATGCCCCCTGTAGGATATTCTTTGCATTCTATTCAAGCATGCCAACTACAGATCTGGCATATTCCAACATATGACACCACATCACTAGGAAACCATTATACACGGTGGCTGCTACACCGGGCAGCTGCCGTGCTGTTGTGCCGGGGTGGGATGCCCCACCATTTCCTGTGTATGTCCGGGGGTGGGGCTCCCCTAGCATATGCAGATGCCCCGGCGTAGTGCGCACACACACACTTTGTGCCAAGGCTGGGAAGCCCAAATGCTGCCCGGCAGTGGCAATGGCCAGGGTATGCTGCCCTAGCTGGCCACACCCGGTAGCAGCTGCCTCGGTGAGGCCTGGGCGGCCAGCCCAGACAGAGATAAGGTACAGTCCAAGTCACCGGGAGCTGATAAGAACAACGTAGAGCCAGGCAGAGAGGAGTCAAACAGTCCGAAGGTCAAAGTCCAGAAAGTCCGAGAGTTCACCAAGCCAAATCACTTTACCGAAATCCATCGTCAGGTCCAAAGCCAGAGGGTCAAGGTTTACACAGCAAGGCACGATAGCAGAGCAGGTCCGAGGGGTAGTCGCATAAATTGCTTCCATGCTAGCTAGCTGTTTCTGTCTCCCTAAATGCAGTCCATCTAATGAGCTGCACCTGCATGATGACTCACCCCTCCTCTCCCGGCGTGAGTCCAGCTGAACCCCATCGCCTCTGACAGTTCGCCTGAAGTCTCTGACTCCTTCTTCGTTCTGTCAGCCCCACCCTGTGGCTCTGCCTTAAACGTACAGCCACGTCCTCTGTGTCTGCTCCCTCCTCCTGCTGAGGTCTGTTCTCTGTCAGCTGCCAGGAACATCCCTCCCCCGGGTCCAGCTCATTCCTCAGATCTGGCTGGGCTGTTGACCCTGGTTGCTCCGGCAACCCCGGGGAATCGGGAGGCAGCAGCGGGGGTGTGACACAGGGGGAGTGGGGAAGGGCTGGGCCCCCACTGCATGCTGGCGGAGAGCGGCATGCCACCCTCCCTCCATGGCAAGGGGGGGAGACGCCCCAGCTGGCTCCACAGCTCCGCGGCGCTCACAGGGGCATGCTATGTCTTCCAGGGGCACCATAGGTTGGGGCGGGGCCGGGCTGAAAGGCCCAGCGTTGTCAGTTACGCATGGCGCCAGCCCGCCCCAACCCCTTCTGGTACCCGCGGTATCCCAGGGACCATGGAAGATCCTGCATTCCCATAATGCGGGCGTTCCATGGGCCTGGGCCAGGCCACACCTGCGATGGTGTCATTGTCATGCGTAATTGGGGATTTTCCCCGATGCCGTGACGACACCAGCGTGGGCGTTCCAGCCTGTGCATAATGGATCTAGGAGAACAAAAGGAAGACTTGAAATAATGACTGATGAAGGTTGAAGTAGAAAGTGCTAAAGCAGGATTATAGCTTTACATCAAGAAGACAAAAATAATGACTTCTGAGAAATCACATTCTTAAGGTATACCATGAAGAAATAGGTATTGTTTAAAATGTTGTATTCCTTGGCTCAATCACCAAAGAGAGACTGCAACAAAAAAATCAGAAGGACATTGAGACCTGGAAGAGCAGCCACAAAAGTTTAAGGGAGACTCACTGGAGAGCAAAATCATTCCTACTGTAGTATTCCTTAATTCGGTGCATGGATGTAGAAGTTGGACAATTAAGATAATGGACAGCAAGAAAACTGATACATTTTAAATATGGGGTTGGGAGAGAGTTTTACAGGGACCATTGGCCACCCATAAAACAACTGAAGTCACTGAAGCAGTATGTACAAACTGAGTCACTGAAGCAGTAGGTGCAAACTTAAATGGACTCCGGGGAATGGTAGAGGACAGGAAGGCCTCGAGGATCATTGTCCATGGGGTCGCGATGGGTCGGACACGACTTTGCACCTAACAACAACAACGGAACAACTAATCACAAAGACAAATGATTGGATCATTGACAAAATGAATTCTTCCAAGAAACTAAAATGACTAAACAGGGGCTAAACATACTTTGGACCCATTTTATGAGAAGACAAAACTCACTAGAAAAGACAATGATACTAGAAGAAGTTGAAAGCAGCAAGAAAAGAGAAAGACCCAACAGGAGATGGATTGACTCAATATAAGCAACAATCCTCTATTTGCACGTTATGGAGAACATTGGGCTGATCGTGCGTTGAGGAGGGGGTTGGACTAGATGGCCTGTATGGTCCCTTCCAACTCTATGATTCTATGATTCTATGATTCTTAATTCATAGGGTCTCCATAAATGAACTGGAGGCCCCTTGGTCATCTCTGGGGACTAATTCTGATAGCTTCAGGAGGACCTCCCAGAAATATGTGGAGAGGGTGCTATCCACAGTGAGGGTGACCATTTGTCCCTGTCTCTTATGGCTTGTAAAAATCGGTGACAGGAAGATAAGGGAACCACTTAAGGAAATTATAAATCTGGTCTTGTCCTCTGGGACATTCTCAGAGGGTTTAAAGGAGGTGGTGGTTTGGCCTTTACTGAAGAAACCATCCACAGGATCCCGTCAACTACCACCCAGCCTCACATCTGGCATTCTGGGGAAGGTGGCTGAAAAGGTAGCCATGGATCGATTAAAAGCATTTGTAGAGGAAACATCTGGTCTGGACCCATTACAGTCCTGCTTCTGACCTGGCCCCAGGGTGGAAACGACATTGATTGCTCTCACGGTTTACCTCCAGAGGCAGCTGGAGTGAGGCAGACCAGTGCTGCTAATATTGTTAGATCTTACAGCAGGGGTAGTCAAACTGCGGCCCTCCAGATGCCCATGGACTACAATTCCCATGAGCCCCTGCCAGCATTATACGTTGCCATTTGCTGGCAGGGGCTCATGGGAATTGTAGTCCACGGACGTCCAGAGGGTCGCAGTTTGACTAAACCCTGTCTTGCTGCAAAAATCAAACATTTAAAATATTGCTCTCCCCCATTGCCTTCAAAGGATCCAGCGATGCTTTTGGAGATGAGAATGTTTGCAAGCCTGATAGGTGCCCCCCTCCCTAACTGAATATGCATAAGAAACAGGCTTCCTTGCCCTTCTTCTGAAAGATGGCGCACCTTTGGTAAGTTGTCAGAAGGCTGAAAAAGTGGGGATAACACCCGGATTCAAATGCTAATTTTATTGTAATCCTCCGGAATGGTGCAGACCTAATTAATTAATTAGCAAACTCCAGGGCTTAATGAACTCTGTGTGGGAAGTTTTTAATTTGGCGCCGCGCACCACGGTGCACTTTCATGTCGTGATTGCGTAATCCCCAATTAGAGCCACAGTAACCGAAAACGGGGAGGGGGCGAGATGCAAAGCACCACCTCTGCAAACACAGTGATCGGATTGTGGGGGATCAAACCGCACGAGGTGAGTGAATTCTGCCCAAAAAGAAATAAATATGTTGTGCTTTGTACCACCTCCAGACTTCTCCCACCTCCGCTCTTGTCGTCTAGAGAACAGTCACCGGCCACCCACTTGAATATCCGGAATAGATTCGGGCTTTTTTCCCCTCTCCCATAGAAATGCCACAAAAAGGTGTGAAACATCTAAACAGGATTCTCAGCTAGGGGGTTGCCAACCTCTCGGTGGAACCTGGAGATCCGGAATCACGGCTAATTAAGGAGCGCTGGGCTTTGAATAGAGAAAAGGAGGCACTTCTTCACCCCAAAAGTCACAAACATGTGGCACTCAATGGAGACGGAAGTGGTGGAAGCTGCAAGCATATTGACTGATTGATTGATGGATCAGTCGATCGACCGCCGTTCTCGGTCCAGCCAGCTCACAGTAGGCATGAAATACACTAAAATCCCCACGGATCAATTGTCCCACGCCACAACAGACTCAATGGCCCCTTTGACTCAGTGCCTCAAGGAGGGTGTTCGGAGGAGGGACCCAGCAGATCTTTCTTCAAGAGGGGATTGGAGAAATATATGGAGCAGACGTCCAAAGAGGAGAGGAGCCACAAGGTCTAGATGGAACAGTCTGTCTGAGGTGGTGATACTCTGTCTTCTTGGTGTTTGGGGGTTGGGGCAATAGTGGGAGGGTTTCTGGAGTTCTGGCCCCACTGGTGGACCTCCTGATGACCCCTGGGTTTTGGCCACTGTTTGACAGAGGCTGTTGGTCTGGAAGGGCCATTGGCCTGATCCAGCATGGTTTCTCTTATGTTCTTATGTCTGGGGCAGTGATGTTCTGTCTTTTTAGTGCTTGGTGGGCCACTGTGGAAGGGCTTCTGAAGTTTTTGCCTTGCTGATGAACTTCTTGACGGCCCCTGGATTTTGTCCATTGTGTAACACAGAGTGTTGGACTGGATGGGCCATTGGCCTATCCAACATGGCTTCCCTTATAATCTTATTCTCCAGAGTCCTTGGATTATAAATTAATTTAATATTTATCTATTACAAACCTGTATTCCACTTCTCCTGGAGAAAATGGTTGCTTTGGAAGAAGGACTATATGACATTCCCTGCTGATGTCCTTTTCCTCCCTTAACCACACCCTTTCAGGCTCCACCCTCAAATCTTTGGCTGTTTCCAAACCCAGAGCTGGCATCTCCAGCTGCGGTAAAGGAGTTTCTGAATCCATTTTTGCAAGATGCTGGTCCTGAGATGTTGGTATCATACTGGTTTCTGGCTGTTCATACTTGTTGGCAGAGTATAAATTTGCAAAGAAGTTGTTGGAGCACCTGGATGCTCAAAAGAATAACATTGTTCAGGCCCTGTGAAGCTTTGTTAGTTCCATCAGGGCCCGGATCTCTGCTGAGAACTCACTAGGCAGGAGCCAAGACCAAAAAGGTCAAGGCCAGGGATTGTGAACAGATTAGAATTTGTTGTGTGCAAGCCGCTTTGGGGGACATACTGGATATGAAAAAAATGGCATATAAGAACCAACTCTTCTTCTTCTACCTTACAGGGTGTCTGTTGTGGGGAGAGGAAAGGGAAGGCGACTGTAAGCCACTCTGAGACTCCTTCAAGTAGAGTAAAGCGGCATATAAGAACCAACTCTTCTTCTTCTTCTTCTTCTTCTTCTTCTTCTTCTTCTTCTTCTTCCTTATTGAATGGTATTTGGTTCTCCTTTGCCCACTTTTCCGGCATGTCCAGTATCTGGGTGGGGGTCCTCCCAGGATTTTGGTGGGAGTTCCTCCAAGGAACACTAGAGGTCATGAAACGGAGGCAGGCAACAACCAACCACCTCTGAACGACCCTTGCCCGGCTGCCAGACGAACCTCAGATCTCCTGGCTCCAGGACACGTATGCCGTACTCTACATAAATAATAAATATGGTATCCTGCTTTCCCAGAAGAGTGCTGCTAACATCTGAAAGACGAAACCATGTGCCCCAATTTTGCAAAACAAATCACAGCACAGAGTCAGGATCACTGGGATGGTCCCGCTTTGCAAAAACGGGCTCAGCTCATTTTATAAAATGATCTGCAGAAGACGAACGTGTGCTTTCCCATCCCCGGCGCGAGAGGGACAGTCCTCCCCACAACCAGATGCTCTCGTTCTGCTCCCAAAGGCCATTTTGCCTCCTTCAAATGACAACCAAAAAGACCTATCGCACCCCTCTCTAATTTCACTGCAACTGGCCCAGAAATTTTTCAACGTCTCACTCTTCCTTCGGAATCCCAAGCTAATACAGGAGAGCAGAAGGCCAATCGGCCCAAACAAATGGTGTCGTTTTGTTAAGGCCCCGTGCAATGCTAGCTCTCTTGTCGGTTTTCTTTTTTCTTATCTTAATGGGAAGGAACGGCAGGCCTTGGCCAGGCCGTTGGCAGATGGCAATAACCGATGCCAAATAAAGCGATCACGGTCCACACCGGGCATCCCTTCAATCATCGATAAAAGCTCACGGCCCAAAGAGAATCTGGGCATAAGGGAGCCTAGTCCTTGCTGTTTTTTGACACATTCCCTTCTGTAACGGTTTCTATCATTCTTGGATTTGTGCGGAATTGTTATTCTGGATCATAGTAAAGTAAGGCTTTTGTTTGAGTGAGAAGAGCAGAATGAGAAGGCATGTCAAGAGGATTCTTCTTCTTTGCAATTGCCACTGAGATTTGATTTGGGCTGAATTGTTCTTTTGAATTACGGGTAAAATAAGTTTTTTTTTTTTGTTCAGATGTCAGTGTGGATTTGTAGACGTGCGGAGCCCGTAGCACGTTGAAATATGTAGTAATAACAGAAGCATCGGCACTGGGATAACATAGCAATAAACTGTGTTAAATATGTCAAATATTAAAACTTGTTTAGGTTTAAATGAGAGAAAGATGAGGTGACTTGAAGAGGAGGAGGAGGAGGAGGAGAGGGTAATTTAAATCTTTATCCTAGTACAGAATGAATATGGTACTTAAATCTCATGTATATCTATTTTTCTTATCTTAATGGGAAGAAATGGCAGAAATGTATATCTATTTTCTTGGGAAAAAAAGATAAAGATTTGCTTCTTGATCCTTGGGGTTATGTCATCACACCAGTGACGTCCCTGAGACACTCTGATATTTGGACAAAAACTCTATGTTATCATAGAGTTTCTGTTCAAATGCCATAATGTTGCGGTCTGACAAAGTCACCTTCTGTGACACTGAGAATGTGCCCTGGATCTTCCTTTTTTCTTTGGTAAGCCTCCCTCATCACTTGTTGGTTATCAGTAGGGAGCTGGCACCTCAAGGACACACAGTTGTGAATGCTAAACTGGGCTAAGTTTCTATATGGTAAACCCTCACATAAACATTAGTTGGGGTACATTTTTCATTGACAGGCAGAGGCACAAGAACAACAGCCACTTTTGTCTCATTAAACATTCCCCAATAACCATTTCCCCCAATATCCTACTTGTGGGAGGAGAGTATTCCGCCTCTGTGCCTCAGTTTCCTTCTTCTTTCTAAATCATCCAAGGCAAGGAACAGAAAAAAAGTAAGTACCCCGAAATGGTTCGAAAGGCAATGGGGAAAAGATCCAAAGATCGGTCTCAGAGGTATGAGGAGGAAAATTGGTGTTGGGATAGAAGTCGTTGCTAAGCCCCCCAGCTTAGTGACCCTATCTATGTGACCATCACTCCTTCTCATAGCCCAGGGCTGGCCCACTCCTTCTCATAGCCCAGTGGCTCTCCAGATGTCCATAGACTACAGTTCCCATGAACCCCAGGACATCTGCAGGCTGATGTAGGCCATGGTCATCTGGAGAGCCACAGTTGGGCCATACCTGTCGTAGCCTGACAACATGCTACAAGCAGTTGCCGTGGATCCATTTGGGGCTGTGCTGACTCCAAGGGACTCTGTAGGTCATGGGCAGTACTTTTTTGTAGAGGTATTTAAATAGAGATAAATGAGGGTTGCTAGGTCTGGGTTTGGAAATTCCTGGAGATCTAGGGGGTGTATAACGTCATAGGTTTCTCCCTCCATAGGGAGGTTTACCCTGGAGTATAACGTCATAGGCTTCTCCCTCCATAGGAGCCGTTTCCTTTAAGGGCAAAGATCTTTGTCATTTGTCATTCTTACCAAGTCTCACCTGGAAGCTGGCAAGAAGAGGTAAAGGTAAAGGTATCCCCTGTGCAAGCACCGAGTCATGTCTGACCCTTGAGGTGACACCCTCTAGCGTTTTCATGGCAGACTCAATACGGGGTGGTTTGCCAGTGCCTTCCCCAGTCATTACCGTTTACCCCCCAACAAGCTGGGTACTCATTTTACCGACCTCGGAAGGATGGAAGGCTGAGTCAACTTTGAGCCGGCTGCTGGGATTGAACTCCCAGCCTCATGGGCAGAAATTTCAGACGGCTGCCTTACCACTCTGCGCCACAAGAGGCCCTTGGCAAGAAGAGGAGGCATCAATAAAAGCAAGAACCCGCGTTGCCGCAATACTTCAAACTCAAAATAAAATTCATGCAAGAAAACTGGTGGAAAAGTCTCTTCTCTTATGCTAGTTAGACCAGTCTTTCTCAACTTTTTTACCATTGAGAAACCCCTGAAACAATATTCAAGCTTTGAGAAGTGGCACAATTGGTGCATGTGGCCTCTTGCTATGGAGATAGATCTCCTGGCACCCCACAGTTTTGCCTTCTGGTACTTCAGGCCCTATGGAAGGAAATAGAAGATGAAACTACAGTGTGTCCACCTACCTCATACCAGCAGGCTGACGTCACTTCAGGTAAAAAGTGGAAGGGACACAACAATGCTCCAGAATTTGAAAAAAAACAACTGGAGCTGGAGATGGTGGGGCAGAGCTTTCACTGAAGCAAGGTCCAGGCAGGAACCAACAACAAGGTGACGGTTGGGGTCGATGTTCAGATTGACCCACAAGGAAGCATAGTCACTGCCCTGCTTAAGGGCAACCCGCAAAATGGCTGCAGCCGAGGCGTCAGATGTCATCCTCTGAAGAGTACTCCAGAGCTGGTGGTGGCCTAAAAGACTCTATGGTAAGGGGATTTTTTGTCAATTCTTGAGTGTCTAATGACATCACTTCCAGGTTTCTGTTTTGCCAGAACTGATGTTGGGACACTGTCATGAGCCCAGCATGCCAGACCTTCCTGCAGCTTCCCCTGGGGGATCCTGCAGTCTGACAACTCAATAAGTTGTACCGATTTCCATCGATTTGCCCTTCAGGACTTGGGAGAGGCCTGAGGGTAAATGCTAGTAGTCAGTGCCACCACCAAAAAAGCTCTGCTTTTCAGAGGACTGGAAGCAGAGGTGAAGACTTCCTACAGTTGGTAGGCATCAGGAAAGGTGTTGGCAGGCACCACATTGGTGACCTCTGCCCTAAACTTCATTTTATGCATATTATGCATTAATCCACCCCTGCAGGTAAATTATTCAGTTACTTCCTTCTTCAGAGAGCCAGTTTGGTGTAGTGGTTAGGAGTGCGGACTTCTAATCTGGCATGCCGGGTTCGATTCTGCGCTCCCCCACATGCAGCCAGCTGGGTGACCTTGGGCTCGCCTCGGCACTGATAAAACTGTTCTGACTGAGCAGTGATATCAGCGCTCTCTCAGCCTCACCCACCCCACAGGGTGTCTGTTGTGGGGAGAGGAAAGGGAAGGCGACTGTAAGCCGCTTTGAGCCTCCTTTGGGTAGGGAAAAGTGTCATATAAGAACCAGCCCTTCTTCTTCTTCTTCTTCTTCATGACCACTCCCTTTAACCCAAGTTTCCCCTTCAATTTTTTTTTAAATTTAAGCTACTGGAGATCTGTTTGTAGATTTCCCACAATTCCCTGTATTTGCTACTCCACAGGGCCATCTATACGATGTCTGCCCTGCATTGATTGAGAATAATTTTCGCTGTCGAAGGTTGTACTTTTCCAAGCCATCAGAATAAATAGATTTACACCACTGCCATCTCTTCCTGATAAATCACTTCCTAATCGAATGTGTTTCTTGTCTGTTTGGTATACCCTGATCCGTTCCCCATCCCCATACCCCCTTGGGCCAATGGAACTATAAGAGGTAATCATTATTTTGAATACAGAATAACCTTTGGTGCTGGTATACCTGTCCTTTTTCCCCAAAGGAAGAGAGGGAAACATTTTGCCAGCTATTTATTTGAACCATATTCGTCTCCCGCCCTTCTGCCGCATGGAAGTCCGCTCGCCGTCCTGTCAATCAAGATGACAAAGGAGTCAGGAAAAGTGAATTGTTTTTGAATCGCGGAGTGGGGAGAAACCCATCCCTCGACATGCATTTCCTCTCTCTCTTCCCATCCGTTATTATTTCAGAAATCAATTTGCAGCATAAGGATTCAGCCGCCGTGTACTCACACCCAGCAAGAGTTCTGCGAGATGTATTAATTCGCATTCTGATTCATTTGTTCCAGAGGCCTGGCATAATTGAGAAGCCGGTGGGGAGCGAACGGAGCTTCTGCTATCAGGTGACATCTCTCTGACAGGGATGCTGGGAAATGTACTTATTAAAAAAAATCAAAAAAAAAATCTGCCGTTTCCTTCATTATCTAAAGCGTTTACATCTAGGCAGAGGGCGTGTTTCTTATTATATTTATTAGAGATTTTAAGATAGATAAAGGGGTGGGGGAGAAAAGAACAAAAGGAAAAAGAACAAATACCAACTTCATGTAAAATGTGCAAAAAGGATCTAGGAGTCTTGGTAGACCATACATTGAACCTGAGTCAACAGTGTGGGCCATTTCGCACGGCTTCAAAGTAGCAGAATGGTTGCTATTTGGAAACGCTACTAATTTGCCATAACCCACGACGTCGTAGACAATCTGCAACAATCCTGAAACCAATCAGCAAAAAGCGCTTCGTTGTGGCGCTTTCAGGGGAATCCAGAAAAGTGGATTCACCCTCCGGATAGCGATACACTCCTGCAACCAATCTGCAACAGTAGCGCTAAAGACCTGTGCGTTACCATTGTTGCTGGTTCTTCAAAGTCCCTCCCCCTGGCTCTCTCCTCCAAACTTCCGGCGAAGCGATCGCCATTTTTTTTTCTCCGAGCGAGCGGGGATAAACGCACCGGCGAGCCTCTTTCTGTTTAGAGGCTTCCCTGGCTTCAGTCCTTCACCTTTAGTCACTAAGCACAAACCACTGAAAAGCCCGTTTGCTGAAATAAAGTCCCTTTATTTTTTACAAATAAATTCAGCCGAAAATCGGGACCGTGAGGGGGGGGGGATTTTTTTTTTATCACTCGAGGCAGCGTGCAAACGATCATACAATCAAACGACAGCTCACATTAGGCAGCTGGATGGGTCTCTCCGTAGCAACGAATCTACCTAGATTCGTTGCTATGGGTCGTTTTTTTTTTTTAAAAAACCTTTCTTAAAGGGAAAGGGGCTGTTTGGGAGCATGCTAACGGCTGCCCATTGGCTGCTTGACGGCCAGGGGCGGGACGAGCTTGGCAATAGCGCTTCCTTTCTAGCGATTTCTGCCGAGACCGGAAGCCTGTGGGAAACGCTAAAAAACGCAACTGATTCCACTACAAAGGCAGGTATGCATAACGACGAATTCCACTATTTTAAATGGCGATTTTTCATTCCGCAAACAATTTGCAACAAAGATCCCTGTGCGAAAAGGCCCTGTGACTCGGTGGCTAAAAAGGCAAATGGGATTTTGGGCTGTATCAAATGGAGTATTGTGTCCGGATCGCGGGAGGTGATGGTTCTGCTTTACTGTGCTCTGGTTTGGCCTCACTTGGAGTACTGTGTTCGGTTTTGGGCACCCCAGTTGAAGAGGGATGTGGACAAACTGGAACGTGTCCAGAGGAAGGCAACAAAGATGGTGAGGGGTTTGGAGATCAAGACATATGAGGAAAGGTTGGGGGAGCTTGGTCTGTTTAGCCTGGACTGAGAGGGGATTTGATAACCATCTTCAAGTATTTAAAAGGCTACCATATCAATGATGGAGCAGAGTTGTTCTCAGGGACAGACCAGATCCAATGGGATGAATTTAATGCAAAAGAAATTCCGTCTAAACATCCGGAAGAAGTTCCGGACAGTTAGAGCGGTTTCTCAGTGGAACAGGCTTCCTCGGGAGGTGGTGGGTTCTCCATCTTTGGAAATTTTTAAACAAAGGCTGGATAGCCATCTGGCGGAGAGGCTGATTCTGTGAAGGCTTAAGGGGGTGGCAGGTTACAGTGGATGCGCAATAGGATTATGAGTGTCCTGCATAGTGCAGGGGGTTGGACTAGATGACCCAGAAGGACCCTTCCAACTCTATGATTCTATGATTCATTACAATAAGTTTTTGAGTTTCCAGTCAACCAGGCCATAAACTGTTCCCTACAATTCAAATGGAACCGTGCATACCATGCTACCTCTTTAGTTCTTACTTTTAAAGCCATAAACAGCCTGGGACCTTCATACCTATGGGACCATCTCCTTACCTATACCCCCCAAAGGAACCTCTGCTCCAGTTCACAAAATCTGCTAAAGATTCCTGTTCCCAGACAGGTAAAGATTGCCTCAATCAGAGCCAGGGCTTTTTCAGCCCTGGCTGTGGCCTGGTGAAATGACCTCCCAAGCGAGATCAGGAACCTGGGGAACCCGAAACAATTCCGCAAGGCCTGCAAGATGGAGTTGTTCTGCCAGACCTACTGCTGAGGCCCACGGAGTTCCCTACACACACACACTCACACACATACACTGAGAAACATCAAACGCCCTTAAAACAGCCTACTGGCTGCCTGCTTCCCCCCCCTCAGTCTGAGGAAAGTTTAAGCTTCAAGCGAATACAAATGATGCCAGAAACAGATGTTAAATAAAGCCGCATAGAAGAAGAAGAAGAAGAAGAAGAAGAAGAAGAAGAAGAAGAAGAAGAAGAAGAAGAAGAAGAAGAAGAAGAAGAAGAAGAAGAAGAGTTGGTTCTTATAAGACATGTATAAGACATGTTGCTCTCTTCTGCTATTTCCAGCAGCAGTTGTGGAGGGTGAGAAGCACAAAAAGGTGGCAGAGAAGAGTGAGACAGCAAAAAGTTAAGGAGTGGCCAGGAGGCACGATAATATTTAGCGCTATGCCATTAAGCTGGCGTAACGCTATCTTTACCAATGTGTGGAAATGCCCCCAAAGTTCTTGCACAAGTGACCTATGGGGCTCCAATAAGCATCTCTGGTAATTCATCTAGCTTAGAGAAAGTCCCATCCAAATTTCTGAGAACTATTCTCCAACTTCCAGATGGCATTTCTAATGTCGCAATTAGGATAGTGTCTGTCATGGTTAATGTCCAGACCATACTTACATCGATGAAGGACCTAACAAGCCTTCTACTGACAAATTCAGCCCCCTGGTTAAACATTTTGCTAGAAAAGGAAGGTTCCTATGGTCTGTCCCATCAACTTGTTTTGAATCTAGATTATGACAAGGCAAAAGAATGAATAAAGACCAGGGTATTAGAAGTTGAAAGGCAGCACTATCTCAATAAGATCTTGGGCTCGTTTTCTGGGGAAGAAAATGCTATATTTAACCAATACCACGAATTCCGAACATAAACGAACATTTATTCTTCTACGCTATAATGCTCTTCCTTCTGCCTACTTGGAAAGTTTAAAGGGCTACCGATCGAGGAGCACAAGCGTATTGGTAAAGAAGGACAAATGGAAACAACTGTAGCTTTGGAGTGTAGCTTTATAATAGTATAAATACAGGCTGAGTGACATCGATGCTTATAAAATGTCCCAGAGGTCTGAAGAAACGATGTCGCAGACTAATACTGTCCAATGCAAATAAGGAGCTAACAAAAACAATTGCTAGATATGCTTGAATAGCTGCAAAACTAAGGTAGAACTGGCCAAATCCTGCATATTAATTGTTGATTTATATTGGATCCTTTTAGTATATTACTATTACTATTACTATTACTATTACTATTACTATTACTATTACTATTACTATTACTATTACTATTACTATTACTTCAATTTATTATCTGCCACTTCCAAGTGGCTCATGGCAGGTTACAATAGTCTGAATAAAATCTCAATAAAATAAAATCCCAATAAAATGTATTTATATACATTTGTCCTCTCCATGTCACTTTTAATCTATTATATAACTCATTTATTTTAATTTCCTATTGGATAGTCTATGACCATAAATAAAACTGACCAAAACCCAATCAAATTGGGACTTCCCTAGACTCCCTTAGAATCATTAAACACTTTTAGACCATGAACGGCAAAACCCTTTTTCCTGCTCAGCTTGCTGTCCGTTCTTCCCTTAAATTAGGCCTATGGAACCATTTTGGAAGGACGCCCCAGTATTTTCATTCACTTGATGTACCACCACAATGTAGGGCTTTCATACTAGCCTGAATGAACTCTTTTCCATCAAGGAAAAGAGTTCATTCAGAAGAGTTCATGCAGAAGATTCCATCATACCCCCTACCTGATTCTATTCAACCCGTAATCCTAGACTGCCCCTTTCATGAAGTTTCTTGGAGGAGCCTTTTCTCAACCTTGTTACAGGATGAAAGTTTAGGGAAACAGCTTCACGAACAAGGTGAACAAAGAGAAGGAATGCCAGCATTTACGGAATGGCTACAACTCTGAAACTACTGCTGAGGTGGCAACATTTTTGGTGAAAGCTGGGTCAGCTCAAGCCAGTTTTAATGTTATGTTGCATTAACTCTCCTATTTTAAATTTGGGTTTATTTGATGATTATATGGAAATAGCTTTTGAGATCTTATGGTGTTTTGTACCTTCTGAATAGCTGAAAGATGAACTGACTGACTGATAGAGGAAATGGTAAATGATTGATCGATTGATTGGCAGGCTTCCACATCTTATTTCTGCACCTACTTCTCTGAAAAAGCTTGGCACCATTTCTGGGGTTCCTCAAAGCGAGAAAAATATTTCAGGGGTTCCTCCATGTTCAAAAGGTTAAAAAGGGCTATGCTAATCAATGCCTTAAATTTAACCATTTCTGCACATTCTATCAGCTTCAATAGCCAATCTTCTCTCGTAGGTATTCTTGTGGTTTTCCAATTCTGAGCATGAGGTCATGTTTCAATTAATGGCTTTAACGCCTCTGGGAAGCTTTCTTAAGGGATCTCCCCAGAGGCTCAATTTAGAGAGCTTCACCCCATAGATTTTCCTGCTTGGCAAGAGAATGACATGGATTCCGTTTTCCTAACAGCTGGTTCAAAAATTGGCTGTATCCATACACATGAAGCTGCCATACTGAATCAGACCATCAATGTCAATATTGTATACTAAGACAGGCAGCAGCTCTCCAGGGGCTTATTCAGAGGACTTTCACATCAACTACAGCCTGGTTCTTTCTGTTGGAGTTGCCAGGGATTGAACCTGGGGCCTTCTGGAATTAGATGTTCTACCACCGAGCCTCAGCTCCTCCCCACCATCCAACCCAAAAGGTCAGGATTATCTATTCAGACAGATAAAGGCTCTCTAGGGCCTCAAAAAGAGAAAGCTCTTTCCTGCTTGGTCCTTTCAAATGGAGATGCCGAGGATCGAACCTGGGATCTTCTGAATACCAAGCAGGGGCTCTTCCACTGAGCAAACAGCCCCATTGAAACACAACAGAAAAGGAACTACCTTGTAAAGTAGGCCAATATTATAGGAAAATCCAGAATGAGTTGGGGAGTAAGAGGTGGTGTGTTTTTTTTATAGGTTGTCTACTGAGTTTCATGGCACAGGGAATAGTCGATTTGATGCTGGGGTCTTTGGGGTTTACAGTTCATTTTTTGGTAATACTTAACTTTCAAAATAAGTGAGGATCAAAAAATAACTAAAAGATACTACTCCGTACAGGGGTACCTAGGGTTGCTAGGTTGGGAAATTCCTGGAGATTCAGGGGTGGATTCTGGGGGAACAGGGACCTCAGTGGGATCCCAGCCCACCCTCCCGAGCCAGCTTGGTGCAGTGGTTAGGAGTGTGGACTTCTAATCTGGTGAGCTGGGGTTTGATTCCGCATTCTGCCACATGCAACCAGCTGGGTGACCTCAGGCTCACCACAGCACTGATAAAGCTGTTCTGATGGAGCAGTTTTATCAACTAGGCCCCAAAATACTTCATAACCCATGCAAATTATATGCCTGGCATTGTCCGTCAACAAGAAATATCCCTGTTTCTGCGATGTCGTTTTGATGGTATCATTTGGTCATAAACAGCTTAAATCTTATTGTCTCTTAACGACCAAGCATTCCATCTTTGCCATAGCTGTCAATTCTTTGTACTCGGCTAACTGTTGTCCTCTCTTTCTCTCTCCTCCCCCCTCCCCAATTTATTTTCCATTTGGATGCTAAATTTTTTAAGTTCAGCCTCGCTTGAACCGTTCGTAAAAGCACCGAGCCTGACTTATTTCCAAATTGATGTACTTATAACCAAAAAAATATTAAAGCACTTCAAAACCATTCTAAATTGCTCTCCGCTGTGCAAAAATGATTTGAAATTATTGGAATGCTTCAAACCTTTTACGAGCGCTTTACTCAGAGCCCTCTTACAGGAGTTCAGGAACTGTAAGCTACAAATCACGATAAAACGCTTCCGGCGTCACTGACTCGAGAGGTAGTTTGGGTTTTCCCAACAGAGGAACGAGCATATATATATAAGTGAGGATTGGTGCTGTGGTTTGGGTCAAGCAAAGAGAGAGCTGCTCAGCCAGAGATCTATGAAGCAATAACAAGATTCAATATGCCCTTGGTCTTTGCGCACAAATTCTCTGGAGCTAGGTCTTCCAGCCATTAATCATGGAGCTGAAATCTTCTGGAGGAAGGCAGAATCAACTGCCTTTCAGCATTGAAGCCTCATGGATCAAGGTTCCCTGGAGGCCTGGAATGAGAAGCTAAACAGATGGGGAAATAGTTGAGGAATGGAATTCTAGCTGGTTTTGGAGAGCCAGAGTGGGGTCGTGGTTAAGAGCAGGGGCCTCGAATATGGGAAACCGGGCCTGATTCCCACTCATCCTGCACATGCAACCAGCTGGATGACCTTGGGCCAGTCACAATTCTCTCAGAACTCTCTCAGCCTCTCCTCCCTCACAGGGTGTCTGTTGGGGCGAGAGGAAGGGTAGGCGATTGTAAGCTGCGTTGAGACTCCTTTGGGCAATGAAAAGTGGGGTACCAAAAAGCAGTTCTTCTCTAACATAAGGTTTCTTGAGTATCCACCTATTAAACTATAGCCATTTCAGGAATACTAGTAAAAAGCCATAGACCAGGAAGAATGAGGGTTCCTGAACTACTGGTGGGACTGGAAGATTTCCCAAATTTCTAGAATATAGGGGAGAACACAACTGCTACGTTGGAGGGTGGATGTTATGGCATTATATCCTCTGAGGTCCCTCCCATTCTTAGCCCTTGCCCCCACCTCCAAATCTCCAGGAGTTCTCTGACCTGGAATTGGCAGCCCAACTGGAGAGGGTCATTTCCCAACAATCAATGTGTGTTAAGGATTTCTTCCCTTTGACATAAACTGTGACCACTTTAGGCCAAGGACAAAGGTGGAGATTGGGAGGTAGAGATATGGGGGAGTATATATAGTAATTTCACTACTTGGGGTGCAAGCCAGAAGTGACAATGAGTAGCTCTAGGAATCTATAGAAACTTTGTGGCAAAACCATAGAGCTCTTGCCAATTCCTAGAGCTACCCGGCAGCACGGTTGTGTTTATTTCCCCCCTACCACTTCTCTCAGCAGCAGCCAGCGACATGGGCAATCAGCAGGAGGCCAGAGCATGAGATTCGGCAACCGCAACTATTCACAGTCCCCAGACTTAAAAATGCCACCAGTCTGTCTCCCCTGGCCTTATCTATCATGATGACAGGGAATTGTTCAGAAGAATCTCAGGCAGAATTATTCCCCAGACTTCTTGTCTTGGAGATCAGAGACTGATCTGATGTAAGCAACAATGGTGTTCTATCTCCGAGCTTCAGACTCTCGCCCATCTCTTGCTGACCCAGTTGCTTCCCTTTCTATAGCTGTCGGAACTCCACTGGAGAGGTGGAACACCGGCTGCCTTAAGTAGAAATAGCTTCATTGAGAACTGAAACAACTCTTTACAGACGTTCCCCAGAGAACACTTCGATCCAGCAACACCAACCAGCGAAGGATCCCTGGCCCTAAAGAAATATGCCTTATCTCAGACGGTTAGGGCCTTCTTGGCCCTGGATCTGCCAGGTGGGATGAGCTTCCAGAATAGCTGAGGGCCCTGATAGAGCTGGCCACGTTCTGCAGGACCTGCAAGATGGACCTCTTCCTCTGGGCTTACGGTCGAGGCCAGTTGAAATACCATATTACAAAAAATAACTGGGCTTCCCCTCTGGGCCCCCCCTCCAACTCTTGCCTCCTACTTGACATCTATGCTAGCAAACGTACAGCCATTGGATGCAATTAAAGTTTTGTAGACATTATTATAAGGTCATTTTGTTGTTTTATTGTCAACGTAAAGTCAAACTGTCGGTCACCACCCCAGGACGGTAAGCCCAAGAGGGACGGCGTATAAATAAATAAGTAAGTCAATGAGTAAAGTAGAGAGGAGAGAAAGATTCCTAACAGTCTAACTGACTATTGGTTGTCTGGAGACTGTGTGCTTAAAGGAAGGAAGGAAGTGTGCTTAAAGAAACAGGAAGTCTCGAATTGAGCCAATCAAGACACAGGAGGAGGTTCTTTGAAAAACATCAGGAAATTCCTAATCTAAAAGCATATTCCAAATGCAAACGGAAATTGGTAGCCCAAGGAATCTAGAGTAGCCTTTCTCAACTTTGTTTACTGTTGAGATGTCCCTTAAACATTCTTTAGGCTTTGAGAAACCCCAGAAGTGGCACGATGGTGCAGAATATGACTGGGAAGCAAAGCTATGTTCCCATTTGCTTGGGGCTTCTCCCCTTCCTACCCCCTCCGGGCTCAACACTGGCCATTTTGGGAGGTGGGTGGGGGGGTCAGGTCAACATGACCAGATACAATCATTTCACTCGATGAATGTTTAACAATTTTTAAAATAGATATTAAAAATTCATTAACTAATTAGGAAACCTTTCCAGGGCCATCAAGAGACCCGAGGAGTTCACAAAACCCTAGTTCAGAAGGCCTGATCTAGAGCATCCCCATCTCCTCCAATGCCCCCTGCATGATATTCTTCTTGTGCTGTCAAATCGTGCACACTACCTATCTTGGATATTCTGACAACATCCTAATTGAGTTGCGTTTTGACTTTGAGCGTAACTCTATGCCTTCTCTTTGAAAAGCAATAAAGCCGTTTGAAGTGACAAGTAAAACCTGCCTCAGTTCCTTGGGTTTCATCCTCTTTCTCTTTGTTTCTTTCCCCCAAGGATGTCTCCTGGAATTCTAGCTACAATAGAGAAACCAGGTTAGAAAAACCTTCCCACACAGTCACACAATCGAAGATTTAGTATTGTAAAACAGGCAGGGGCAGCTCGATGATATAGAACGGAAGAGCAGTGGGAACCAATCATAGCCAAATCAGCTTCCAAGGCCAACAAGACCCAATTGGGTTGGGCAACAGAACTATCTTTGATGTCCCAGGAGATTTTCATGCAGGGGAAATCAAGAAGGCCCATTAGTCGCACTGTAGGGGAGAGACACCAAGGGAAACGTCTAGCTTTAATAGTTCCAAAGTTGTCTTCTTTAGCGAAAGTCACCATTGTTGGAAGTTTTGAGAAGAGTTCAAACTTCTGACACACTTGTGGGACATCATCTTATTCCTAAAGGAGATTATATCAATGCTTGCATTGTCTTCCATGGGTTTTTATCATGAGGATTTAAGCACTGCAATCTGAAGGACAATTTCCTGTGAGGAAGCCCGCTTGATTGGATTTCTGAGGAGACCTAGGCCTAGGCCTAGTTGGCTTGAAACTCAACATCAAGAAAACAAAGATCATGGCAGCCGGTCCTCTCAATTCCTGGCAAATAGATGGGGAAGAAATGGAGATAGTGACAGATTTTATTTTCCTGGGCTCCAAGATCACTGCAAATGGGGACTGCAGCAAAGAAATTAAAAGACGCTTGCTCCTAGGGAGGAAAGCTATGGCAAATCTAGACAGCATCCTAAAAAGTAGAGTCATCACCCTGCCAACAAAGGTGCGTTTAGTCAAGGCTATGGTCTTCCCAGTTGCAATGTATGGCTGCGAAAGTTGGACCATAAGGAAGGCCGAGCGTCAAAGAATTGAGGCTTCTGAACTCTGGTGCTGGAGAAGACTCTTGCGAGTCCCTTGGACTGCAAGGCGAACAAACCGTTCAGTCCTAGAGGAGATCAGCCCTGACTGCTCTTTAGAAGGCCAGATCCTGAAGATGAAACTCAAATACTTTGGCCACCTCATGAGAAGGAAGGACTCCCTGGAGAAGAGCCTAATGCTGGGAGTGATCGAGGGCAAAAGAAGAAGGGGACGACAGAGAATGAGGTGGATGGATGGAGTCACTGAAGCAGTAGGTGCAAACTTAAAAGGACTCCAGGGAATGGTAGAGGACAGGAAGGCCTGGAGGATCATTGTCCATGGGGTCGTGATGGGTCGGACACGACTTCGCACATAACAACAACAAAAGGCCTAGTTTGCACACAAGAGATAATGCACTTTCAATGCACTTTAGATTTTCCTGTTCCGCACACGAAAATCCAGCCGCAAAAGCACATTGAAAGTGCATTATCTATTGTATGCAGACTAGGACCTACTTAGAATTGATCCCTGAATGGCAGGGCCATTCAGCCATTATCTTAGCACCTTTATAGACTTTATCACCTGATATTACCCCCAAAGGGTTAGCGGCAGCTCACAAGATGGTGGTATTCATAACTAGGCCCTGACCTGGATGAGCCAGGCTAACCTGATCTCATCAGATCTCAGGAGCTAAGCAGGGTCAGCTCTGTTTAGTACTTGGATGGGAGACCACCAAGGAAGTCAAGAGTTGTAATGCGGAGGCAGGCAACAACAAACCCACCTCCGAAGATCCTTGACAACTGTATGGGGTCACCACCACCACCTGTAAATATACTTAAAACAGAGTAACCCCACCACCACCACCACCTTTTACATACCACGCACCACACACTTCAATTCTTCAGCTACCAAACTCAAAATGCTTACTACGAACCTAACTAAAAAGCCCTATCAAATCGTCCTGTCTCTTTTACCTCCCCTGGAGGACCATTTCATTGTGATGGTGATGTGACGTGTAGGGATGTGCAACCCCCCCATAAAATGGTATTTTGGGGGTTTGGGTATATTGAAAAAAACAGTATTTCCTATATTTCCAAATCCCAATAGTCTTATTGGAGAAATAATCGGAAATGCTGAATTTTTTTGGCACCATTATAGCCCATGGGGAGTATTATGGGGAATCATTACAGGAGTATCTGGGTTCTGGAGATGGCTGTTTTTTTTGTGTCACAAATGCAGGTGTCAACACCTCCCACCCACCCAAGTTTGAGAAATTTTGGAGCATGGCCTTCAAGGAAGATGCCCCCATCCTCCATTGTTTTCCATAGAGGGGAAAATGCATTTAAACTTTAACAGGAATGTGGTCCCTTTACAATTTAAATGCCTTTTGCAAGCCACAGCACCAGTGTGAGTGAACTCTGAAGGCATTTAAAGGGCTTAAAGACCCTTTAAATTCCTTCTCCATGCTGCATGTTTATCCTGAAGGCATTTAAAGAGACTGAGAGCCCTTAAATGTACTTTAACTGTGGACAGCTTGGTGTAGTAGTTAGGAGCTCCTCCTCCACATGAAGCCAGCTGGGTAACCTTGGGCTTGCCACAGCACTGATAAAGCTGTTCTGACCCAGCAGTTATATCAGGGCTCTATCGGCCTCACCTCCCTCACAGGGTGTCTGTTGTGGGGAGAGGAAAGGAGATTGTAAGCAGCGTTGAGATTCCTGGTAGAGAAAAGCAGCATATAAAAACCAACTCTTCTTCTTCTGCTCCTATGCAACAGGCATGAAAAATCCCAAATATTCTTCAGGCTTTGGAACTTGGCTATTTAGAATAGCTGAAAAATAGCAAAATTTATATCTGGCTGAATCAAGACGCTCCAAAAATCAATAAAGGTATTTTGGGGGATATTTTTTCATCTCAGATTAGCTAAATGTATAGTCCTGGGATGCACACACCTGGGATGGGGTGAGCACAAACAGTAGACAGTTAACAAAATGTAACAAGATCAATGCTTCATACAAGCAAAGGTAGCTTTTCAGATTTGTGGAAGAGGAAATATGGTAGTGTGTGTCCTTTCTGAATTGTTTTGCTAATATGAGATGCCCAAGTCTTGGGTTGCCTGGATTATAACAGATCACCAGTCTACAAAGAATACAGTTGAAACAGCCTTTGGAAGTTGGTTATAGATTTCTTGCAGCCATTTAATGAGGACCTCATTCTTCAGCTTCTGCACAAGCTTCATTAAGGCCAGATCCCCTGAGAATTCTTTGTTCATTTTATAGAAGGCACCACAAAGGCTATCTAGCCCCACCCTCTGTTCTATGCAAGATCAGCCTCAAGCATCCAGGAGAAGTATCTCCAGCCACTGCTTGAAGACCGCCAGTGAGGGGGAGCTCACCACCTCCTTAGACAGCCGATTCCACTGCTGAGCTACTCTGAGTCTGAATATTTTCCCCCTGATACCTAGCTGATCCCATTCTACATATAGTTTAAACCCATTTCTGCGGGCCCTATCCTCTGCTGACAACAGGAACCTTTCCCTGCCCTCCTCCAAGTGACATAAAGAGGACACTCATGTCCCTTCTCAATCTCCACTTCTCCTGAACATTACTAAGTCCCTCAGCCTTTCCTCACAGGGCTTGGTCCCTAGGCCCTGGATCATTCTCATTGCTCTCCTCTGAACCCTCCCAATTTTGTTCACATCCTTTTTGAAGAGAGGCCTCCGGAAGTGCACACAGGACTCCAGGTGGGGTCTGACCAATGTTGTATATAGTGGGACCATGACATCTTGTGATTTTGATGTGATGCCTTCATTGATACAGCCCAAGACTGCATTCTCCTTCTTTCATGCCACATCACACTGTCTGCTCATATTTACCTTACAGTCCACAAGTACCCCAAGATCACATTCACACACACAGCTGCTCAGAAGTGATCCCCCCATTATGCAAGCTTTTCATTTGGGTGACCCAGATGTAGAACTCTGCACTTCTCCTTAGTGAATTGCACCTTGTTCACATTTGCCCACTTTTCCAACATGTTCAGGTCTTGTTGAACTGTATCTTTATCTTCCAAGGTTATTACGTATGGCAGGACCCCTGCCTCACTGACTGGCATACTGTCTTCTCCAACCAGTGGCACCTCTCAATAGTCTAGGCTTAAGCCAAAGCCATGGCACTGTTAAAGTCTGCCAAGCTAGGTCACACTCCGTCTTTAAAAGCTTGCTTTTGGCCACAGGTTCAGAAGAGCAGTCTCTGCCTAACACAGGTACATCCTGATTCAAGATTGTTCTCTTCCTAACCCCCCACCCCACCCCATTTTATTGCTGATTTAGTGGACTGGCTAAAACCTGTTTGCCCAGGGGCTCCTAGGCAAACCCCTTTGGCCCATTCCGCACAAATTCATTGTGGCAGGAGTGTGGCAAATTGAAATTGCTACTAAAATGCAGTTATGCACAACGTCGTACACAATCTGCCACACTCCTGAAACCGATCAGCAAAAAGTGCTTCGTTGTAGCGCTTCCAGAGAAATCCCAAAAAGTGGATTCACCTTCTGGAAAGCGCTACACTCTTACAACCAATCTGCAACACTAGCGAAAAAGTTCTGTGCGTTACCATTGTTGCGGTTTCAGCAAAGTCCCTCCCCCTGGCTCTCTCTTCTGATCTTCCGGCGAAGCGATCGCCATTTTTTTTTCTCGGAGCGAACGGAGAGCAACGAACCGGTGAGCCTTCATTCACCCAGTGAGGCTTCCCCAGCTGCAGTCACTCCACAGAGCTGTTTTAAGTCACCAAGCACCACACAGCCCCGTTTGCTGGTTCCCTTTATTTTCGGCTGAAAATCGCACCCGTGCACTCGGGGGGAGTGTGGCAACGATGAAACGGCAGCTCACATGCAACCTGCCAGCTAGATGGGTCCCTCCGTTGCAACGAATCAACGCAGATTCGTTGCAACATTTTTTTTTAACCTGCCTTAGAGGGAAATGGGCTTTTCGGGAGCATGATAACGGCCGCCCATTAGCTGCTCATTTTATTGACAGCCAGGGGTGGGACAAAGCTCGGCAAACATCGCTTCCTTCCTAGCGATTTTTGCCAAGACCGGAAACCTGTGGGAAATGATTGAAACGCAACTGGATTCCACTACAAAGGCAGGTATGCATAACGACGAATTCCACTATTTAAAATTGCGTTTTTTCTTTCCGAAACCAATTTGCCACATTGATCCTGGTGCGGAATGGGCCTTTGTCTTTCATATGACTACTTCTTGGCTCCTC
The DNA here is from genome assembly GCF_049243985.1 of Paroedura picta. Lineage (NCBI taxonomy): Eukaryota > Metazoa > Chordata > Lepidosauria > Squamata > Gekkonidae > Paroedura > Paroedura picta. The sequence continues at coordinate 25,918,973 of NC_135370.1, read as the reverse complement.
TGCCATGGGAAATCTCTTCCCCAAACCCTGCAGCTAGACCTATTGAAGCACGTTGGCTCCCTTTTCTTAGACCCATGAATGCCTTTGTCTAAGCCCATCAACGGCCCTCTCCGGACCTGGCCAGAGCATTGTCCAACATCCTGACCCATGGAAAATTCCATCATGTGTTCAACTAGGCCACATCACAGCCTATATAAACCTATATAAACCATGGCTATACACAGCCTTTCTGAGTGCTTTCCAACTCAGGATCCATTGGAACCTCCCATCACGCTGGCTCGTGTCGCTGATCTCTGACTCTCAGGGGTAGTCAAACTGTGGCCCTCCAGATGTCCATGGACTACAATTCCCAGGAGCCTGGGAATTTAGTTCATGGACATCTGGAGGGCCGCAGTTTGACTACCCCTGCCTCTACAGGAATTATATGGAACCCTCTTTTCCCATTCTGATTCTTCTCTATATGACTGCTTGATAGGTGTGTTAAATATATTTAAGCTTTTATTATTTTATTTCTAAATAAAGACTGTTATTGTTTTTACAATTTACCTATGTTGTCTGCCTTGAGTTCTTAAGGGATTAATCACATAAACACAATAAAATCAGATTCCATAAACACAGGCATTTGATCCTTAATGCTACATTACCTCCCTCTTGCTCCGCTAGTTCCCCACGGCTTAATACGTGTGTCACAGGACACTGGTAAGCACAGTTTTGGTAACAGGGTGTTCATTACTCTACCCAATTTGGTATCATCTGAAAATTTAATGAAGAGTCCCGCCATCCCCTCATCAGCTGGGATGGCTTAATCTGCCATTTCCTTCAAGACAAAAGATCTCATTAGTACAGGAGTCGGTTGTGATTCTGGGAGATCTTCAGCCTTCACCTTGGAGCTGGTGAGCTTAAACCTGGGAGAGAACCTTAAGTACATTCACTGATTTGCCTGGATTTTGGGGTTTAAAAACTTTTACCAACCAAGGCCTGGTTCAGTTTGCAAAATTAAAGCCAGAGGTTGCCTGCACTGGTAAATACAGAAAGTTCATGGAAATTCTTAAACTGAGACATAATGCCATGATATCACTTCCAGGTACAGAACTGGAAATGACATCACAGCACCCCATGGCATAGAACAGTGGTCCCCAACCTTTTTATCACTGGGATAAAAAGTGAGGGATGTCGTCGCTGCCTGAGCCCCTGCTCCACTTGCTTTCCCACCAGTGCCCCTGACTTCCTGCTGCCCACTGGGGAACGCTGCCAGCAGCAGCCGTGCAGTGCCACATCGAGGGGGAGCCCCAGCCATGGCGGCCGCTGGAGAGCACCAAAGGTGAGCCGGCGGTAGAGTGGCAGGGCAGCCCTCGAGGTAGTAGCCGGGGAGGAGGACAAGGAGGAGCCGCGGCCCAATACCGACTGATCTACGGACCGGTATCGATCCCCGGACCGGGGGTTGGTGACCACTGGCACAGTATATATTTTAACGCTTTTATATAATTTATATACCATGCCTCTCATACTTGCTGGCTCAGGGCAGTGATCATCATCATCAAAATGTATTCACGTCAAAAAAGATGTGGACAAAATTGAGAAGGTGCAGAAGAGAGAGATGAGAATGATCCGGGGCTTGGGGACCAAACCCTAGGATGAAAGGCTGAGGGACTTGGGAGTGTTCAGCCTGGAGAAGAGGAGATTGAGCGGGGACGTGATTGCTCGCTTTAGGGATTTGAAAGGTTGCCATTTAGAGGAGGGCAAGGAGAGGTTCCTGTTGGCAGCAGAGGAGAGGACCTGAAGGAATAGGCTTAAACTATACGTAGAACCATATCAGCTAAAAAGCAGGGGGGGGGGATTGTTCACAGCCCAAGTAGCTCAGCAGAGGAAAGGGCTGTCTGAGGAGGTGGTAAGCTACCCCTCACTGGCTATCTTTAAGCAGCGGCTGGACAGATACTTATCCTGGATTCTTGAGGCTGATCGTGCATTGAGCAAAGTGTTGGACTAGATGTCCTGTGTGGCCCCTTCCGACTCTAGGATGTTATGTTTCCATGAGTCTGTGATTCTATTATTACAGTATAAAAAACATTAATTCGTTTAAAGTTTTAAAAATGCACTTTAAATAGCTGTCAGCACTGTTGATACACAGTATGTACATTATTGCTATAGAACAAGGAAGTATGAGGTCAAGGGGAAAACAAGGGGGCCCAGCAGTTTGCCAGTTCTGTCATGGTCCTGATCTCCCACAGGAGCTCATTCCACCAGGCAAGAACCAGGTCCAAAAAGGCCCTGGCTCTGGTTGAGGCCGAACAGACTTGGGTCCAGAGAGCCTCAGCTGGTTGGTGTTGCTAGATCTAAGTGCTCTCTGGGGAACTTCAGACAGGCGGTCCCTCAGATACACATGGCCCAGACCACATAAGGCCTTGAAGTTTAGAACCAAAACCATGGTCAGGATCCAGATCTCGACTGGGAGCCAATGCAGCTGCTACAAGGCAGGTCCATTTCTGTAGCCCCTGACCCCCATTCCCCTGCCCATTTGAAAGCAGCTCAGGTACAGCAGTGAATCCCGTTCTCTTCTGTTGATTCACAATATTTGGTTAGTAGATTCAGGTTCAGATTCAGAGTACCTTTATCGGCATAAAATTGCAAAGCATAAAACGAAAATTTCAAACAGTTCCAGATGTAAAATCCACCGTAAAAATATTTTCATTTAAAATTGCCAGCAAAAACTTTGCTACTTTTATAGTAGTTGCTGAGTCCCTCACATTTAGAATCGTTTTAATCCAATCTTTCTCATTAACACAGCTGAATTTCAGTTTCTTCAGATGGTTAGCTAAAGGGCGACGATATACATCAAACTTAGGACACACCAGGGCAGAGTCTGCACTTACTTTGTTTATTCCATTGTCAATCCTGTTGAATTCAGATCGCTTTGAACCCGGGTCTTCCTCTTCCCCCCCTCCCCATTGAAACAGGAAAGTCTTCTGCACGTGGTTAGGGAGGCTCAGAAGAGGAGGGGAGGCAAATGGAGACTCTTTGTTTTCTTGAAGGGGAGGAGAGGATCCAAGAAGTCAGAGGAGGGAGGAAAAAAATCCTTTCTTTTCTAGAAGGGGAGGGGGGGAACGAAGAAGGCACAAAAACAAAATCCAAGGCCGACAGAAGTTGAGAGAAATTAGGGGCTTCTCCTTTAAGGCAGGCTTGTCACATGACCACCTGCAGCCAATCACGGGTCCTCTACCACGGAGGAGAGCCCAGATTCAAAGCAATGCAATTTTCTGAATATATTCAGGATTAAAAGCACTCTAAGATATCGCACAATAAAGGTAGTGTCACTCTGGATCAATCCTTCTTGCTGCAGAAGGAAAATTTAAATCTCCCCAAATCCAAACTGAAATCGCATTCTGTGTAGAGGGCAGGGACTGAATCGATCTGGGGTTGGAATAAAAGCTCCGTGGAGTTTACACCCTGAAGTATGTGGTGCAACGTGTCAGGGACATTACACTTATGTAAACGGTATCTCTGCTGAGGAGGGATCTTCAAAAATCTACCTCAGGTGACATTTGAGGGAAAGATGTTTAAGCGAGCTACTAGAAATGCTTTTCTTAACTGGTGTGTCTCCAAAATTTGGAGATACATGGGCATGGATTTGTACGTTAAGGGAATATCCCAGAAATTGGGAGAGCATGCGCTGTTGTTAGAGGCGCCTAACCACCCACCCGCCTTTTGTTTTGTTTTGTTTTGCAATATACGTCTTGGGTGATTTATTTATTGCATTCACTATTATGCTTCTATGACTTGTCAAAACTTGCTAACCAAATACACATACAATAAGGTGGGTGGGTGGTTGGGTGGGTAAACTTACAGTTATTCCTATAGATCCAGTTCATACTCAAGTTGAAGCTGAAAGGAAAGAGAGAAAGAGAAGCTTAACCTAAGGAGTCCTTTCCCTATTGCAAACGGCCTGTTTCACGTGTGTGGGAGAATGAGGGCATGGTCTCTACAGGAGAGAACTGCAGATACCTGCATTTGCAAGGAAAGCCTTGTGAAAGAACTGAGGAAACAAAGAGAGAGAAGAGCTCAGAAGGCAGCTTGCAGGTGATGCCAAAGATATCTCCATTCAAGGAGATATCTCCTCCTCACCTGTAATGTAGCACCCTCCTATATCCAGGCATGCTGAGTCACTCTCTCCAACACTTATAAGGACAATTGAAGACATGCATCTGCCTTACATTGTCAGGTGCCTTTCAAGTACCTCTCATGGTTCTATAAGAAGGTTCTTTTTCCCCTCCTCAAGGTGTCTCCCACTCGAGAGAAAGCTGGAGATGCCAAGGACTAAACCTATCTCTATCCCGGTCCCCAAGGAAACCAATACGATCTAAACAGGCCTCATCCAAACATGCAAATAAATAGATGCGTTGACTTTAATGGAAAAGTCCATATGCAGAATTAAACCTTGGCTTAATTAAGCCACACTCATGATATTTCACATGCTACCTGGAAGCCATTTTAAGTGGTGCGAGGCCTTCTGTTTTTAATTAAGTGAGTAAGCCGGACAATTCGGGGACAGATCCTTCACTATTGGATGGGGGTGGGCGGGTGGAAGCTTTTTATTGGGAGGGGGGGGTCTAAGATTTTGCTGAATGTTTCCCAGGAAGCGATTCACAGTCACCGGGGCGTAATTGTTTCCGCTCAAGATGTTAACATTCGGCTTTGCAAAACAGAATCCCCGAGTAGCAAACAACCTGCTATAATTGCTTGCGAGCTCATTTCCTCGAGGAAAATGTTACGACGGCTTAATGCCGTTCCAGTCGAGAGCCTGCCTTTATGGATTCCATAAGGTGAACAACAGTCGTAGAGCGCTTGCCTTTGTGTTAAACTAGTCAACAAGGGTAAACAATTGCCGGTGCAATTTGTGTCACGCCGCATGCTACCCGCAGCGAATGAGTCCTCGGGATGAACTGAAAGGAGAAGGCCATGAGGAAGCAATTGGATCACTGCTCCCCCCCCACACACCTTTTAAGTATTCCCAAACACTTAAAATGGCGGGCCTGCAAAAAAACAAATACAGCCATTTCCACAGTGAACAGCCCCAAAATAGAGCCCATTAGATCCCACTTAAAAAAAATGAAAACCGGATTTCTGGGGATTCTTTTGCTGTGGGGCAGATGAAGGGGCAATTTGGATCTGTGCCCAAGGAGGCGAATTTTACTGTGTAAACAGATGAAAAACTAATGCAAATCTGAACCAAAACCCTAGTGCGGAAACAGTCCCATTCCAAGTACAAACCACGACTGACCCTGCTCAAGCTTCTAAGATCTGGCTAGCTTCTGGCCATCTAGGTAAGGGCAGAGAGGCGGTGTGCCATTGCCTTCCTCTCTCTGGCAACCCTGGACTTGTTTGCTGGTCTCCCTTCCAAATACTAACCAGAGTTGATCCTACTAAGCTTCTGAGATCTGATGAGACTGGGCCAGCCTAGGCTACCCAGGTCAGGACTTGATGGTGTTGGGACTGTAGAAATCTAAAATCAGGAAGAAATCTGGGGTAAAGATGAAGAAACCAATAAGAAAGCTGCACCACAGTGTAAATATTAACATTAACATGTTAATGTTATCAGATAGGATATAGTCCATGGTCCCTTCCCCTGTACTAGAGCTTGTTTCTGAACTATTCCATGATAATCTGCTGAAGGTATCTGAAAAAGGAGCGTTGACTTGCTAAGGATTGACAGAAGGAAATACTACTTTACACAGAGAGTGATGAATTAGAATCAGCCCCTACAGCTAGTCGCCACTGATAGACCTACCCTCCCTTAATCTATCTCAGTGGCTACTAGTCATAGGGGATGAGGGGAACCTCCAGATTCAGAAGCGCTAAACCTTTCAATTCCAGAGCCAGGAGACCTCATCCTTGATATTATGCTTTTGACCATCCAGAGGAGTTGGTTGCCCACTGTGTGAGACAGGATGCTGGACTAGATGTACCTTTGGTCTGATCCAGCACGGCTCTTCTGATGTTCTTAGGAAAGCTTCAGCCTCTCTGCTCTGTTACAGGCCCACTAGAGGAACTGGTTGGCCAGGATGCTGGACAAGAAAGACCACGGGTCTGATCCAGTAGGGCTCTTCTCATGCTTTTAGGAAGGTCTCAGGCTCTATGTTGTTGGCCACTGTGTGAGACAGAAGGTTCAACAACATGGACCATTGGTCTGATCCAAGAGGGCTCTTCTTATGTTCTTAGGAAGGCCTTAACCTCACTTCTCTGTTATTGGCCTGCTCGAGGAATGGGTTGGCCAGGATGCTGGACAAGATAAACCACTGCTCTGATCCAGTAGGGCTCTTTTGATGTTCATATGAAAGCTGGCAACCTGAACATTGTGTTATCGACTCTAACCATTATCATGGCACACTTCCTATGTATAGGTGCCACATCAGTGCACACCAGAGCCAACCGTTTCTGCAGGCAATACAAATGCGTACAAAACCAAACGGCCTAGCAAAACAGAAACCACCCGTAGGAATGAAAACTTCCGACAAAGAAAATATGAATCAATGGAACGGGGAATATTTGCGAGTCCCAAATGCCGCGTGGCCACATCTGCAGCAACAGATGCATCCGTCCAGTTCAGTGGAGCCCCGATGAGCCTTGCAGCACAGCCGCGCATGTGTACCTGATTCATATGCATGGGCAGGCCTTCCTCGCTACACTGGAAACAGGCAAACACCAGCCTTTAAGCACCAGCTTGGGATTTTCCTTGTGCCTCGAAAGCCGAGAAAGTGGCTCGCCTCTCCTCCACAACGGGCGATGTTATTGTGGCAGACTGAAAGATACCTCTCAATGAACCCTGCGCAGAATACTTGATTTCCTTCAGCCTCGCTCTGGGAGCCTTTCCAGATTTTCAATTATTCCGTCGTGGGCCTCGGAGGATTAGTGTGAATAGAGAGGATCCTGGCATAATAGTGGACTTCTGAGCGAGAGGAACTATTAAATGAAGGCTTCACTGAAAGATACTCCGTTGGCCGACTCCCAGAAAAATATATAATGAAGAATACTCCGGAGATGGGCTATAAACAGACATATAGAGACGTGGGACAATGGCCTGTATAAGGCTCGGTTGGAATTAAGGTTGACAGCTCCGGGTTGAGAAATACCAGGAGACATTGGGGGTAGAGCTGGGATTTGGAGCAGGGAGGGACCTTGGTGGAGTATAATGCTAGGGCCCCCCTTCTAAAACAGCCATTTTCTCCCAGGGGGTTTACCTCTTTAGTCTGATGATGAACTATAATTTCAGGAGATCCCCAGGACCCATCCAGAGCATGGCGTTCCTAGTTGGGATATCCCAGATCTGGTTTCTGCATGAGTGAACAGAAGATAAAGAGTGCTCTGTAGGGGGCGCCAAAGGAGATGGGTATTTTGCATACTTAGATGGAGAATTTCTTGGAAATATTTCAGTTGCTCTCCTCCAGTATCCTGATTGGCTCTTTGGAGATTTCCTGCTCTTTTGAGCCTGCTTGCCTCCAGAACTACAGACAGAATGAGTGACAGTAGTTAGGTCTCTCTCCTCTCTCTTTCTATACAAAGCTGTTTCTCTTCCACATTAAAATATATATATATATTTTTTTTATTCATAAAACAGCCTGATGCTTCACAGATTTACACTCTGCCAGCAGGCTCAGCCCAGACACCAGGTAGCTTCCTGGTGGCTGAATATGAACCAGGGTGTAAACTGCACGGAGCTTTTATTCCAACCCCAGATCGATTCAGTCCCTGCCCTATACACAGAATGCGATTTCCGTTTGGATTTGGGGCAATTTAAATTTTCCTTCTGCAGCAAGAAGGATTGATCCGGAGTGACCCTACCTTTATTGTGCAATATCTCAGAGTGCTTTTAATCCTGAATATATTCAGAAAATTGCATTGTTTTGAATCTGGGCTCTCCTCCGTGGAAGAGGACCCATGATTGGCTACAGGTGGTCATGTGACAAGCCTGCCTCAAAGGAGAAGCCCCTAATTTCTCTCAACTTCTGTCGGCCTTGGATTTTTTTTGTGCCTTGTTCGTTCCCCCCCACCTTCAAGAAAAGAAAGGATTTTTTTTCCTCCCTCCTCTGACTTCTTGGATCCTGTCCCCACCTCAAGAAAACAAAGAAAGAGTCTCCATTTGCTGAGCCTCCCTAACCACGTGCAGAAGACTTTCCTGTTTCAATGGAGAAGGGGGGGGGGGAAGAGGAAGACCCAAGTTCAAAGTGATCTGAATTCAACAGGATTGACAATGGAATAAAAAAAAGTAAGTGCAGACTCTGCCCAGGAGGCTGAAATCAAAGCTCCTGGAGAGTGTTTTATTTATTTATTTTTAAACTTGTATGTTGACTTAACAAGCAGTCAGTGACAGGGATAATTTACATCCACATATCGACAAATGAACGATGGAATGATGCTTGCCAAAGGAAACATGGTTGGGAATGAGCCAGCAAACTAGGGAAAAGAACCAAGTGAGGGATAGCTTTGAACTCATTTTGGTAATGTCAGACCAGCAGAACCCAAAAGGATGACAAAGGACAGGGTGTGGGGATGCCAGCCCCAAGGCAGAGGTCTTCCCCAACACCTACTGCCAGATCCTTTGACTGGAGAGGCCAGAGGTTGAACCTGAGACCTTATGCAAGCCAAGCAGGTGCTCTAACACTGAGTCAAGGCTCCTCCCCTGAAATGCGCTGATTTTATGAATGTAGGCAGATCGGGAGTGGGTGGGCAGGAAGAGATGTGCCAGTGTTTGTCTCTTGTGGCCCTTCCTTGCATTCCCAGGGAATTGCTGATTGCCACTGTGGGATGGCAGGTGAATTTCCTCCAGGCCAGGCTGGATTCTGGACAATTTTGGTATGTGTGTGGGAGGGATCACTGAGGCATGACATTGGGGTCAATATGGGTGGGCAGGTAGTTGTGAGCTCCTGCTTGTGCAGGGGGTTGGACTAGATGATTTTAGAGGTTCTTTCCAACTCTATGATTCTATGATTCAGACTAGGGATGCTATTCTCCAGGTGGGAACTGGGGATCCTCTAGAATAGCTCATTTCCAGACTAACAAGGACTCCAAGATCTTATTTTCAACTGGAGAGCCAGGGCAGTGTAAGGGTTAAAGAGTGGAGGATTCTAAGCTGGAGAGCCACATTTGATTCCATCCTCACTCCTCCACATGCAGCCAGCTGGTTGACTTTGGGGTAGTCACAGCTCTCTTGGAACTGTTCTCGCAGAGCTCTTTCAGCCCCACGTACCTTACAAGGTATCTGTTGAGGGGAGAGGAAGAGGAAGTGACTATAAGCCATTTTGAGACTCCTTTGGATAGTAAAAACTGGGGTACGAAAACAGCTCTTCTACTACAACCCCTTGAGCTTGCCACGGCGCTGATAAAGCCGTTCTGACTGAGCAGTGATATCAGGGCTCTCTCAGCCTCCCCTCCCTCACAGGGTGTCTGTTGTGGGGAGAGGAAAGGGAAGGCGACTGTAAGCTGCTTTGAGACTCCTTCGGGTTGAGAAAAGCAGCATATAAGAACCAACTCTTCTTCTTCTTCAGTAATATCAGGGCTCTCTCAGCCTCACCCACCTCACAGGGTGTCTGTTGTCGGGAGAGGAAAGGGAAGGTGAATGTAAGCCGCTTTGAGACTCCTTCGGGTTGAGAAAAGCAGCATATAAGAACCAACTCTTCTTCTTCTTCTTCTTCCACTACTACCATTACTACTACTACCACCACTACTACCACAACAACAACAACAACAACAACAACTACTACTACTACTACTACTACTACTACCACCACCACCATTACTACTACCACTACTCCTACTCCTATTACTATGTTTGGGAAGATAAGGAAAGGCTTATGCTTTCAGAGAAACCCAGTTCCCCAAATGCTGCTGCAGGCTCCCGTCAGTTGGTAGGAAAGGCCCAGTCACAGACCATCAAGGAATGCCAGGGTTGCTTCATTGAGGCAGAATTGTAAAGCCCCTCTCTTCTTGATGGCAAGAAACACAGTATGGTGGGTACGTGAAGGGGCTAAATAGGCTTGTTCTTAGCAAAGCATTTCTTAGACCCCCAGGGCAAAGCCACTCAGAAGCCAAGTGCTGGATAGTAATGAGGGTTATTCAATAGCCACAGTGGATTAATCGAGGATATTTTCTGGATAAATAATGCCGACATCAGGCGCATAATGTGTTCCCCACATTTCTGGGAAAGCGTATGGTGCTCTGCAGCAATGACAACTGTATACCTTTTGCCTCGTTTCTCTCCCTGCTGCACACCATCCATTACCGGGCTGCGCATGATTACCGCGTACCAGAAAATTCCATTCTTAGCTTGCGGAAGGGCTGTCTCCCCAGGTTTCCTGGCCGGCTTCCTTTGATCTTAGCACGCTTCTCTTCCAACCCAACCCCAACATAATTGATGGACTTTGTAGCCAAGTGCCCCTGTCAGGGAACAGCTAATCGCGCCCTGGCATGCTGCCCTGTGGTAAAGAGAGCGACGGCAGGTCCTTACGGCACGCCAAGCAACCCCACTGGAACCAATTAGGGTCTGGAGCACAAGAACTTGGGGGCACCACTCAATTCTTGTCACTTGAGACGGTCGGAGACTCACTTAGCAAAACGAGAAAACAGGTGTTCATTTCCTCCATTCAAATACTCGGGCAGGGTAGGGCCAATGCGGAAATGCATTCAAGCCTCAAACAGAAAATAACATTTATTCTGGAAAGTAGAAAGGAATAAAAGAAAAGTTTCACTGTTTTTCATTTCCACTTGGCAATCCCTTTCTTTCTTGCTGTTCTTTCTTTCTTCTTTCTTTCCTTGGCTGGTCTTTCTTTCTTAGATTCTTTTCTTTCTTTCTTTCTTCTTTCTTTCTTTCTTTCTTTCGTTCTTCTTCCTTCCTTCCTGCCTTCCTTCCTTCCTCCTTCCGTCTCCTTCCTTCCTTCCTTCCTTCCTTCTCTTTCTTTCTTGTCTTCTTTCTTTCTTTCTTCTTTCTTTCTCCCTCCCTCCCCTCCCCTCCCTCCCCCTCCCTCACCTCTTCCTTCCTTCCTTCCTCCTTCCTTCCTTCCTTCCTTCTTCCTTTCCTTCTCTTTCTTTTCTTTTCTTTCTTTCTTTCTTTCTTTCTTCTTCCTTCCTTCCTTCCTTCTTCCTTCTTCCGTCCTTCCTTCCTTCCTTCCTCCTCTCCTTCCCTCCTTCCTCCTCCCTCCCTCCCTCCCTTCCCCCTCCCTCCTCCCCACCTCATCCCTCCCTCCTTCCCTCTTCCCTCCTTCCTTCCTTCCTCCTTCCTTCCTTCTTCCTTCCTTCCTTCTTTCTTTCTTTCTCTTCTTCTTTCTTTCTCTCCTTTCTTCTCTTCCTTCTCTTCCTTCCTCTCCTTCCCTTCCTTCCTTCCTTCTCCTTCCTCCTCCTCCCTCTCCTCCCCCTCCCTCCCTCCTCCCTCCTCCCCTTCCTTCCTTCCTTCCTTCCTTCCTTCCTTCTTCTTCTTCCTTCTTCTTTCTTTCTTTCTTTCTTTCTTTCTTTCTTCTTTCTTTCTTTCTTTCTTTCTTTCTTTCTTTCTTCTTCTTTCTTTCTTTCTTCTCCTCCCTCCCTCCCTCCCTCCCTCCCTCCCTCTTTCTTTCTTTCTTTCTTTCTTTCTTTCTTTCTCTCTCTCTCTCTCTCTCTCTCTCTCTCTCTCCCCCTCCCTCCCTCCCTCCCTCCGTTTCTCACCTTGGTTAAATGACACACTAAGCCAGGCTTTCTCAGCCAGGGTTTCTTGAAACATTTATCAGGTGATATGACCATATATGGCCATGTTCAGTGGTCCCGAACCCCCGGTCTGGAGACCAGTACTGGTTCGTAGAACAGTTGGTACCAGGATGAGGCTCCTCCTCATCCACCTCCCCAGCTGCTACCTTGGGGGCTGCCCTGCCATTCTGCTGGGACTCCCCCTTGGCGTGGCATTGCGCAGCTGCTGCTGGCAGTGCCCCAATGGGTGGTTGGGAAGTCAGGGGCACTGACGGGAAAACAAGTGGAGCAGGGGCTCAGGTGGCGACATCCCTCGGCAAAAGACTCCCCCCCCCCCCCGGGCTCAGTAAAATTGTCAAGCGCTGACCGGTCCCCGGTGATCAAAAGGTTGGGGACCTGCCCCCTCCCAAATGGCCAATGATGAGACTGGATGGGGTGGGAAGGGGAGGGGCCCTGGGTAAAAATTTACACAGTTGTGCCTCTGAACAATATTCTGCATGATTGTGCACTTCTGCAGTTTCTTGAAACCTGAAGAATGTTTCAGACATTTCTCAGTGGTAAAAAAAGTTGGAAAAGGCTGTGCTAAACTATGGTTTATCTCATATTATTGCCATTAGTATAATCCAATGTTTCCCAACCAGGGTTATGCATAACCCCAGAGAGGTTATGCGGGTTGGAGGGGATTTCTAAGGGTTACTCCACAGTCAAAAGGTGGAAATACACTGGTATAATCATCCAAACCACCACACCAAAAAGATTTAGCTAAGCTGGGAGCCAAAGCAGAGTGTGAAGGTTATTAGTCCTGGTGAGACTTAACTGTAGTTTTTTTATAGTATCCTGGCTTTATCTGGCTCTGTCCCCTGTACATCATTGGCCAGGTTTCCAAACAGAAGCCAAGAGAGGCAGAAGAATGTAAGAACAGAAGAGGAGCCCTTCTGGATCAGACCAGTGGTCCATTTAGTTCAACATCCTGTCTCAGACTGATTCAGCATGGAGACAAAAAACACCAGCCGCCTCCTGCTTGCAAATGCGCAATGGGAAACTGTGTGTTTGCACGTGGCTTTTTGCCTCCCAACAAGGCAGCGGAGAAGCAGGCAGGGGAAATGCCACAACTGTAAACAAAATTTTTTTTTTTAACTTCTGTATTGCATTGTTAACACACCACAACAATAAAACATTTCCTTAGATCCCTTTTTGGGATTATTTGTATAATGGTCTCTCTTTATGTTTGGGTAGATTTGTGAGAGGCTGGCCATGGTAACTGGGCCTCAATGATTGGTGTTAATGATAAAGATTTAAAACAAAGAGCACGGATGCCAATCTAATAGGGAGAAGACTGCTGCATCACCAACCCCCTCTTCCCCTGTTCATACCCCACCGCCAGAAAACACAAACAGGAATGTGTTTTAGCTGCCCGATCCCAATATTAGCGTGCACAATTTAGAGAACATTTTATCTGAAGTGAGGGTATGTTGCTTTGTGTTCATGTAGCTATGTGGACAATGGCATTTTTTAAAAGTCTCAATCTGAAAGCAGAGAGGAGAAGGGTACATGCGAGGGTGGGCAAAATGCTACTGATACTCTCACGTGTTTCTCCAGACAGGCTTGCCCCTTTTTGTGCCTGATTTGCAGTGCAACAAGAAGAGAGAAATCGGGATTTTGCGATTTCCCTCATTGTGGAGCAAACTGGATGAAAACTCGCACTGCCCACTGGAGAGCTCCGGGTTGCTGCCAACATCATGTGGAAGCAGCATTAAAACCTGTGAGCAATGAGAGGCTATCCAGGGGCAAATTCCTCATGTGGAATCGGTCTCACACAGTAGCCAACCAATTACTGCAGAAAGTCAAAAAGGCCAGAGAGGCCGAGGTCTTTCCAAGAAGTTCAGAAGAGCCCTGCTAAATCTGACCAGTGGCTAAATCTGACCAATGGCCACCCAGTTTCTCTGGAGAGCCAACAACAGGGCAGAGAGGACTAAGGCCTTCCTAAAGAATGTAGGAAGAGCCCTCTTGGATCAGACCAGTGAAGGTCTAGTCCAGCCTCCTGTCTCACACAATGGCCAACCAGCTCCTATGGAGGGCCAACAACAGGGTATAGAACTGATTCCAGAGCACTGATTTTAAAAGATTTTAGAAGAGGAGTCTATGTTGGACCTTGAAGCCTCTTTGGAAAAGAAAGGAAGGAGAAATCGGTTGATTAGAGGTGGAAAAAAAGAGGCAGAAGCTGTAGGAGGGGAACAGAAATCCAGATGGGAGGGAGAAACAATTGTGGAAAGGACTGGAAAGATGTTAACTAGAAACTCTTCTCTGACAGTAGCGATAATGAAGATCAGAGTGCCTAATCCGAAGCTATTTTAGTTCTATTGCAGCATCCCCTCACACACAGCAAAATCAATTTTGCAATTAGGTTCGTAGACTAATTTATCTACTATGTGCTTGTTAATAAGCTGGGTGGAAAGTGACCTTATTCAGCAGCAACAACAAAATCTCAAGAAGGTGAAAAGGGCTTAATCAAGCCTGGGAGAGAAAATCAGGACTAATTGTTGTCAAAATTAATATGGCCAGGAGGAAAATGATGACCATAAATTGTTAATAAGATGAAGATGTATTTGTAATGCAAGGAAGCTAACAGATCTGATCATGCCAATGTACATCTCCATTATTTTTCAGCATGTTGTGGCCTTCCTTGACTATGACCTAGCTGAGTATTTTTACCTGTTGCTTTGGTGATGGAGGGAAACAGATGCTATTTCATCTGTGTTGTAACTCTCTGTTAACTATAAACAGAAGTCCTGCATCCCATCTCACACAGGAACCAACCAGTTCCTCTGGAGGGCCAACAACAGGGCAGAGAGGCCGAGGCCTTCCTCAGAACTTCAGAAGAGCCCTGCTGGATCAGACCAGTGGGCCATCTAGTCCAGCATCCTGTCTCACCCAGGGGCCAACCAGTTACTAAGGAGTACTGCTAACATGGCAGAGTGGCCAAGACCTTCCCGAGATATTGCTCCCTGGCACTGGCTTGCAAAGGTTTATTGTCTCCGAATATGGAGGCTCCCTTTCATCACGATGGCCGCTGATAGACCTATCCTCCATTAATCCCCTTTTAGAGCTGTCTATACCAGTGGCTATTATTGAATCCCCTGGTTGCAAATCCCACATTTTAATTTCATGCTGGAACACTTAATAACATAGCTTCAGCTTTCATAGGGAATCTAAGACCCCACATTTTCTGCATAATAGTATGTATTTTTGCCCAAAACTTATAAACTTTTTCACATCTCCACCACATATGAAAAAAAGAACCTACTTTATCATCACATTTCCAACATTTGTTGTTACAATTTTTGGCAATTTTAGTGATCACTTTTGGTGTTACATACCACCTATAAAACATTTTGTACCAATTTTCTTTAAGTATTTGACTGTTAGTATACTTTGGTATTCTAGACCATACTGACTCCCATTGTTCCATTGTCACATTAGTCTCAATATTTTGCATCCATTTGATCATACATGGCTTTACCCGTTCCATTTCTGTCTCGTACCTTAATAACAGTTTATATACTTGGCCCTGTCCCTCAACCTATCTTCATAGGGCTTGGTCCCTTGGCCCCTGATCATCTTCGTCGCTCTCCTCTGTACCCTTTCAATTTTATTTACGTCCTTCTTGAAGTGAGGCCTCCAGAACTGCACACAGTACTCCAGGTGTGGTCTGACCAGTGCCGTATACAATGGGACTATGACATCTTGTGATTTTGATGTGATGCCCCTGTTGATACAGCCCAAAATGGCATTTGCCTTTTTTACCACTGCATCACACTGCCTGCTCATGTTTAGTTTACAATCCACAAGTACCCCAAGGTCTCGTTCACACACAGTGTTACCTAGAAGCGTATCCCCCATCCAGTAGGCATGCTTTTCATTTTTCTGACCCAGATGCAGAACTTTACACTTATCTTTATTAAATTGCATCTTGTTCTCATTTGCCCATTTTTCCATTGTATTCAGATCTCGTTGAACTCTGTCTCTATCTTCCGGAGTATTTGCCAGTCCTCCCAATTTGGTGTCATCTGCAAACTTGATGAGTAGTCGCTCCAGGAGATTTCCATTTCCCACCTGAAGACTGGCACCTGGAGCAACATCAGGGACTAGAAGGATGGATTTGAAGTCAGAGCTGGATGACAGCTGAAAGAAGTAGCTCTTTGAGAAAGTTGAGTGGAAAGAGCTGACTCCAGCGAAGACCTTTCTGTTCAGGACATAGGTGAGTGGCTCCCACAGACGCTGAATCAGTCAGTATTTGAAGCAGTGTTTTCATTACCAGCTATTAGTAAAGGTTATAACAGCATGCATTGAAACCTCAGCTGGCTTTCTGGTCCAGGCTGCAGCTAAAGACGACTCCATGGAGGCCCAAAGCATAGCAGCAGCCATGCACATGCAATGTTCCCCCATAAAGAAATGCTACACAACAGTCATGTATACTATTAATTTGATGTTATTGTCAGCCATTCAGTTGCGTGTGATTCTTGGCCCAGAATTCTTTATTTCCCTCTTTCTTTTAATATCTGGGGGGTGGGTGCCATTGTTTCACCAGATCTCTGTCTTCCAAAGTGTAATAGCTCCATGATGGGTTATCAGCCTACAAGTGAGATCTGGAGATCCCCAGGAATCAAAACTCATCTCCAGGCTAAAGAAATCAGTCCTCCTGGAGAAAATGGCAACTTTGGAGGGTTGACTCTATGGCATTGTACCCCATTGAGGTCCCTGCCCTCACCAGGGACCACCCCCAAATCTCCAGGAGTTAGAACCATAGAGTTGGGAAGGGCCAATCAGGCCATCTAGTTCCACCCCCTGCTCAATGTGAGATTCCACCAAAATTTTTGGTGGAAGTTCTAACAGTTCTAACTAAAAGTTCTAACTAAAAGTTCGAATTAAAAGTTAAAACGAAACTTTTAAAGTGCATTTGACTGTAATCGGCTTGTTGTTCATATATATCTTCCGCTGTCTGACAGTTTCCCAGTTATATGTTGTAATGCTGTGGAATGCCAATCAAGGTAATGAACAAACGAACTGCATCTTGTACTCATTTGCCCACTTCTCCAACGTGTTCTGTTCTGGGGTGTTCCCTTCTTCTCCCAATTCGGTGTCACCTGCAAATTTAATGAGGAGTCCCTCCACCCCTCTCCCCCAGATCACTGAAAAAAATGTTGAAAAGTTCCAGACCCAGTATTGAGCCCTGAGACACCCTACTTCTTATCTCCCTCCATTCTGATGAATTACCATTGAGAACTACTCAGTTTCTCAGCCTGTATCTGGTTACGCTATCTCCCCTACCTGGCAACATCCATCCATCCATCTATCCATCCATCCATCCATCCATCCATCCATCCATCCATCCATCCATCCATCCATCCATCCATCCATCCATCCATTCCTCCCTCCCTCCCTCCCTCCCTCCCTCTCTCTCTCTCTCTCTCTCTCTCTCTCTCTCTCTCATATATCTATATCTATGTCTGTCTGTCTGTCTGTCTGTCTGTCTGTCTGTCTGTCTGTCTGTCGGGATGCCAGCCTCCAGGTGGGACCAGAGAATCCCCTGGAGTAACAGCCCATCTCCAGACTACAGAGATCAGTTCCGCTGCAGAAAGTGGACGCTTTGGAGGGTGGACTCTATGACATTGGACCCTATTGAGGTCCCGGTCCTTCCCAGGATCCATCTCCAAAGCTCCAGGGATTTCCCAATCTGGATCTGGCAACCCACCCCCTCCAAGTCTCCAGACTACAGGCTGGAGAAAGTGGCAGCTTTGGAGGGTGGCCTCCAGGTTATCACGTTCCTGCTGAATTTCTTCTCCAAACTTCCGAAAGCTTTGCCCCCACATCTCCAGTAGCTGGAGTTGGCTTCTAGGCTCTAAGAAGAACTTTTTGGCCCAGTCTGCCCTTGCGGGCCAGGTTTTGTATTTGAAGATCAGCCACTAGGGAGCTTCCCTTGGAAGCCGGCTCTTCCAAATATTAATTACGAAAGGCACACGGGTCAGGAAAGGCCACACTGGAGATGTTCCTTAATGTTCACCACCCACTGGGGTATTTATGGAGAGTAGGCTGTGGCTGGTGTTTGAAGAGAGAGTGGGTGTGTGGGAAAGCTCCCCGGAGCATGCCTGCTGTTTCCTAGGAGGTGACTCATTAGACTCCTGGCACGGAAAGCTTTGATGTATTGACAGCGGCGGAGGCATCAAAAGATATCCAGGAGAGAGCTCCTGCAGCACAGCCCGGGTCCCCATTCACGACGCTGCTGAAAGAGAGGCTTAGGACGTGACTGAGCAAAAAATTCATTTCCTGGGGAAGGGGAGGGAGGGAGGGGAACGGGAAAGCAAAAGCAAAGGGAAATGAGCCAGAGAGAAAGCCAGGATGGAGACAGGAAATATGATAGGGGAGAGCTGTGCCTTGCTGTGTTCCAGGAATGTTGTTTTCCCTTCACAGTGATTAAAAGGTGGGCTTCGCTTAGAGCACGGTTGGTCGAGCTGTGTCTCTCCAGGGTTCATTCTGCACACATAGGATAATGCACTTTCAATGTGCTTTGGCAGCTGGATTTTCTTGTGCAGAACAGGAAAATCTACTTCTAAAGTGCATTGAAATTGCATTATCTTTTGTGTGCAGAATAGGCCCAGATGTCCATGAGATGCATCCACCATTAAGAAGCTCGGGTTCGTTTTAACGCATAGCGGGAGAGATCCAAACTATCCACAGTGCCAGAGGATCATTTTAATAGCTGCGGTATTTAAAAAGGGGTGGCCCTGTGTCGTGTCTAAAATCCGGTGTCCACACCGAGACACACTGGGGTCAGGCTTTTATACAATCCGAATAACACACCCCAATAAAGTTTTTATCTAATCAACCGCTCTATATAAACTCGGAGTCCAGTAGCACCTTTAAGACCAACAAAGATTTATTCAAGGCGTGAGCTTTTGAGTGCTCTTCCTCCGACTATGAACTCACCATCATGACAGTGGGAATATATAAGCAAAAGTTAATCGTGCTACATTAGTAAACTGTGTCACAATTTCCAAATAGAGCCATACGATAATTCTTGGTTAAAACAGCCAATCAGTCCCCTCGAATTCAGTTGTAGTTCATAAAAACATAGGAGAAATAAAACTGTCTATGTTAGTGATCAACGACTTCCACCCCACCATTTGCTCTATACAAAGTTAGATAAATATTTATCCAAGCAACACACGGCCTGCTTATCTCCTTAGTCTTGGTCCATCTTGAAGCACCTGATGGGGGGAGTCTTTCCTGTCCCGGCCAGCTCCCAGGGACTTTCCCCCCTCCCACAGGCAAGCTGCCAATGCACCTTACAGATATTTTAGTCTGTACAAAGTTCACTCTCTATTTCGAATGGCAGGATGTTTTACAAGAGGGAAAACCCTGATGGTCACGCCATCACATGGACTTCAATTCCCATTAACTCCTGCCAGAGCCCGCTGGGGATCATGGGAAATATAGTCCATGGACATCTGGAGAGCCACAGGTTGGCCACCCCTGGCTTAAAGGATGAGAAGTTGGGAATCAGCCACACATTGGTGACAATTTGCTCCAGATGTTCAGGTGATCCTGACCCAAAGCTCATCTAAGGAAATTGATGGGCAATAGATTCAGGGTGAACAAAAGAAAATACTTCTTTACACAATGAGGAATTAAAATATCTATGGTGTAGTTGGAGGGTGCCTTTACCCAGCTTTGGCCAGCATGCCATTTGCAGCAAGATTTGCAACTTGCTCTGCATCCAGCTGTCAGATCCTCCTTGACTTTTCCAATGAACATACTTGGCATATTAGTAAAAGCAGATTACTGAAGCGGTGATATAAAGCTTATGATTATTCTTGATGAAACTGAATGGATAGGCGATACATTGAGCCCTACATCCCAAGAATCCCAGCTGCCGACATACCCTGTCCCCAAGGAAAATGGGGCTCCTCCATTCCCATGAAAAGTAGCTTAGCACCCAACCAAGGCCAGGCTCTCCAACATTCCCCCTCCCAAGAGGCATGCACCAATTGACTATACAACATAACCAGCAGAGCACAGCAATCAAAATGGTTATAAATTGTAAGTCTTTCTTGGGCAAGCTCCCCACCCACCAATGACCCTACATTGACAGTGGGCACCGATAGGTTACAATTGAGACCTCATCAATGCTTTACAAATAAAAATCCCAAATGTAGGAGTATATAGTAGGAGCTTTCATAGTATAGTAGGAGCTTTCATACAGGCAAACCCTGCCATCTGATAAAGGAACATAAGAACATAACAGAAGCAAGCCCTACTGGATCAAGCCAATGGCCCCTCCAGTCCAACACTCGGTGTCACCCAGTGGCTAAAACCCAGGTGTTCCCCCACTGTTGCTCCCCAAGCACCAAGAATACAAAGTATTCCTGTCCCCGACATAACACCATAAGAGAAGCCATGTTGGATCACGCCAAAGGCCCATCCAGTCCAACACTCTGTGTCACCCAGTGGCCAAAACCCAGGGGCCATCAGGAGGTCCACCAGCCCTCTTGCCCTCCAGACACCAAGAATACAGAGCATTCCTGTCCCAGATATAGGAGAAGCCAAGCTGGACCAGGAGGTCCACTATGGGTGGGTTTTAATTGATTTTGTAATTTTAATGGGTTTTATTGCGGGCACTATATGCTGTTACTCACCATGAGCCACTGTGTGGGAGTGGCAGGTAAAAATCGAATGAATGAATGAATGAATGAATGAATGAATGAATGAATGAATGGAGGGAATGAATGAATGGAGGGAGGGAGGGAGGGAGGGAGGAAGGAAGGAAGGAAGGAAGGAAGGAAGGAAGGAAGGAAGGAAGGAAGGAAGGAAGGAAGGAAGGAAGGAAGGAAGGAAGGAAGGAAGGAAGGAAGGGGGGCAAGAACACCAGAAGCCATCCAAAGAATACAAAGCATCATGGACCTAGACCGAGAATTCCATCTACACCTTGTGGCTAATAAGCATCAATGGGCTACCGTTCCATACATTTACCCAGTCTGAAGCTGAATGCTTGTAGCCACTGCCACTACCTGCGGATGTACTCCATTCAAATCTAGCTGTTCCACCGTAGACCAGCACAGCTAACCTCGGAAACTTTTGCTACATATGGAGAATGGAAGGTTACCTGTCTGCCTAACACCCTCCCCCCCATGATCCCATTAACGAAGAAGGTTCAGGAAGTCCTTCCCTGCAGAATTCAGAAATAGCAAAAACATCACCTTTTCCAGGCCCAGCTGCCAGGCGCTCGACTTCCGCGCAACTCTCCCTAAATAATTGGAGCAGAAAAATAACCCTGCGGCATTCTCCAGGGTAAAGGCAGCGATAAGCAAACAGCAGAGAAGGGCAGAGATTTGATTGCTCCCATTTGGTTAAAACTTACCACTGTCCATCATCTATTAATATAACAGCGCCTAGCTGTTCCAGCCGGGACGGCTTTAGCAAGTAATTCCGCCATCCGGAGCGGGGAAGTCGTGGACGCACGCAGGAGCAGCTGCGCCGTCCTTCGCAATGACATTCACCATAATCACAGGCATTGGCATGAACACACGGTGCCATTGGTAATGTAATCACCAATCATATCTTCGGGGATTGCTAATCTGACTTGGAACACAATATCTTTTGAAAATGAGAACTGGGAATATATATTTTTAATAGGAAAACAAAACGGTTTATTCATTGGACATTGTTGATGCATTGTTATAGTTCTGGAATGTCAAGCCAGAAAGATTGGAGCCTCAATGCCTTTTAGATCTGGCCCCTCACTCCCAGCAGAAGACGGCTTGGCCCTCTGGCTGAATGGGGGGGGAGGGATACTAGTAAGGATGCGTATTAGTCAGCATCCATCCATCCATCCATCCATCCACCCACCCACCCACCCACCCACCCACCCATCCATCCATCCATCCATCCATCCATCCATCCATCCATCCATCCATCCATCCATCCATCCATCCATCCATCCATCCATCCATCCATCCATCCATCCATCTATCTATCTATCTATCTATCTATCTATCTATCTATCATTGACTGTATTTTTACTGTTTTTTCTTTTGTAAACCACTGTGAGACCACTGGAAGAGCAGCGATATAAAAATCAATCAATCAATCAGTCAATCAAATACTTCTCAAATGTTATTAGAACTAGTAATGTCCTGCCCAGCACCTCCATTCCATGTGGAATTAAAATGGGAGAGATGGGGGGGAGAGAGGAAGGAAGGATGCCCATTGGCCCTTTAAATGTTCAGTGACCATTTTTCCCTATAGGGTAGACCTCGCTGGAATTTTCCAGGCCAGCCCAACTTAATCAACTCTCATAGGGACATAAGAACAATAGAAGAGCCCTGGTGGATCAGACTGATAGTCCATCTAGTCCAATATCCTCCTTCACAGAGTGGCTGGCCAGTTCCTCTGGAGGGCAAACGACAGGGCAGAGGGGACAAGGCCATCATTAGGCTCCTAGGATAGTATCCTGGCCCCTTGCATCTCTTTATGGCTGTAGATGTCTATATTTGCCTGTCTTTCGTGAAACCCTAGGGTTTCTTGATGGGCCTGGAAGAGTTTCCAGACTAGGTGGGAGTTCATTTTTAATAGGTTTTTTTTGTTTAAATCTGTGTTTAATTTGTTAAACATATATCGGGTGACAGGATCATATATGGTCAAGTTGACCTGCCTCTCCCTCCGAAAATGACCAATGATGGGCCTGGGGGTGGGGGGTGGGAAGGGTATGGGGCCTCAAGTGGGCATGGACACAGCTCTGCTTCCCAACCACATTCTGCACAATTGTGCTACTTGCTGGGGTTTCTTGAAGCCTGAAGAATGTTTCAGGGGGTCCTCAATGACAAAAAAGCAGAGAAAAGCTGATATATTCCCTTGAATGAGCAAGTCAAAGCTTTCTAAATATGAATGAATTCTTTAAATATGAATGAATTCTTAAGCAAACTGTTTCCAATGTACATTAGTATATAATTGCTAGCCTACCCAATCCCAACATTCCTTTTCAGAGGTGTCCTTACCTTGTGCGATTAGGTAAGAAGCATCCTTTGATAGGGCCTTCTCCGGTGTAGCACCAAGATTCTGGAACACTCTCCCCAGGGAATTTCATCTGCCCCCTTCTGCCTGTAGATGAAGACTTTTCTTCAGAGCCAGTTTGGTGTAGAGAGCCAGTTTGGTGTAGTGGTTAGGAGTGCGGACTTCTAATCTGGCATGCCAGGTTCGATTCTGCACTCACCCACATGCAACCAGCTGGGTGACCTTGGGCTCGCCACGGCACTGATAAAGCTGTTCTGACCGAGCAGGAATATCAGGGCTCTCTCAGCCTCCCCTCCCTCACAGGGTGTCTGTTGCGGGGAGAGTAAAGGGAAGGCAACTGTAAGCTGCTTTGAGCCTCCTTCGGGTAGGGAAAAGCGGCATATAAGAACCAACTCTTCTTCTTCTTTCTGTTTTGTTTGGCATTCCTCAGTAACCCCCTTTCCTGTCAACTGTTATTTTTATGGGGCTTTAAACTGTATTTTTGTTCTGGTGGGCATGCACCAGCTGAAGAACTATTTGTAATTAATTTTGGCTTGTTTGTGGTTCGTGAAAAAAACAAATTGGCAAGTTTCATGAATTTCAATGCAGCTCACGGCGGTTCGTGAAAAGCAGAAAGCCGGCATGAAAGAATGAAGCAATCTATGCAGGAAATGTGAGCCTCTTTTGGCACAGAGTGGTAAGGCAGCAGACATGCAGTCTGAAAGTTCTGCCCATGAGGCTGGGAGTTCGATACCAACAGACGGCTCAAGGTTGACTCAGCCTTCCATCCTTCAGAGGTCAGTAAAATGAGTACCCACCTTGCTGGGGGGTAAACGGTCATGACTGGGGGAGGCACTGGCAAACCTCCCCGTATTGAGTCTGTCATGAAAACGCTGGAGGGCGTCACCCCAAGGGTCAGACATGACTCGGTGCTTGCACAGGGGATACCTTTACCTTTACCTTTATGCAGGAAATACATATTTGGGACACCACTGTAAAAATACACAAGGTACACATAGACACAACCTTATATCACAAATGTACTGACCAACAAGCATACCTACGTGCCTAGTTGTCATCCTAAACGTACCAAATGATCCACTGAGTACAGCCAGGCTCTATATTACAGTCACATCTGCTCCAATTTTACAGACAGAGGTCCCCACCTGGGGATCAATAACAAACCTTATTGGAACTAAAGTACCCACCTGATGAGGTCATGAAACAGATGAGCAAAGCCAGACTGGTACCCAGGGAAAACCTGTTACAAGACAGGCCTCAAAGAGCTAATAACAGGACACCACTAGGGGTCACATACAGGTCTCAACTTAAAAGAGTTCAAAACATTCTTAGTGACTTACAAGCTCTACTGGGTAATGACAGTTCTCTTTCACAAGTAATGGGGTGGGGGGACCTTTTCTTGCACACAGACCCCACCCACCCCACAGTCTCAAGCCATTCTTCATCTACAATAACAAAACATCTAATTTGAATACGGATACAGGTATATTCCAATAAAGCCAGGTGCTAAAGTACAACGATATAGTACAACGATATAGGCTAGATATCAGGGGGGGGGGGGAAATTTCACAGTCAGAGTAGTTCAGCGGTGGAATAGGAGGTGGTGAGCTCCCCCTCACTGGCAGTCTTCAAGCAAAGGTTGGATACACACTTTTCTTGGATGCTTTAGGATGCTTTGGGCTGATCCTGTGTTGAGCAGGAGGTTGGACTAGATGGCCTGTATGGCCCCTTCCAACTCTATGATTCTATGATTCTTCTGTGATTCTTTGCTGCCACATACACTCCAATTATTGGCCCTAGCAACATCAACTACATCATCTCTGGCTTATGCACATGCTCATCTTCTAACACTGTCAATGCCATTAAATGCCAACCATGTCCTTCCGTTCTCCACCTAGGCCAAATGGGTTAAACGGTCCACCAAGGAATAAATGGACACTTATCTGACACCAAGAATCACGAGATTGAGAAACCTGGAGAATGCTTCCAGGACATTCAATGATAGACTTCGAAGGAGGTCTTAAAAAGGAACTTCAGGAAAAATACGGAAAGGGAAATTGCCAAGTCGCAAATTAAGCACTCAGAACAATGGAATCCCTAGGACTTAGCAGAGATATTGGTTTCTTATGTCACTATATATGCTAACATCATTCAGCCCTCACATCTGCACTCTTGACAATCCCCCAAAAAGGCCGTATATCCTTTTTCATTTTATTTCTTATTTGGAATAACAGATTTGAATAGTAGAAATTAATAGTGTAATATAATGTAATCTGAGATACTAAATAAGAGTCAGTGTGGTGCAGTGGTTTAGGAGTGGCAGCTTCTAATCTGGTGAGACGGGTTTGATTCCCTGCTCCTCCACATGCAGTCAGCTGGGTGACCTTGGGCCAGTCACAACCCTAATGGAGATTTTTCTGACTGAGCAGTCCTGTCAGAACTCTCTCAGCCTCACCCACCTCACAGGGTGCCTGTTGTGGGGACAGAAAGTGAAGGGGATTGTAAGCCACTTTAAGATTCCTCCAGGAAGTGAAAAGTGGAGTAGAAGAACCCACTCTTCTTCTTCTTCTTCTTCTTCTTCTTCTTCTTCTTCTTCTTCTTCTTCTTCTTCTTCTTCTTCTTCTTCTTCTTCTTCTTCTTCTTCTTCTTCTTCTTATTATTATTATTATTATTATTATTATTATTATTATTATTATTATTATTATTATGGTCCCTGGGCACCAACTTCAGAAGCAACACAGCAACCCAGTTGGATCTGGTCTTTTTTATTGTGATCATATTCTTATTTGTATGGTGCCTCTTGTGGCGCAGAGTGGTAAGGCAGCAGATATGCAGTCTGAAAGCTCTGCCCATGAGGCTGGGAGTTCAATCCCAGCAGCCTGCTCAAGGTTGACTCAGCCTTCCATCCTTCCAAGGTTGGTAAAATGAGTACCCAGCTTGCTGGGGGGGGGGGTAAACGGTAATGACTGGGGAAGGCACTGGCAAACCACCCCGTATTGAGTCTGCCATGAACACGCTAGAGGGCGTCACCCCAAGGGTCAGACATGACCTGGTGCTTGCACAAGGGATACCTTTACCTTTATCTTTATGGTGGTATACAAATGTAATAAATAAATAAGTGGATATTCATTGGTATTATATAGTGTACTTTGAGGAGTACTTAGTTGGGTGGCTTTCAGTCTACAGGTTAACTCAGAGGCCTGCAAGCTTTTTAATTTGCATTTTAAATGCACTGTCCAATAAATTGATATTTCATCGAATCATAGAATCATAGAATAATAGAGTTGGAAGGGACCTCATGGGTCATCTAGTCCAACCCCCTGCACTATGCAGGACACTCACATCCAAATCGCTCATCTACTGTAACCTGCCACCCCTTTGCCTTCACAGAATCAGCCTCTCCGTCAGATGGCTATCTAGCCTCTGTTTAAAAATTTCCAAAGATGGGGAACCCGCCACCTCCAGAGGAAGCCTGTTCCACTGAGAAACCGCTCTAACTGTCAGGGACTTCTTCCGGATGTTTAGATGGAATTTCTTTTGAATTAATTTCATCCCATTCGTTCTGGTCTGTCCGTCTGGGGCAAGAGAGAACAATTCTGCTCCATCCTCCATATGGTACCCTTTGAAATACTTGAAGATGGTTCCTTTCTAGGCTAAACAGGCCAAGCTCCTCCAACCTTTCTTCATACGTCTTGATCTCCAAACCCCTCACCATCTTTGTTGCCCTCCTCTGGACACGTTCCAGTTTGTCAACATCCCTCTTCAATTGGGGTGCCCAAAACTGAGCACAGGACTCCAAGTGAGGCATATTTGTGGTTGTTATTGTTGTTCCCACAGTTTCTGCTGTGCCGTCATGGTACCTACAACGTTGGCCATCTTATGAGGAGTTACTTTGTCTCAGGAATGGCCATTGTGTGCAGGAAAGGCGGAAGCAAGGGGCCCCTACTCTCATCGAGATGGTCTGTTCAAGAACTGAGAAGAAAAGGGATAAGAAAAGAAAAATCAGAAGCGTTCCTCGGGATGTCTTCAGACATGTGAGAACCCCCCATCTTTACAAATGGAACAGTATCAAAATGTTACCAGCTGCCACCGTTTCACAGATGGATTCCTCTCTGTAGCCCTCAGTAATAAATACAATTGCGAATAATTTATCTTCTGGCTGCTTTGTGGCGGTCCATTTTCCCTCAAACGAATGAGACTTGCATAGGCAAACAGATCTCGAATCTTTGGCACGTCAACATTCCCACTGTAAATTCTGTCTTCTGTCTTTCGAAATGATGTGACGGTCTAATTGTTAGCCAAAAAAAAAGTCTCGTATGTCTATCGGGAGCCGAGGCGAAGATGGAAATTGAATATGACATTCCCTTTTGTACTGAAATAGCTCCCAGGCAGAAGACATGAGATACAGGATGTTTGGCAGGAGCTGAGTGAGCGGGAAAGGAGGCGCATGCATGTTAAAGCAATGCAGATGCACATCTGGATGTGCGTTTGGGCTCCATCGATCAGACACATATTTTGATGGGGATGGAGATGCATATTCCCTTCCAGGGAGACCACTGGTTGGCCAAGGCCAAGACCAAGGCTAGACGTGAATTAGAATGTGTGCTTTAGACAAGTCTAATGTTTTCCTTAGAATTATAGCATTGATTCTGTTTCCACGACTCTGTTAAGTGTTACCGTGGAAGAAGAAGACAAGATCGGACAAACATCCATTCCAATAATGGACTTTAAGCACAGGAGGAAAGCAAATGGTCATTCGTGTGCACTCTCCAACTCTGCCCTGCAAAGCAGATCCTCCAGTCATGTCAAATATTCTGCCTATCCGTATTGGAATGCACATCTGGGAACATAACCACATGCATAGACATCAGTTCTTACGTTTCAGGCTAATAAGAGTTTCTTAAGCTTTCCATGGTGACTTAAGTCTTTATGCTGTGAGGACCATTCATGCCCCTGTGATTTGTGCCTCCTGCCTCTTCAGGTCCCAATCAGGCGCCCCAGTTATGATGACCAAGTCGTTGAGTGTGGTCAAAGTTGGATCACGGCCTATGATTTCAAAGGGACGAATCCCTGCAAATCCTGCAGAATGCAGTGAGAAAGTTTAACCCAGGCCCAAATACCTTCTCTAATATCAGCCACCTCTGTAGCAGACATTTCTACTCTTGTACAAATAAACCTTCACTGAACTTCTGTTTGCAATCCACAAACAGGCCAAAATTCATGACCCAGTTCATACGCAGCACTAGTTAAGAGGTCACATTATTATGTCTTTATTGTATGCCATAAATAGTGTAGCCAGGAGAACTGAGTTTTGTCTGGCAACCAGGCAGATGTTTGGAGGTGGTTAGTCAATGGCTGCCTCCACGTCATTCATTCATTCATTCATTCATTCATTCATTCATTCATTCATTCATTCATTCATTCATTCATTCATTCATTCATTTTTTAAAAAATAAATGACCACTAGTGTCCCTTGGAAGAACTATCACTCAAATTCTTATTTATTTATTTGTATTTATATACCACCCTCCCCTGAGGCTCAGGGCAGTTTAAATAAAATGGAGAAATGGTACATAGAACTTAGTTTTCATAAATATGGCCACTGGCTTGCCAGCGGCCCGTTGTTAATGACACGGCTGGATCTGGCCGCAAGGTCTGCGTGCCGCTGGGCTCTCCCCCCTGTCTTCCCCCGCCTCTCCACATGTGCAGTGGGCACCTGGTTCAACTGGCTGTGGGGAGGCTGGGGAATGGGGGGGGCGGGGCTAAATGCCTATTTAGCCGGGTGTCCGCGAGCAAGACCTTCTCTTTGTCCCACTATATTGTAACACAGGTACAAACTCAAACACTGCCAATAGGTCCAGAGCAGAACACATGGGTGGATATTTTTAGGAGGGAGGGAGGAGGGGCCCTGTAGATGAAGAAGAAGAAGAAGAAGAAGAAGAAGAAGAAGAAGAAGAAGAAGAAGAAGAAGAAGAAGAAGAAGAAGAAGAAGAAGAGTTGGTCCTTATGGCCCATTATGCATGGCCGCCGAAACGGCGATTTCGGGTCACATGGAAAACGCGGAGGGGGAAGCGAAGCAAGCCGCTTATGCACGGGGCGGGACACAATGGCGGCAAAACCAGGAGTAACCGATTATGCACGCAGCGACCCCGGCACCGCTTCTGGTTGCGCCCCGGTCACCCGGAAGCTGCACTTTCTTCCGCATTTCGTTAACGCAGCTTTTTCAGTGGCATGCACCAGTTGCAGCCAGCTCCGTGCGTTATCCGTGATTTTAGTCGCTGCCATTCCACCCCGAATGTGCGCTATTCCCCCCGTGCATAATGGGCCTATATGCCACTTTTCCCTACCCGAAGGAGGCTCAAAATGGCTTACAGTCACCTTTCCATTCCTCTCCCCACAACAGACACCCCGTGGGGTGGGTTTGGCTGAGAGAGCCCTGATATTACTGCTTGGTCAGAACAGTTTTATCATTACCATGGCGAGCCCAAGGTCACCCAGCTGGTTGCATGTGGGGGAGCGCAGAATCGAACCTGCCAGAGTAGAAGTCCGCACTCTTAGCCACTACACCAAACTGAATAGATGTTGCTGGTCACTCAGTCTCAACAAAATTCCTGCTGGAAGTGCTACCTTTTGCAGGCCCTGCGGAACTGTTTTAGCTCTATCAGGACCCTGATTTCCTCCGGGAGCTCGTTCCTCCAGGTGGGGGCCAGGACTGAGAAGGCTCTGGTTCTGGTTGAGGCTAGGTGGACTTCTTTAGGGCTGGGGATCATTAGCGGGTTGGTGACGGTGGAGTATAAAGCTCTTTGAGGGGCATAAGAAGGGAGGCAGGTCTCTTGGAGGTCTCCCATCCAAATACAAGCCAGGGTTGGCCCTGCTTGGCTTCTGAGATCTGATATGGTTGGGCTTCATTGGGCTATCCGTGTCAAGAGAGGTCATGTTATTTGCCATCACCAAAGCCAAAGCAGACCTATTCCTTCACATTTCCATGTGACCAGGCAGTATTTAAAAGAAGATGCATGGCTCAGGCTTTTTTTCCTTCCCCATGTCTGAGCTACTGTTTCAATTATTCCTTCCCAAATGAAGCTCATTTTACACAAGCTAAATACGCAAGGTATTTCCAGGGCAAACCTCAGAAGACCTACGCCTTTCTAAATCGATTGAGGTCAATGGGAGCTGAGCTATCGCAGTTCTTCAGGACCTACAATACCAAGCTCTTCCACCAGGCATTTGGTTGAGGTCGACTGAACCAACATCATCTGCTGGGCCTCCGGAAACCCCTCCCCATGAATGGGTACCCAAATCAAACAACCTTTGAACCTTTGGGTTCAAAGTTTAACGCAGTCATAGCTAATGTCATAACTGTTGGATTAGATCAGTGGT
Organism: Paroedura picta; assembly: GCF_049243985.1. Classification (NCBI taxonomy): domain Eukaryota; kingdom Metazoa; phylum Chordata; class Lepidosauria; order Squamata; family Gekkonidae; genus Paroedura; species Paroedura picta. Next base: position 25,888,826 of record NC_135370.1, on the reverse strand, counting down.
CCCTAACCCCCGGTCCAGGGACCAGGACCGGTCCATGAATCAGTCAGTACCGGGCCGCGGCTCCTCCTTGTCCTCCTCCCCGGCTGCTGCCTCGGGGGCTGCCCTCCCACTCTGCTGCTGGCTCACCTTTGGTGGTCTCTAGCGGCTGCCATGGCTGGGGCTCCCCCTCGGCGTGGCATTGTGCAGCTGCTGCTGGCAGCGCCCCCCAGTGGGTGGCAGGAAGGCAGGGGTGTCAGTGCTCAGGCTGCGGCAACATCCCTCGGCAGAAGACTACCCCCCCCCCCCGGGCCTCAGTAGAATTGTCAAGCATTGACTGGTCCCCAGTGATAAAAAGGTTGGGGACCACTGGATTAGATGACCCAGGAAGTCCCTTCCAACTCTATTATTCTATGACTAGTAAAAAAAGCCCATTTTATTTCTTAATAAAATGGGCGCTAGACTGACCTTGTGGCGGCTCTGCGGGAGTGGGAGCGGACGTCTTTTGGGCTTCCCGTCCCCCCCCCCGACCCGAGGCTCTCTGGAGCGTTCTGCCGGCCGGCGGAGCGGCCTCGCAGCATCTATGACACTGCGAGGCCGCTCGGCCGGCCGGCAGAAGGCTTCCCGTCCCCCCCCCCACGCGAGGCTCTCTGGAGCCTTCTGCCGGCCGGCGGAGCGGCCTCGCAGCGTCTATGACGCTGCGAGGGCGCTCGGCCGGCCGAGAGAAGGCTTCCCGGCCCACCCCCCAGCCGAGGCTCTCACCAGCCGCTCCGCCATTTTCCGAGCGAGTGAAGCAGGCAATGGGGAGCCGCGCGGGCGGGATTGACACTCGGAGGGGCCAATCAGGAGCCGCTTCGCGGCTCCTGATTGGCCCCTCCGAGTTTTTATCCCAGACCGGTCCCGCCCTAACTCCTCCCCACTACCCCTTACTCTTTTATTCAGTCCGTGGCGCCCATGGCGCCACGGGCTGTGTACAGATTCTATCCAAAGAAATCAATAGCGAACCATCTCTGCTTCTCATTTGCCTCGAAAGCCCCTTGCTGGGGTCACCATGAGTTGACTGTGACTTGATGACACATCAAACACACACACACAGAGTCCTCAAACACTTTTTGGTGGGACACTATTCTTTAATTACATTTTGAAACCCAGTTGGTCTTCTTTCCATCTCCTTGACGTAGAATGCAAGCTTCTCACGCTAATGGGTATTGATTACATTCCTATTTTTCATGTTCAGCATTTAGAAACATACAGCATTACTGTTGAGCGAGCTATATTTCATAGCCATGGGGTATATTCCGCATAGTGATGATGGAAAGTGCCATCAAATTGCAGCTAGCTGATGGACATTCCAAAGATGTTTAGAGCTTGTTGGGCTTTGCCTGTCTGTGCGTGGCAACCCTGGGCAGAGTCTGCACTTACTTTGTTTATTCCATTGTCAATCCTGTTGAATTCAGATCAATTTGAATTCGGGTCTTCCTCTCCCCCCCCCCCCATTGAAACAGGAAAGTCTTCTGCACGTGATTAAGGTAGTTCAGAAGGGGGGGGGAGCCAAGCCTTTTTCCTTCTTTTCTTGAAGGGGGAGGAGCCAAGCAGGGAGCCTCTTTCTTTTCTTGGAGGGGGAGGAGAGGATTGAAGAAGGCAGAGAAGGGAGAAGAAATCCAAGACTGATAGAAGTTGAAAGAAATTAGGATCTTCTCCTTTAAGGCAAGCTTTTCACATGAGCAGTTTGACCAATCAGAGGTTCTCTACCACGGAGGAGAGGCGAGATTCAAAACAGCCTGCTTTCTCAATCCGAATCTTGAAATCTTGAGCATTAAAAGCACTCTAAGATATTGCACAATAAAGGTAGGGTCACTCCGCATCAATCCTTCTTGCTGCAGAAGGAAAATTTGAATCGCCCCAAATCAAAACAGAAATTGCATTCTGTGTAGACGGCAGGGACTGAAACAACCTGGGATGGGAATAAAAGCTCTGTGCAGTTTACATCCTGGATTTCCTTGGTGGTCTCCCATAAACATATTAGCCAGGGCAATCCAAGCTTAGCTTCTGAGATCTGATGAAGTTGGGGTTAGCCTTCACAGTCCAGATCAGAACTGTATTCTGCCTAGGCAGTCCACATATCTGCCATGGTTCATTGGCCAGTTCACCCTCTTCCTCGACCTTTCTCTGGTGTCTCAACCCACCTTCAAGACAGTTGTGACCTATTTCTTAGTCCTGACCTCAAAACTGAGAACTGCTCCCCTAAGCCATTCAGAGACATAGCTTTTGGATCGTGGAACTAGCTTCCTATCAGAAGGGTTGTAACCTTTTAAAGATCACTAACAATACCTTCTGCGGTATTGATATAGTTTTTGACATATATCATTTACTCTCAGATTATATATTAGTGGGGCTGATGCGGCTGAACTGTGCTACATTTAACAATACCTTGAAAAGCTTGTGGCAAATGTTTCTTTGGGGTCAAATCCAGTGAAAACTGAATTTTGTTTTTGCCCATGAGAATCAACGCCTGCCTTAAAAGACTAGTTTGTATAGTTACACAATGCTTGTTGTAAGGCTTGCAATGGCCTTTGGCTACACACAATAAACGTAACTCGACTCAACTAAAAAAGACAGATTTATATGCCTTTGCAGCTGGAATGTGCTTTTTAAAAACTGTTCTCCGGGAAATCGATAGATTGTGCTAATGGTTTGTGATTTCACGGACTGTGATTTCTGTTTTGATCTGTGATATTGTTTATATTCCCTATCTAGAAAGGGACAGTCTTTTGCAATGGCCCATGGACCAAACAAAGTTAATATATTGAGACAGATTTTTTCCGTCGGTTTCTTAAATCAGGGGATACGCAAACTTTTTAGAGCCCACGTTTACCTTTGGAAATCTGGCACAGGGCAGAACGCCAGTTATTGGGAAAGAACTGGTCTAAGATGTTTTATAGGTGGTATTTGTCATCCAAAGATATAATTAAAATGTCTAGCCAGTTTGATGGGAATTGTTGGAGATGTCATGATTCTACAGGCACTTTTTTCATATGTGGTGGTCTTGTGGGGAAGTTAAAAGGTTTTGGATGAAGGTTCATGGGAAACTGCAGAGGATACATAATATTCAGTTTCCATTAGATACAAGATGTTTGTTATTAGGTATTTTTCCTTGGAATTTGCCAAAGGTTGCTCGACAATTTTTCATTAATACAACAACTGCAGCCAGACTTTGAATGGCTTCAAGATGGAAGCATCAAGAAGAAGAGGAGGAGGAAGAAGAAGAGTTGGTTCTTATATATGTAACTTTTCCCTACCAGAAGGAGTCACAAAGTGGCTTACATTTGCCTTCCCTTTCTTCTCCCCACAACTGACACCCTGTGAGGTAGAAGAAGAGTTGATTCTTATGCACCGCTTTTCTCTACCTGAAGGAGTCTCAAAGTGGCTTCCAATTGCCTTCCCTTTCCTCTCCCCACCACAGGCACCCTGTGAGGGAGGTGAGGCTGAGAGAGCCCTGAGATTACTGAAGAAGAAGAAGAGTTGGTTCTTATATGCCACTTTCCTCTACCCGAAGGAGTCTCAAAGCGGCTTACAATCGCCTTCCCTTTCCTCTCCGGATCAAGAGCTACCAGATGTGGACTTGTGCTTAGAAAAGCTAAGGGGCTATGATCCAATGGCAAGGTTCACTAATCTGATGAATAGAAGACCACCTGAAGAATTTTATGAGTGCTGGGACTTTTTCTTAAAATATGTCAATATGTAGTTTAATAGATTGTTGCTTTAATCCCTTTTTTCATTTCCTTATCTCTATTGTGATCAAAAATGAATACAATTTCTGGAGAGGAATTTTGACACAGGGTGGTGTGCCCAGCCACAAAATGGTGGAGCCAAGCACAGAAAGTCAGGGAGTAAAGTAACATATAACGGTAATAGTAACTCTTCAGTATTCCCAGCAGAAGCTCGGTTTAACAAAGTAAACCTGTTGCTTAAGACCCCTGTGATGTTCTTACAGTTGTTGTCAAAGCAACATCTTAAAAAAACATCTGTACAGGGAATCTGACCACCAATGGCAAATCAGAAGCCTTGTTGGGCAAAAGCTCCATCTGGCCCTGCCCACTTTCAAGTGCCAGAAAAGATTCCATGGGTACAGTTGTACTTATGGGCATAACATCGAGGGCCCCCATCATATCCTTCCATGAAACTGTGTTTAAGGCAAAATGAAAACCAGTTGCTGGAATTTCAATTCTTTCTTGACATGTATTATTAATTATCAGGGCAGCATCCTAAAAAGCAGAGACATCACCCTGCCAACTGAAGTGCATCTAGTCAAGGCCATGGTCTTCCCAGTTGCAATGTATGGCTGTGAAAGTGGGACCATAAGGAAGGCCGAGCGTCAAAGAATTGAGGCTTTTGAACTCTGGTGCTGGAGAAGACTCTTGCGAGTCCCTTGGACTGCAAGGCGAACAAACCGGTCAGTCCTAGAGGAGATCAGCCCTGCCTGCTCCTTAGAAGGCCAGATCCTGAAGATGAAACTCAAATACTTTGGCCACCTCATGAGAAGGAAGGACTCCCTGGAGAAGAGCCTGATGCTGGGAGCGATTGAGGGCAAAAGAAGAAGGGGACGACAGAGAATGAGGTGGCTGGATGGAGTCACTGAAGCAGTCGGTGAGAACTTAAATGGACTCCGGGGAATGGTAGAGGATAAGGAGGCCCGGAGGATCATAGTATATGGGGTCGCGATGGGTCGGACACGATTTTGCAACTAACAGCACCAATTACTAATTATGATGATAGGCCACAGCTGACCAAATTACCTGTGCTGAATAAGGAGAGAACGAACAAGGTTAACCAGCTCCGAAACCACTGCAGTAAGAAATAGTCCAATGTTATAGTGGATGTTTGTAAAACAGAAACTAGAATATCGATTTAATATTGTAATGCTTGTCAATTATTATTATTTTTTTAAATCTTTGTTTCATTCTAACTCACTTCTCATGTTTGCCACTACGATTCAATCTTGTACTTTGCATTTTTTCCCTCAAAATAGCTTATGGCTAAACAAATAAAAGTGAATTGATTGAATCGTTATAAAATGGTTCTGTGCACTGACCTCTAAAGTAATGTGAATATTGGATAACTGCATCCTTACTGACGGGCCCCATTTAGATTCCTGTCAATCTTGCAGTATTTTTTTTAAGTGCTGCTTTAATTACTGCATACGCCAAGACTGCGTCACTTCTAATTTTTTTATGAACAGACAGACAGGGAGACAGAGAGAAAGAGGAGAGAGAGAGAGAGAGAGAGAGAGAGACAGAGACAGAGACAGAGAGAGACAGAGACAGAGAGAGAGAGAGAGAGAGAGAGAGAGAGAGAGAGAGAGAGAGAGAGAGAGAGATGGGGGGAAAAGAATTGCAAAAATACAGGTTTATTTCTAAGTCTCTCTTTATAAAGACACTTGAGGTTTTCTGTCTGATGGACTCTGTCACAGAGATATCAATACTAATAAAGGACTTTCATAGCAGGTAGTAAACTGAAATTTCCTCAGCATACAGTCCCTGGCATTCTTATTCACAGAAAAATCTAAACATATATTTAATCCTCTGCCCCAAAGATTGTGGCAAAAAATTTTTCCTCAGAAGGGGAAGCAGCAAATGAAAAAACAGTCCCCAACTCCAAACCTTTGGTATGTCATTTCATGACGGTTCAAGGTGTGATGAAGTTTTATGCCAGCTGCTCTTTTGAAGATGGTACAAAGAGCTACTGAGCAAATTTGGCCGTTGATATTTGGGTGGGGTAGCAAACAGGGGAGGCATGGATTTTGCCATTTCATCCTGCAATGCCTGTTGTAGCAGGATTTTGTCTGCCCTCCTAAAGGAATTCAATTCGAGGGCTGCCTTTTAGAACCAGCTCGGTGTAGAGGTTCAGAGCGTGGACTTCTAATCTGGCAAGGCGGGTTTGATTCCCAACTCCTCCCTCACATGCAGCCAGCTGGGTGGCCTTGGGCTTGCCACAGCACTGATAAAGCTGTTCTGACCGAGCAGGAATATCAGGGCTCTCTCAGCCTCAAACCCCTCACAGGGTGTCTGTTGTGGGGGAAGGAAAGGGAAGACAACTGTATGCCGCTTTGAGACTCCTTCGGGCAGTGAAAGTGGCATATAAGTAGAGGAAAGTGGCATATAAGAACCAACTTCTTCCTAGAGGATGAGCATGAACTAAGTATTAAAACACATGAGAACTTAAGACTATAAGAGGAGCCATGTAGGATCAAGCCAATGACCCATGCAGTCCAACTCTCAGTGTCACACACTGATCAAACCACAGGGGCCATCAGGAGGTCCACAGTTGAAAGCACCAGGCAGTAGATGTTGTGAAAGACCCCCCTGGGGAGTCATGGAGAGCATCTCCAGTTGAAAGGACCAGGCAGTAGATGCTGTGAAAGACCCCCTGGGGAGTCATGGAGAGCATCCCCAGTTGAAAGTAGCAGGCAGTAGATGCTGTGAAAGACCCCCTGGGGAATCATGGAGAGCATCTCCAATTGAAAGGACCAGGCAGTAGATGCTGTGAAAGACCCCCTGGGGAATCATGGAGAGCATCTCCAGTTGAAAGGACCAGGCAGTAGATGCTGTGAAAGACCCCCTGGGGAATCATGGAGATCATCTCCAGTTGAAAGGACCAGGCAGTAGATGCTGTGAAAGACCCCCTGGGGAGTCATGGAGAGCATCTCCAGTTGAAAGGACCAGGCAGTAGATGCTGTGAAAGACCCCCTGGGGAGTCATGGAGATCATCTCCAGTTGAATGACCAGGCAGCAGATGATGTGAAAGACGCCCTGAGGAGTCATGGAGAGCATCTGCAGTTGAAAGGACCAGGCAGTAGATGCTGTGAAAGACCTCTGTCTGAGACCCTGGGGAATGATGGAGATCATCTCCAGTTGAAAGTAGCAGGCAGTAGATGCTGTGAAAGACCCCCTGGGGAATCATGGAGATCATCTCCAGTTGAAAGTAGCAGGCAGTAGATGCTGTGAAAGACCCCCTGGGGAGTCATGGAGAGCATCTCCAGTTGAAAGGACCAGGCAGTAGATGCTCTGAAAGACCTCTGCCTGAGACCCTGGGGAGTCATGGAGAGCATCTCCAGTTGAAAGGACCAGGCAGTAGATGCTCTGAAAGACCTCTGCTTGTAACCCTTGGAGAGCTGCTGCCAGTCTGAGTAGACAATACTAACCATGATGGACTGATGATCTGACTCAGGATATGGCAGTTTTGTGTGTGTGTGTGTGTGTGTGTGCAGATACCAGCGTTACAGTGAATTGTCAATTTGGTCATCAGCCAATAAAGCACTCTGGCTCTTCTCTGGCTCTCTACACGGCTTCTTTTTTCTCACCCTCCTGTTGCCTTTTTCGATGACTCCAACATGCATAAATAATTCCTTCATTATTTCGGAATGATTCCCAACATCTATTTACAGGCTCATCACGCTATTGAATAATAACAGGCTTCTGCCATTCCCCTGTGCACTGCCATCCTCCGGCACAAATTCATTAAAAACACTTGCTTATCTTCTCACTTTACGGCGGAGATGTCAAAGCGTTTGGCAATTAGGGGCCACTTAAGAGAACTAAGTAAGCGGAAAGTGTCGCGGGCTGCAAAAGGTACATACAAATGACGGGATTCAGGGACGGAGGCGGAAAGTATTGACTTTGGCAGGCCCCTCCGTTTCTGCACACGCGGGCTGCCTTTTAACATCTTTGAAATGCAGTGGCTTCTCAGGACCTCCGGCAAACCGACAAGAGAGGGAGGAAAGGCAGCACAGCTCATCCCTAGGTCTTCCCTGTAATAGAAGAAGAAGAAGAAGAAGAAGAAGAAGAAGAAGAAGAAGAAGAAGAAGAAGAAGAAGAAGAAGAAGAAGAAGAAGTTGGTTTTTATAACCCACTTTTTAATGCCCAAAGGAGTCTCAAAGCAGCTGACAATCACCCTCCCTTTCTCCCCCCAAAACAGACACCATATGAGGCAGGTGGGGCTGAGCGAGGCCACCCTGCTTGCTGCAGGTGGAGGAGTAGTGGGGAATCAAATCCGGTTCTCCAGATCTCCAGTTCTTCTCTTAACTGCTACACCATACTGGCTAGGAGGGTTGCCTGCTTACCACCTGCAATCCCTGGGAGACTTGTGGGAACAGGTTATGGAGGGGGAGAGGAATTGGGTTGCCAACCTCTATGTAGTAAGTGGAGATCTCCAACTAATGCACTTAGAGCAAAGCATCCCTCCAAAGCATCCCTTTACTTCTATCTGGAAGAAGAAGAAGAAGAAGAAGAAGAAGAAGAAGAAGAAGAAGAAGAAGAAGAAGAAGAAGAAGAAGAAGAAGAAGAAGAAGAAGAAGAAGAAATGTCAATCTCCCAGAGTGGCCTCACTCTGCTTCTTAGATCTCAGAAGGGAGAGAACTGGTATAATATGTTTTATAGGTGGTACTTTAGCCAAGTGGTTACCTAGAAAGTTCATTTTGTCACCTGTCACCAGAACAGGGGTGGGCGGGCAAGGAGAGAACTGGATCTGGAAGGCAGAAGTGGGCTGGTTCAACCACAGTGCACATGTAAATTCCCAGTTAACTTATGGTGACCCCAGCTAGGGGCTTTCGAGGCAAGGGAAGAACAGTTGTGGTTAGCTATAGCCTTCCTTCTGCAGAGCCTTCCTCGGTGGTCTTCTATCCAAGTACCAAGACTCCTGTTGCCTTATTCTTCAGAATTTCCCTTGGGGATTCCTCATACAAATACCCCTCCTGCTTAGATTCCATGGAGATGGGTCTATCCCAAGTCACCTTCCTTCCCAGCAAACCAGAACAGAGATTGCAGTACATCTTTACAAGTTATTTCTTCTCCTTTTCATTATAATAAAAATGATACCCGTGATGAAGGATTCTATCACATAACAGCTTTCACGAGAAACTGTGCCATGCCAGACAGTTTTTCCTTTATCCTTCTTTGTCTTCAAGAAAAATCGCTCCCCGAGACCTGGGATATCACCGAGGGACCCTTCTAGATCCCTTGATATCTGCAGCTACAACCACAAAGAAGGAGCGCTTTGGAGAAGACTCCAGTTTTCCTTCGTCTCCCTGACAAGAGAGCTATAATTACACGACGCACATGAGCCTGAACATGACAACCTAATGAACGCCCCGATCAGCCTTCAAGTCAGTTTGACGACTCCCACTTGGACAAATGCAGAAGATGCTGCAACCACCAACGCGAGCACCATCCTGGTCCTCGGCTCTTCATCGCTCTTCTTTCCCCAACCGGGCCACGTCTGCGGCATTTAAATCACCGAGCGGTGTTTACAGCTGCCGGGGACTGCAGGGAACAAGATGAGAAAGGGAGTCTATTCTCCTCATGAAGTTCTTAAATTGCCAATTTGTTTTATTCCTTTTTCTTCCCCACCTCCTAAGCGCCGGTATCGCGTTCGGAGTAATGCACTACAGCAGTGGTCCCCAACCCCTGGTCCGGGGACCGTTGCCGGTCCGTGGATCAGTCGGTACCGGGCCGCGGCTCCTCCTTGTCCTCCTCCCCGGCTGCTGTCTCAGGGGCTGCCCTGCCACTCTGCCACCGGCTCACCTTTGGTGCTCTCCAGTGGCCGCCATGGCTGGGGCTCCCCCTTGGTGCGGCACTGTGCAGCTACTGCTGGCAGCACCCCCCAGCGGGCAGCGGGAAGTCAGGGGTGCCAGCGAGAAAGCAAGTGGAGCAGGGGCTCAGGCTGTGGCAGCAACGTCCCTCGGCAAAAGACTACCTCCCCCCGCCGGGCCTCAGTAAAACTGTCAAGCATTGACCGGTCCCCGGTGATAAAAAGGTTGGGGACCACTGCACTACAGACCTCTTCGTAACCCAAAGGAAGCGGCCGGCACACCGTTAAGCCTTGACAAACAGCTTGTGCCTCCGGAAGTCGGCCTCGCTCCAGACCATATTTAACGTCGCCTCACTGCCACTGTTATGGTTAGCACGAAAGAGATGATTATTTATGCAACGGAGGGAGGCGACGGGGGGAGCCGTTTTCGGGAATCATCGCGCCCTGGGGACATTGTCAGGCGCAGGGTTCCTTACCGTGGAGAGGGGAAGGAGATTTTGTTTGGAAAAGGAGGAAGGTGGAGTTTAGAAGAGTTAACCCCCCGTTGCTGCTAAACCTCTGGGATCAATCCATCCAGTTAGACCACTGGCCTTGCCAACCCAGCGCACGCCCTCGAAAGCTCATGCTTTGAATAAATCTGTGTTGGTCTTAAAGGTGCTATTGGACTCGTGTGTTTTTTTGGTGCGGGTTCAGACATAGCTACCCACTTGAATCAACCCATTTGAATGATCCTATGGCTTATGTCCCTTTCTTAAATATATAATAAATACATGTTAAATATATAATACATAAATATGATCAGCACCCCCGCCCCCAGTGATGAGCAGCAGTACGCCAGGGTTACCTACGGCAGGGGCTATGGCTCCCATTTTCAAGTATTTAAAAGGCTGGCGTATAGAGGATGGAGCAGAGTTGTTCTCTCTTGCCTCGAAGGGATGGACCAGAACCAATGGGATGAAATTAATTCAAAAGAAATTCCGTCTAAATATCTGGAAGAAGTTCCTGGCAGTTAGAGCGGTTTCTCGGTGGAACAGGCTTCCTTGGGAGGTGGTGGGTTCTCCATCTTTGGAAATTTTTAAACAGAGGCTGGATAGCCATCTGACGGAGAGGCTGATTGTGTGAAGGCTCAAGGGGGTGGCAGGTGACAGTGGATGAGCGATTGGGATGTGAGTGTCCTGTATAATGCAAAGAGTTGGACTAGAAGACCCAGGGCGTCACTCCCAACTCTATGATTTTATGATTCTTGCCACTTCCCTATTGGATGATGTTTATGGGGGCGGGGGATGTAGTGGATTTATACCACCATGTTTGTTGATCTATGTATTGTAAATGTTATGTCCCTTTTTAATTTTAATAGGGTTTTATTGGGGGTTTTAATTGTGGACGATTGTAACCTGCCATGAGGTGGTCTTGGGAGTGGCGGAAATAAAAAGACAACCTCACACCAATCAGCTGCCGAGTTCTGTACCAACTGCAGCTTCTGAATAGTCTTCAAGGGCAGCTCCATGTAGACCATATTGAAGTAATCTAATCTATATGTTATCAGGGCACCACGGTGGCAAGATCTTTCCTCCCCAGAAAGAGCTGCAGGTGGGCCAACTACTGCCACTTCTGTCCGACAGGCGAGGATTGGTTCCAGGAGCATCTTCAAGCCTGCAAACCTTCTCCTTTAGGGGGAGTGCAGCCCCATCCAAAATGGGGGATAACCCATTACTGTTATGTCACATTTTGTTCCTAACCCTTTAATAATGGGGAACAGGCAAAAAAAAAAGTCAGTCTTTTTATGGTGGTGGCAGCTGCAAGCATAGACAGGTTCAAGAGGAAAGTGGAAAAACATCTGGAGCAGAGGCTCATAAGTCGCTACTAACCACAAGGTATAGATGGAGCACAATGTCTAGGGCAGTGGTACTCTGAATTATTGATGTTTAGGAGGCAAGAGCAAGATTTCTGGAGTTCTGGTATCGCTGGTGAACCTTCTGAAGCCCACTGCATTTATGGGCATTGTGACACAGAGTGTTGGACTGGATTGGCCACAGACCTGATCCAACATGGCTTCTTATGTTCTTCTGTCTGGGGCAGTGATGCTCTGTATTCTTGGTGCTAGTAGGGACCAAGAGTTTGAGGGCTTCTGAAGTTCTGGCCATACAAGTAGACCTCCAGATGGTCCCTGGGTTTTGGCCACTTTGTGAAGCAGAGTGTTGGACTGGATGGGCCACTGACCTGATCCAACGTGACTTCTCTTACGCTCTCCTTTATTCTTAAGGTAGAGAAAAGCGGAGTATAAAAACTGACTCTTCTTCTCTTCCCCAATCTGGCTGCTGTAATCAAATGCCACAAAGTTGGTTGTAGTTTTTGTAAAGTCGCAGGGGCATAATTAAGTGACACTGGAGGTTTCTCTGTCAAAAACCGAACCTCATCAGCACCGCTGTCTTAGGCCGATATGTGCTTGTCTCGTCTTTCAGCTGCAGGCTTGCCAGGATCTTTCTCCAACCATTTCCTCCAGAGAAAAACCAAATGAACTCATTTGGAACCTAGCAGTCAGGACCCCAAAACTTTGCCTTAGGTGAACTTCTCCCAGAGACTAGAAGTTTGCTTTTCACAGCATCCCTAATCAGTGCCTATTTCGATGACAGCAAAAGCAGTAGAAGAAGAAACTGACATCTTTTCTGAGGAGGAGGAAAACACACCGCTCCGACAATTCTGCTTTTTTCCAGTTGGCAAACTGATGGGGATTTTTTTTAGGGGTGGGACCAAACCGAGAAGCTTTTCTTTGAAAACCGAGATGGATGGTCCTCCATCAATCAAGTGGCCCGCTTATCTCCTTGTTCTCCTTGCAGCTCAGTTTCTCGGGTAACCATCTAGGAATGTGGAATATGATCATGTCCTTGTATTTGAAATGCAAACTCCTCCAGCAAGTATCCTCCTCTTTCTTTCACTGGTATCAGTAATCATGAGTATATAAATAACAGGGATAAGGGCTACTGGGAGGAGTTTGGTGTTAATGGATATGGGCCAGTTAGGTTGCTCATTGGAGCCTGTATGTCTCTGATTGGGCATCCACCCAGTGGCTGCCCAATAATATTAGAACTCCCACCCCTAACCTTCTCTACACAGTTCTGCTGCTTCATCAAAGTGGCTGTCCGGACTGAGTGGGGGGGGGGTAACAGACTGCCCCCAATGCCTCCCCCACGGCTCCGAAAAGGCCCACCGAGACCTCTGCAGGCCTTTTGGAGGTGGCAGAGGGGGGAGCAATCTGTCCTCTAGTGCCTTCCCCCCTGCACCAAAAAGGCCCACCGAAGCCTCTCCAATCCTTGCCTGCCCTGCCCGGGGCCAGCGGGGAGTGGCCTAGCACTCGTTGTATTCAGAAATACAACAGGCTTTCCTGCTAGTTTAAAAATCATATGTTGGATGTTAGGTAGTTGGATGGAAGGATGAAAACTACTGATAAAGCGCTATGTTTAACAGGCCCATTCTGCACACATTGGGTGATGCATTTTCAAAAGAATTTAGAGGTAGAATGTCCTGCTTTGGTCACAAATAGCTGTATTTCCAGTTCTAAATGCCAGTAAAAATGGGGGGGGGGCTGTATGATCTCTAACCATCATGGTGCCAACCATAGGCCTGGAGGAAGAGGACCATCTTGCAAGCCTTGCAAAACTTTCACAGCTCCGTCAACTGGCAACTCATTCCACCAGATTGGAGCTAGGGCCAAAATGGGGCCAGTGATAAGCAATAGATTGATATTTTCAGAGCACAATTCTCTCCAGGAAACATGTTGGGAGTGGGCCCAGACTTCATTGGGCTTTAAAGGTCAAAACCAAGACCTTGAACCTGATCCAGAACTTGACCAGTGCAGCTGCTGGAGGACAGGTCCAATATGGGCCCTCCATGGGGCCCTCGTAAGGACCTGAGCTGTGGCATTTTGTACCAGTTGTAATTTCCAAGCCAGAGCCAAGGGTAGCCCTGTGAAGAGCAAGTTTCAGCAATCCAATCTGGAGATGGCCATCAGGTGAATCCCTGTGGCTAGATCTCTTGGAGCCAGGTACGGTGCTAGTAGCTTTGCCTGACATTGATGGTAAAATACCTGGTGAGCTACATTTGTGACATGCAGAATGTACACATGTTCACTGCCCCCTCCCCCCCAAGAGAAGGTAGTTTCTTTGGAGGATGGACTCTCCAGCATTGTGCCCCACTGAGATTCCTGTGCCCCACTTCCCCATATTCAGCCAGCTGGGTGACCTTGGGCCAGTTACAGCCCTTTCAGAGCTATCTTCATCCCCACCTACCTCTGAGGTTGTCTGCTGTAGAGGGAGGAAGGGAAAGGTGTTTGTAAGCTGTTTTGAGAATCCTCCATATAGTAAAAAGCAGGGTATAAAAATATATATATATATTTTTCCTCTGGTCCTTGGGGGGACCTGGCAAACCTAAGCAAACAACTGGGGCAAGAGTTCATGTTTTATGCCCGTTTTACTCGGGCAATATTGAGGACGCCTCGGTCAGCCCCTTCGCAAAGTGATAATCCAACGAATGAAGGTACCTCATAACCGCAGAGCACAGAAGCGAAAGCCGGTCTGATTTTTAAAAAGACAAATCTTTAAAATAAACTTTATCTCCATCTGCTCTGGCTTATGTAGTAATTGGAAAATATGTACATGGCGCACACTAATAATTACAGATGCTCTTAAGCATTCTGCGGTGCACCATTGGCACGAAACGCGATGGCTCGAAATGCATTTCCATTGCAAAATTCATGTGCTTTTTTATTTATAGACCTATTTTTTTCTTTCAAGCCAGTGTGTTAGTGTCTAATCTTTTTTATATTCTTCATCATCTTCCCCTGTAAGACTACAAAGGAATACGAATACGCTCAAATGAGTAGGGAAAAAAGCTTTTCGTACATAGGGGATATAATGGGAGTGGGGGGGGATTCACTAAGCAATGGATGGTTGGATTTATCGTTGGATTTATCGTGTATTATCTTTGAGCAATATTTGGTGCCCCTTTTTCTGGTATTATTTTAGTAGTTGCACTGAGAAGTTTTTCAAAACTTGGCTATTTGGCAATGACCAGGAATTGTTTCCAGAACAAAGGTATTCATTCTTCCAGAAAATGGGGTTTATTTTGCATGAGAATGATGGCCTAGTTCTAAGTTCAAAAACTGGGGCCAGTGTTTCAGTGTAACTGGTCCCACTCTGGAGTGAGGGAGCGAGATGTCCTAGCAAGGAGGCTCATGGGAGTTTTCCCAGCCTGGTCAGTTCTTCAAAGACCAGCAGGGAGGGGGAAAATGAGAGAAAATGAGAGTTCAGGCATTATGGCACTGCATGATGTCACGTCTGGCACCAAACAGGAAGTGACATCATCACATCACGGGCAGTGCTCTAGGACTCACCCCAAAACTCTATGGTTTGAAACGATGATAGCGAGCCAAATGGCATATCTGTGTGACCTGGCTAGCATGGGAGACCTCCAGGGATTTGGGTGGGAGTTCCTCCAAGGAACGCTAAGGGGTCATGATGCAGAGACAGACGATGGCCAACCACCTCCAAACATCTCTTGCCAGACTACCAGACACTTTTTGGAACTCTTGGCTGTATTATGCTCCTGCCATACAACAAACAAATAAATAAACAAGACTCTCTCAGTCTTCTGACATATTTGGAGCATAACCAGAGTGCATGTAAGTCCACCCTGCTCAAGCTGTAACCGCATATCCTGCCACTTTGTCCCTTGGTCTCTGATGTATCTAGGTGACCTTTGGCTAGTCATGGCCTAGCCTACTTCTCAAGGTTGTTGTGAGGATAAAAATGAAGGAGAGGAGAACCGTGTCAGTCGCCTTGGGTCCTCTTGGCAGAGAAGGTCATGGTTTAACCTTGGTAAACAAGAGATTAGGAGAAGCCCCTCTCTCTTTTGATGGAATCCCTGTGGGAAAGATAGGCTTGCCTTTGAGGAAATATGCTCTAGTATGCCGAGGAAAAATAAAACAACAGCAGAAAAGGGGATCAAAATTATTCCTAACGGTGACCGACAAGTGGAGAAATGCAACTTCAGGATCATATTTGTCCGTCCCCTTTATGGGATCTTTGGATTGGTGACCCATCATGCATTGCATGCAGGCCTCACTTAAGGTATTGATGTGGACACTGAACAAAACAGACACCATAATTTTAGGGTTTGCTTATCCGTTTGGTGAGACGCCAGGAAACTGAGGGACAGGGACCTCAGTGGGGTACAAGACCATAGAGTCTGTCCTCCAAAGCATCCCTTTTCTTCAGGGGAACTGATATCTGGAAGAAGAAGAAGAAGAAGAAGAAGAAGAAGAAGAAGAAGAAGGAAGAAGAAGAAGAAGAAGAAGAAGAAGAAGAAGAAGAAGAAGAAGAAGAAGAAAAGCTGATTTTTATGCCCCAATTTATACTACCTGAACGAGTGGCTTACAAACCCCTTTCCCTTCCTCTCCCCACAACAGACACAGAGGCTGATGGGGCTGAGAAAGCTCTAAGAAAACTGCTCTGCAATAACAGCTCTAACAGAACTATGACTAGCCCAAGTGCACCAGCTGGCTGCATGTGGAGGACTCTCCAGATCAATGTCACACTGGCTCTCATGCTGGAGTTTGAGCTGTAATTCCATGGGAATGCCCAGGTTCCACTAGGAGGGTGGCCTAGACCTCAATGACTCACACAGCCCAGCAAGAAGAAATGGATAGAGTACGAAACAAAGATGAGGGAAAGCTTTAAGGGAACCCATCGATGCAACCAATGAACGTGCAAACGTGGGAGACTGCATCAAATGCAAAGCCACATCATTGGGTACTGTTGTTGTTGTTAGGTGCAAAGTCGTGTCCGACCCATCGCGACCCCATGGACAATGATCCTCCAGGCCTTCCTGTCCTCTACCATTCCCCGGAGTCCATTTAAGTTTGCACAGACTGCTTCAGTGGCTCCATCCAGCCACCTCATTCTCTGTCGTCCCCTTCTTCTTTTGCCTTCGATCGCTCCCAGCATTAGGCTCTTCTCCAGGGAGTCCTTCCTTCTCATGAGGTGGCCAAAGTGTTTGAGTTTCATCTTCAGGATCTGGCCTTCTAAGGAGCAGGCAGGGCTGATCTCCTCTAGGACTGACCGGTTTGTTCGCCTTGCAGTCCAAGGGACTCGCAAGAGTCTTCTCCAGCACCAGAGTTCAAAAGCCTCAATCCTTTGACGCTCGGCCTTCCTTAGAACTGAAGGACCAAGCTGTGCAAAGTCTAGGGCGTTTCTATATGATGGCATTTCTATGATCCTGCCAGGAGTGTTTAGATACCTGACAGGCATATGGAGAAAGTCCCAGCATGGAAAGAGAGAATGCCAGGGGGTAGCATCCTTTGTATTTAGGTCTTTTAACCAGGATTCATTATCACACTGTACAAGCCCAAACCCCCTGTTAATTGGAGCAATGAAACATTCACTTATTAATGAATGAATAAGCCATAATAACTTCCTGCAATATTCATATGACATTTTGCAACGTTTAGCCGAGTCCTTCCATTTTAGCAAAGAGAAACCTTCCTAACCATAAATATGAGGGAGGCTGCTGTAATTTAAATGGCGTTCTATGGTAATTCCTCCTCCTGCCAGCTAAAGTGGAATATTCCAGAGGTGCAGAAATTGTAATCCAAAAACTAATTGAATAATTTATTGCTTAGAAGAAGTGCTCGATTTTTCACACCCTGCTTTTCATGACCCAAAGAAGTCCCAAAGTGGCTTAAAGAGCCAGTTTGGTGTAGTGGTTAGGAGTGTGGACTTCTAATCTGGCATTCTGGGTTCGATTCTGCACTCCCCCACATGCAGCCAGCTGGGTGACCTTGAGCTCACTACAGCTCTGATAAAACTGTTTTGACCGGGCAGTGATATCAGGGCTCTCTCAGCCTCACCCACCCCACAGGGTGTCTGTTGTGGGGGGGGGGGTGGGAAGGTGACTATAAGCCGCTTTGAGCCTTCTTCGGGTAGGGAAAAGCGGCATATAAGAACCAACTCTTCTTCTTCTTCTTCTTAAAAAAAAACCCTTTCCCTCCTTTTCCCCACCACAAATACCCTGGAAGAGAGGGACAGCTCAGAGAGCTCTGAGAGAACTGATCTGCAAGAACAGATCTAAAAGAACTAGGACTATGCGACTAGCCCAAAGTCACCCAGCGGGCTGCATGTGGGAGAGGAGTGGGGAATCCAACCTGGCTCTCCAGATTAGAAGCCACCACTCTTAACCACAACACCATGCGCAAAGCCACCAGTGCAGAAACCTCGGTGGCCAGGGGGAAACTAGCCACCCTATCTAGTGCTGCAGTGCAAGACTGCCTTCTCAATGGGTCAGCCTAGATGTCCCCAGGAGGGCCTGAATGGCAGCAGCTGGTTACAAGATCACTTCCCAGGGAAGCCTTTGCTGGCAGAGTTGAAATATGCACAACAGTGAGGAGCACCAGCTGCTTAAAGAATAGAATAGTCTTCTTTTTTTACTTTTTTTTCTTGATGGCTCTTAAAAGAGCCTTTGGGTTCCAAATGGGACTTTGGTCTCCCCGCGGCCTTATTTGGAGCTGGTGTAATTGGTGAGGGCCTTGGTGCCCTCGGAGACGGCATGCTTGGCCAGCTCGCCGGGCAGGAGGAGGCGCACGGTGGTCTGGATCTCGCGGGAGGTGATGGTGGAGCACTTGTTGTAGTGCGCCAGGCGGGAGGCCTCGGCGGCCGTGTGCTCGAAGATGTTGTTCACGAAGGAGTTCATGATGCTCATGGCCTTGGAGAAGATGCCCGTGTCCGGATGCACCTGCTTCAGCACCTTGTCCACATAGATCGAGTAGCTCTCCTTGCGGCTCTCCTTGCGCTTCTTGTCACCCTTCTTCTGCGTCTTCGTGATCGCCTTCTTGGAGCCCTTCTTAGGCGCCGGTGCAGATTTGGCTGGCTCGGGCATGCTGAGACCGACTCGACACCTCCGCTCCCTGCAAAGTGATCGCTGCGATAGAATAGTCTTCTTAAGAAGTCAAAGAACTTTCTAAGGCAGGAGAGAAAGTGTCCTGACTGTCTAGCTGAAGGCAAAGAGGGAGGAAGCGTGCTCACAGGAACAGGAAGTCTCCAAGGGAGCCAATCAGGACACTGGAAAAGATTATCTGAAAAATCACAAAGATGTTTTTTGTATGGCTATACTAACTACAGGAAGGCCTGGAGTATCATTGTCCATGGGGTCACGATGGGTCGGACTTCGCACCTAACAACAACAACAAACATACTAACTACGTATCTCCTCTAATAGCCCCTGAAGGATGTACTTCAAATGTTGTTGAATCATGCATAATCTACAGATCTAGCCTAGCCCAATAGCCTTGGCACACTCTGACCTCTGGCAATGCACATAGTAGGATAATTGTGCCTACAGATCTCCCTGCTAGCTCATAGAAGAAGAGTTGGTTCTCATATGCCACTTTTCTCTACCCGAAGGAGTCTCAAAGTGGCTTACAGCCGCCTTCCCTTTCCTCTCCCCACAACAGACACCCTGTGAGGTAGAGGAAGAAGAGTTGGTTCTTAGGTGCTGCTTTTCTCTACCCGAAGGAGTCTCAAAGCGGCTTACAGTCACCTTCCCTTCCTCTCCCCACAACAGACACCTTGTGAGGGAGATGAGGCTGAGAGAGCCCTGATATTCCTGCTCGGTCAGAACAGCTTTATCAGTGCTGTGATGAGCCCAAGGTCACCCAGCTGGCTGCATGAGGAGGAGGAGCGGGGAATCAAACCTGGCTTGCCAAATTAGAAGTCCACACTCCTAACCACTACACCAAGCTGATTCTCATAGAACCGGAGATGTGTCCTGGCTTTGATCAGGTAGGAATTACCTGAAACCAGTCTCCATTCCAGCTTCCACACAGCTGAAGCGAGAGGCGAGCCCTTGGAAATCCCATGGACAGTTTCGGCACGCGGCACCTCCTGAAATCTCGTCCGCCCGATCCGATAGGATTTAAAAGCCCTTCATTTTGAACGGGTTGTTCTGGTCATGATTAATTGGCGTTATTTCTTCGAAGATTAATGCCTTTGCCCATTTTTACGGTTCTCCTTATAGCTCCCCGGGCTATGTTTGTCTGGATAAGATACTGCTTAGAGAAACAGCCCAACATAATGTAAAACAACACGGCGAGACTTGCAATAAAAATAGTTAGGAGGAAGCGGATATTCGTGATTTGCCGTTCCTAACGAGGGAACGTTATATATTTGCAAGCGCAGCATATTTCCCTACATTGTCAGCAGGGGTTGCAAATGTTTGCAGAGGGTTTCGCAGATGCTTGGAACACAGAGCAGTGGTGCCCCGAGTCTTTGGATTGTGCTCACAGTTGGCTGATAAAGAGGGATCAACCTCCTTAGGCTCATCTTGGAATTATTAGAGGCCAGAAAGTAGGAAGACTGAGGGCATTTCCGCACAGTGGCCAAAATGGCGCGATGCCCCCTACCTGCCCTAATGTGATAGTGAATCATGCTATTTCTCCCCTCCATGCTGTAAGCCTCCCTGTTGCGTCTTCCCCTCCCCACATGCTCCGCAAGCAGCAAATGCAAAAAACAAAGCCACCACCAGCCAGCAGAGGGCATGGAGAAGGCAACAGATTTCTCTCCTCTCCCCGCCTTTGCAAACGGCATAATTCTCTTTTTAGGTGTTCCTACCTAAGTACAAAGAGCCTCTTGTGGCGCAGAGTGGTAAGGCAGCAGACGTGCAGCCTGAAGCTCTGCTCATAAGGCTGGGGGTTCAATCCCAGCAGCCGGCTCAAGGTTGACTCAGTCTTCCATCCTCCCGAGGTTGGTAAAATGAGTACCCAGCTTGCTGGGGGGTAAACGGTAATGACTGGGGAAGGCATTGGCAAACCACCCCGTATTGAGTCTGCCATGAAAACGCTGGAGGGCGTCACCCCAAGGGTCAGACATGACTCGGTGCTTGCACAGGGGATACCTTTACCTTTTAACCTAAGTACATCTTGGTGGACCATCTGTGGCCCATCTAAGTACATCTGTGGACCATTCTCTTCGGTCCGCAGACCCCCATCCCTTCTGCTGCTCTCTTTTACCCCCAGACTGCTGCTCTGCCAGTCTGCCAGTACACAGTCACCACAGATGCCTTCTTTCCTTCCCCAGCACATCCTATTCCAGGTGCTACACAGGTGGCATGGAAGCAGCGCCCGGTATACGAGGCAATCAGAGAGGGAGGGAAGGTGTCTGGGAGGTCGGTGACATCATCTGGAAGGGCAGGAATATGCCACCTGCCTTTGGGGGCTGGGAGGCCACATACCTGGCACATGGAAATGCCCTGAGAATTTCACCATGAAGGCATGTGACCTGGCTTTCTCAACCAGGATTTCATGAAACCCTGGGATTTCTTGATGGCCCTAGAAGAGTTTCCTGAATGGGTGGGATTTAATTGTTTTATTATTTTCAAAAATATTTTCAAAAAAATTTCAAAAAATATCGAGTGATATGACTATGTATGGTAATGTGAGTTGCAACTCAGCTCTTGGTCAGTATTTGAATGAGAAACTTAGAAGAAGACGAAGACGACGATGAGGACGAAGACGAGTTGGGTCTTATACGCCGCTTTTCTCAACCCGAAGAAGCCTCAAAACAATCCCAGAAAAGTTCTGGAAAATGAAACAGTGGTGAAAGGTTGAAGATATCAGGAGTCAATGTGGAACCACCCCCTTCCAATATCTTGTCATCTTTTTGACGGTGTATCTGGGGCCCTCCAAATTATCATTTAAAAAAAAAATTGGATTATTTTAAAACAATTGTTTCTAATTAGGCCTATTCTGAGTTGGGCTTATAGGAGGCCGTAAGGCTCACTCACCAAAAACTGAGAAATTGAGTCACCTGGTCAAAAAAATACTATTTCTGCATTTTATCGTCTCTGTTACTCAAGCAATGAGACTTTCTCTGTAGCTCTGTTTTGTTTGGTGCGCTCGCAAATTCCCTGCATACCAGTGTGAATCCCAGGCTGCCAATGACAGTGACAGGCTGTCAGAAGCATGTTCCTTGTCCTTTCCAACTCATACAAGTTTTGTTTGCTTTGTTTTGTTGGCAGAGTCTGAATTTGTAGCGAGAGCCGAGCACCAGGCTGCTTAAAGAATTGAAAAAGTTTTATTTATGAAGAGAAACAACTGTGTATAGAAAGAGGAGAGGCGAGACCTACTGTAACTAACCGTTATCTGTTGCCTGCGATCATTCTTGTCAACTACAGTTCTGGCGTCCTCTCACATCCTGTGAACTAATTCCCCTCCATTTTCCTATTAAAACATTGTTGACTAGCAGGTGGCAACTATTCCAGTGACAATACGACTCCAGTTTTGGCAAATAACTTGGCCGCAGCCGTTTATTAACCTGCAACCCCCAACGGAGGGTTGGCCCGATGCCGGTATAGGGAGCCTGACCCCCATCAGCTGTCTGGCTGCCTGATGTGAACCGCGGTGCTCCGGCTCTACGCCTCACTCCCAGCCGGGAGGATGGGATGCCTTCCGCCGCAGAATCGCCTGGGAAGCGACTGCAAGGGACCCAACGGGCGTCCGCCTCCACTGTTGTCCCCGGTCGCTTGGCCCTGGGCCCCTGGCCTCCCAGCTGGGCAGGCCACGCCCGGTTAGCAACCAATCTCCTTATTGAGACCCCCACCTCAGGGAGTCACGTACACAGACGGGCCTCCCTGCCAACAGGCTCCCTACCGAGCATACCCGCGGCTGCGACGAAATTAATTGGTAACCCAGTAACAACAGAAAGGGGTGGGTGGGAGGGTTCCTGTCCGGGCTGCGGCCACGCTAAGAGAGCAAGGGCACATGCGCCTGGCCTATTTAAGGCCGGGAGCCCTCGTCCACCTCCCATTGAGTTGTGGCGCAGCCTGATGATGCGGCTGGGAGCTGAGTCATCACTGGGCGCCCCCGCTGCGTCAATGGCGGCCGCGCTTAGTCATTTCCACTTTGATTTTCATGCTGAAGATGGTGCTAGGGGCAGGGGGAGGTATGTGTGGTAAAGTGATGTCAATCCAAGCCACTTAACTATGAGTTTATTCACTTTTAATTTGATCAAATTCATAGTCATCCCTTTGCCACAATTCATTCCCATTTTGCTATTCTTACTGGGTGGGTCACATGGGTGATCCCAGCCAATCAGGGATCATATGGCGCAAAAAGGCAATACCATACACAATGCAACCAATCAGACCTTTCCCCATTATTCCTTCATGCCTTATGTTGTCCGTGTGCCAGAATTCTTTAGGAAATTCAGAAAATTAAATTTTGCTCAACCTTAATAGTTGGAAGTTTCTTAGGACTCCTTCTGCACACCTTAGATGATGCACTTTCAATGTGTTATTGCAGCTGTGTTATGGCAGCTGTGTAGAACAGGAAAATCTACTTCTAAAGTGTGTTGAAAGGACATTATCCAGTGAGTGCGGAATGAACCAAAATGACTGACAGTCAAAGATCGC
This sequence comes from Paroedura picta, assembly GCF_049243985.1. Taxonomy (NCBI): domain Eukaryota; kingdom Metazoa; phylum Chordata; class Lepidosauria; order Squamata; family Gekkonidae; genus Paroedura; species Paroedura picta. Next base: position 25,865,810 of record NC_135370.1, on the reverse strand, counting down.
TTTCAGTGTCCATCACGGATAATGTCAGGTTTGCTGTTTATGATGTATGTGGGCTAGCAATGGGCCTTCAGATTGATCTTTTTAAAATGCAGTTAGCTGTTTGTTTTGCTCTAGGCTTTTCACAATCCACTGCCATCCTTGTTTAAAACATTGACTGGTGAGTAGAGCATTCTCTATGGAAGAAAATGCCACTAAACAACTGGGAGAAACCTCCAGCTGCTGATCTGATAGCCACTGGGGAGACTTACCAGGAGAAAGAAGGAGGCCTAGGGCCTTCTTACCAGCAATGCACAGGAAGTGATGTCAACCACTCTGGTATTTGGGCAAAATTCTATGGTAGATACTGATATTTACCATAGAGTTTTTGCCCAAATACCAGAATGTCATCTAGATATCACTGCTGTGATGATGTCACTTCCTGTTCAGCACCTACAACAAGGCCTGGTCCTTTCTTTTTCTCCTTGTAAACTCCCCCCATCCTATGGTGGTTGCCAGGAAGTACCTGCAGACCCCAACATAGATAGATAGTCAAGCAGACAGACAAACAAAGATGAGAGAGAGAGAGAGAGAGAGAGAGAGAGAGAGAGAGAGAGAGAGAGAGAGAGAGAGGCAGACAGACAGACAGACAGACAGACAGACAGAAAAATATTGGCTTGCTTCTGAAAAAGTATTTATATATCACTATGTCAATGATAAATACATCTTTTCTCCTTTTGAAACCTGTTTCCATTCACAGACTTCTTGGCTTTCGTATAATCTCCTCTTCGACACCCGACACTCTGCCCAGCTTTTCGTGCTGTTGTTATGAATCGTCCTTTGGCCACGTGCAAATGTGCTAAATCATTTTAATATAGATATAATTGCAAAGTGCAAAATGTAAATCCCCATAATGCTTTAGAAAGGGAAATATGTCAAAGTTCCTTTTGTGCGACTGACAGGTTATGAAGCCGGAGCGCTTCAATTTAAGCGGATTTAAAATTTAATGAAATAAGAAAGGAAACACTCAAACGAACGCAGATGCACTTGCATTATTGTTTTGGATCGCTCTTCCACAAGTGGAACAAAAGGATGTTTTGTCACTTTGGTATTGATCGTATCACACTTGGAAGGTTCCGGAGAAAGGGTAAGTGTTTTGGGTTAGGAAATTTTCACTGTAAAATGGAAGCATGACATATTAATGGCCATTTGCCCCCATAACATGATTGCATTTCTGCCCTGATCAGTAGGGATGCCAGCCTCCGGATTCCCCAGAATTGCAGCTCATCTGCAGGCAACAGAGATCCATCCCCAGCCCCAGGGACGCTTCCCTGCCCTCAACCAAGGCCAGGGCCTTTTCGGTCCTGGCCCCAACCTGGTGGAATGAGCTCCCGGAGGAGCTGCAGGCCCTGCAGGAGCTTTCGGCGTTCCGTAGGGCCTGCAAAATGGAGCTCTTCTGCCAGGTCTATGGTTGAGGCCAGGTGGCAAGGAAGATCATGGCAGTAGCGAGTTCTATCAGCCCCCTCTCCACCTCCCCCTTTAGATGGAGAAGATCAGGGTTTTAGGCTCAGGAGGAGTTCTTGCCAAAATTTATTGGTTTTAATGGATTTTTATATTATATGTATTAGTTTTATTGGTTTTTAAGGGGAGATATTGGGGGTTTTATCCAAATTGTAACCAGCCTCCAGCCTGGGGGGGAGGCAGGTAATAAAATAACAAGAACAACAAGAACAGCAGCAGCAACAGCAACAACAACAACAACAATAATAATAATCCTCCCTGGAGAAAAGGGCTGATGTCTCCCAACAGAGAAAGAAAAGGGTCTTGCTGAATGGAGCTCCTCCTTGAAACTACACGGACTCCTTATTTTGATGCGTAGCATTCAGGCTACCCAGGGAAATGTCTGTCACTTTAAGAGCTATGATACAGGGCAGCATTCAGCAGGTGCCCTGGGTTGGGAAATATCTGGAGATTTGGGGGGTGGAGGGATTGAGGAGGGGAGGGGTCTCAGCAGGGTATATAGCCCACCCTTCAAAGCAGCTATTTTCACCTCATTGCATAACAAATAGGAGAAATATGCCTCTAGCACAGGGGTGGTGAAACTGGCTCTCCAGATGTCCATGGACTCCAGTGCCCAGCACCGGCAGGGGCTCATGGGAATTGTAGTTCATGGACATCTGGAGAGCCACAGTCACCCCTGTCATTGGCCTCCTCAGAATCTCTTTGTTGGAATGTAGTCACCCAAGCTTTGAGTTCACGCATATATGAACTCTTCCCAGCAGTGTCGTGAGAGCCAGCAGAGGTTAAGAGCAGCAGACTCTAATCTGGATTCCCCACTTCTCCACATCCAGCCAGCTGGGAGACATTGGGCCAATCACAGTTCTTGGAGAGCTGTTCTCACAGAGCAGTTCTCTTTGAGCTCTCACAGCCCCACCTCTTTCACAGGGTGTCTATTGTGGGGAGAGGAAAGGGAAGGCCACTTTGGGGTTCCTTCAGGTGATGAAAAGCAAGGTATAAAAATCCAGGTTGTCTTCTTCACAACTGACTTATGGCAACCCATTGAGTTTCCAAGACAAGAGACTTCAAAAGTAGTTTGCCAAGGAACCCAGGATTCTGTGGTGGTCTCCCCTCCAAAGACCAGCCAGGGCTAACCCTGCCCAGCTTCCAAGTTCTGGCAGCATCAGGCTATCCTGGGCTATCCACAGTAGGGCCCACTTTCTTGGAGTGACTCACAGGTGAAAAGGGATGGGTCCCACTCAAAGGTACCCACAGGACACATCTCTGAATCACATTGTCTATGTTGAAGATGCTGTGCTGTAATAGAAGCTCTCTGTCTCTGGCCTTCGATCTCAGATCTCACAAGCAAGCCATCACCTGAGTTTGCTGTTGTCAAGGGATGAACTGAGCTTCAGTGTGGGGAGCTGGTGTTTCTGACTGTCACATCCCTATGAACCAGGTGGCCAACCCCTGGGTGGGATGTGGAGATGCCCCTGAAATTGCAGCACATCTCAGGACAACAGAGATGAGTTTCCCTGCAGAAAGTGGCTGCTTTGGAGGGTGGACACTATGGCATTGCGCCCACTGAAGTCCCTGTCCCCCTCCCCCCTCCCCAGGCTCCATCCCCAAATCTTCAGGAGTTTCCCAGCCTGGAGCTGGGCACAATGCCCTGGTGGTCAGGAAGAAGAAGAAGAAGAAGAAGAAGAAGAAGAAGAAGAAGAAGAAGAAGAAGAAGAAGAAGAAGAAGAAGAAGAGTTGGTTCTTATGTGCCACTTTTCTCTACCTGAGGGAGTCAAAGCGGCTTACATTCACCTTCCCTTCCTCTCCCAAGAACAGACACCCTGTGAAGGAGGTGAGGCTGAGAGAGCCCTGATGAAACCGCTTGGTCAGAACAGTTTTATCAGTACTATGACTGGCCCATCGTCACCCAGCTGGATGCATGTGGGGAATCAAACCCGGCTCTCCAGATTACAAGTCGGAACTCCTAACCACTACAAGTTGGCAACCCTCACTGGAGACAGGCTTGGAAATTGGAAATCTTATGCCCTATCAAAGGTTTGGATACACTAGCAGTAGAGTAAAGCAGGCAGAATGGGCCTTCCTTGTCCCGCCCCCACATAAGCCTGCAAGAAGTCCTGTAGTGTGTGTGTGTGGGGTGTGTGTGTGTGGGTGTTATATACGGATAAAGTGGTGATTTGAAGAGGGAGGGGAGAATTGGCAAAAATATCCTCACAGTTCTCTTCCAATATCTAGTAGAGTGTCCAAGCTCTTGGGAACCAACCCATTTCACATGTGCGAAAAATGTCCAGTGCCACATTCCAAATCGTTTTCTACAGACTCACCAATCAGGGGTGACCTAGATTTTCTGACATGTTAATCTTCTGCATACATAACTCCACAATTTAGCTATCGCAACACCACCTTCATGAGCGGGCAGTGGCCCTGTGCCCATCTTCATCTCCTTTTGTAGACCTTCTACTATATAAAGAAAACATAGTTTGGGGCTCTTCTGCTTCCCTTCCGACCCCTTGTTTTCCAGCATGTTCCAAACATGTTGTTCTAATTACGGCCCCTCTTTAGAAATCACAAATACCCACCTGGGTGACATTCCATTTCCAAAGTTACAGGTATGCTCTCGAGGGTAGTATTCAAATTTAGCGAAAACACCAAGGAAAGTTCATTGATGTATGAAACCAATTCCGACCGCGAATAAAGCAACACGGCCTGTTCAGTCTTCCATACCAAGCAATTTTCGGCTAGTTCTGTTTGAATTCACTTTGCCCAGCCCTCCGCTCTAAAAAGAAGTGTGTTTCTGTACACAGGAGAAGCTTTAAAATTTAAACATGGCTCTGTCAACTGCACAAAACTCTTGTTTCCAAGGTTTTGAATTTTTTAGAGGTTTGGCTCCCAATCAAAATATAGGAATCTACACTATAATTATTCCGATGTATCAACATTGCAAGGATGAGACACTTGGCCATAAGAGAAACTATCAATTTCTTGCTGAATGCCTCAATTGTTGTTTACGTCAAACTATACCTCAAATAGTACATCTATTCCACTTAATATTTCTGGTAAGGGCTTGGAGGAGGAGCGTGTCTCATGGCTTAAGTGCCACTCAGCACTTAACACCCACTGAGGTTGGCTGTCCCGCCCCGAGTGCCTCCTCCTCCAACCATCTTGCCTGTCTGTCCAGCAGCCAGCCAATCGCCTTCCGTCCCCCACCCCTGACCACTCCTCCTCTTTCCTCTTCCATCTGAGGCTTGGTGGCTGCAGATCCCTGTTGCATGACAACTGCCCCTGTCAGTGAGTTCCCTAACAGCTGCCTGCAATGTTTCCAGGTCCTGACAGGAAGGGGGAGGCCATCTGCAGAGTTCCCCCCCCCTAATCTAGCACCTGTCGTTTTCCTAAATACAACAGGCTTGGCCCCTCATATCCATATGAGAGCGGGAACTAGGACTAACTTAAGTTCACCCAGCAGGCCTCGTGTCTCAGAGTGGCTGAGAGCTGCCTTCCCTTCTTCTCCCCACAACAGGCATCTGATGAGGCAGGTTAGGCTGAGAGAGTTCTCAGAGAAAACTGTGACTGGGACAAATTCATCCTGCAGGCCTTCTATGTCTCAAAAGTGGCTGACAATGGCCTTCCCTTCGTCTCCCCATTACAGATACCTTTTGAGGCTGGTAGGGGCTGAGAGAGTTATGAGGGAACTATGACTGGCCTAAGGTCCCCCAGCAGGCCTCCTGTGTCTCAGAGCGGCTGACAATGGCCTTCCCTTCCTCTCCCCACAACAGGGCCCTTGTGTGGCAGGAGGGACTGAGAGAGTCCTGAGAGAACTGGGACTGTCCCAAGGTCATGAGGCAGAGGAGTGGGGAATCAAGCCTCTTTCTCCAGATTAAGGCCAACCTCTCTTAACCACTAAGTCTATCTGGAATGGCAGCCTCCAGGTGGGACCTGGAGATCCCTTGGATTTCCCACTCATCTCCATATAACAAAGACTACATTTTTTCCTCTGGGCAAAATGGATGTTTTGGCATTGTACCCCATGGAGGTCCTTCACCTCCCCAGGCTCCATCTCCAAATCTCCAAGAGTTTCCCCACCGGTATCTGGCAACCCTACCCCTCCATCCCCATCTGGTGGCCAGGAGGGACTTGCCTGTGCTACCACTATGCCACACTGGCTCTCAGTGCCTTTTGAATATTCACTTTAGCAGGTGTTTTTTGCATGTATGGGGGGGGGCTTCCACTTAAATACTGGCCCCCAATATTAAAAGTATTCCAGAATAATTTTTTAAAAATGGGTTTTTCCTCTGCTTCTCTGTGCAAACCGATGTTGCTATGGCAATAGCAGAGAAGGAATTGATCTACTTTCTTGATCTTATGCAACTCAAGTTATGCTTTTTCTTCTCTTAATCTAAAAGAACCCAAGTTATTGAGGCATTGATACCAAGACTTCTTTTTAAAAAGCCTTAATTTTTGTGTGTGCTTAACAACTTTATGCAATGTCATTGATTTCAGGACAACAGAAATTGTAATCACATCACGATTTCCATTTTATGAAAATTATAATGGCATCACATGAAGTTGTTTGAATATACCAAAAAAAAAGTTTTTTTTAAAGTCTTTGTAGGTATCGAAAAGCAAGGACATAAGCCTGACTGCCAAATGAAGATTAGTTAGATCCATCATATTTCCAGTAGCCATTTATGGCTGAGAAAGAAAATGAAAAAATCTGACAAGAGAAGGATCGATTCATTCGAACTCTGGTGCTGGAGAAGGCTTCTGCAGGTTCCTTGGACAGAGAAAGTCACTAACAAGGCAATACTACAGCACATAAAGTCTGAGGTCATTGGTAGGCAAAATCACAAAACTCTGGTTCACTTACTTTGGCCATATGAAGAAGAAGAAGAAGAAGAAGAAGAAGAAGAAGAAGAAGAAGAAGAAGAAGAAGAAGAAGAAGAAGAAGAAGAAGAAGAAGAAGAAGAAGAAGAAGAAGAAGAAGAAGAAGAGTTGGTTCTTATATGTCGCTTTTCCCTACCCGAAGGAGTCTCAAAGCGGCTTACAGTCGCCTTCCCTTTCCTCTCCCCACAACAGACACCCTGTGAGGTGGGTGAGGCTGAGAGAGCCCTGATGTCACTGCTCGGTCAGAACAGTTTTATCAGTGCCGTGGCGAGCCCAAGGTCACCCAGCTGGTTGCATGAGGGGGAGCGCAGAATCGAACCTGGCATGCCAGATTAGAAGTCCGCACTCCTAACCACTATACCGAATATATCATGCAATCCATTGAAAGCAATTAGGCTAGGACTGGTCAGTGAAAAAAGGAAAGCAGGCCGACAAAGGACAGGGTGGCTGGACACAATCAAAATGGACATTATTCAACTCAAAGAAGTGGTCCAAGACCAGAAGACATGGGGACAGCTGAGCCACAGGATCGCCAAGAGCGGGGCTCGACTGAATGGCTAACATCATCATCATCATCATCATCATCGATGCATAACCATGGTACCCACTTGGCTACGTAGTTTATATTATTATGTGCTTCCTGTGTGTAATTCTGCCATGCAATAAATATAAAATAAAATATATGGTTTTCTTGCCAATGAAAGGGCCCTTTCAGGACAGTCCTGAAGGACAGGAAGTAGGGAGGCAAAGATCCTTCAGGGGCATCCTAAGCAGAGTTACCCCTGTTCTAAGCATATTGAAGTGAGCAGGATTGTCCATGTGATGTGCCATCTTGAATGACGTGACAATCCTATGAATCAATGACTGAAGGCCTTTTTATAAAATTGAAGAAGAGCTGTTTTTTGGAACCTACTTTTTTTTACCCAAAGGAGTCTCTGAGAGGTTTACAATCGCCTACCCTTCCTCTCCCCACAACAGGCACCCTGTGGGATAGGTGAGGCTGAGAGAGCTCTGAGAGAACTGAGACTGGCCCAAGGTCACCCTGCTGGCTGTAGGTGGAGGAGGAGGAGTGGGGAATCAGACGCGGTTCTCCAGAGTAGAAGCCGCCACTCTTATCCAGGACCTCATGCTGGCTCTCTATTCAGAATTGAGTCAATCTGCACAATGCCTGGTCTTCCTCTTTTGATGCTGCCTTCCACTTTTCCTGGCATTTTTGTGTGTTCCAGAGAGTCTTCTCGCAATGTAATAAAAGTATGATAAGCCTAAGGAGGAGTTCAGGATTGAGTTGACCACGAACCCACTAATGGGTCTTTTTGGCAGGTGACTGGATCCGCAATCCTCTTGGCCGATGATGCATTTCAAAGGAGTCCCCTTTCTTCCCATCAGCTTCGTCACCGTGCAGCTCTCACATCCATTCCTATGATGGACTCAGAGCAGGGTAATGGTCCCTAGACTCCTCAACTTGGAAAGGCCTTACAAACCATTGAGTCTGATCTCTGGGTCTGCCCAGGAAACCCCAAGTTTGAGCATTCCTGACAGCTTACGCTCCAGCCACTGCTTGAAAACATCCACCAAGGTATCCCCCCTCCCCCCAGTAACTGGTTCCATAATCAAACTGATTTCTCGGCTAGAAAGGTTCTACCTTCATCTACCCAACAGCACGTGAGCTCATTATATCCAACCTTACCTCCAGGGGAAACAGAGAGCCAAAAAGAAAATCCTAATATGGTTATTATATGTTATAAGTGGGGAGGGCGTAGCCTCAGAGGGGGAATCCCATTGGTAGGTAAGTAGGTTGGTTGGTTGGTTGGTTGGTTGGTTGGTTGGTTGGTTAGATGGTTGGTTGGTTGGTTGGTTGGTTGGTTGGTTGGTTGGCAGGTAGACAGAAAGACAGATGGCAGACGGATGGGCATACAGACAGATAAATAGATGTGTGTGTTTTTTTAAAATCTTGAGGACTTTTCTGGAAGCCAAAGAAGTATCATTTTTTAAAGTCACTATTTTAAAATGCTCTTACCAGTGAGTGAATGAAATCTGACTAGCTGTCACTTTGCCACTTCCTGAGGCCAGCCGGTATTAAGGATCTAAGTTAAAGAATTATGTACGATAACAAGCGTGTTCCGTTCCCTAAAGGATGTGATCTGTCCTCATCTGCCGGTCCAAAGCAGGGTAATAGAATCATGTCTCTTTGTGGTTTGGCCAAGTAGCTGTGCATTTCCTTTGGAGAGAGCAAGGTTTGAAAATCTTCCACCCCAGACTTCATTAGCATAAGAAAAAACTAAGCAGTCTTATGAAGGGGAAGTGATTATATAAACTAATTATGATTTGTATGTTCTTCTGTTTGTCGCTTGGAGGGTTTCAGTTATGGCCCAGAAAAAAAAATGCAGAAAAGAAACTAATTCTGCTTGATGAATGTTTTCTATACATCACAAAGAATTTGGAAATGGATTTGGGGGAGAAAAGGAGTAAGCCGAGCATTGTTCTTTTCTGAATTAAGAATGGAAAGCCATCCCAATCATTTCTTTGAACATTTCTCAGTTATTTGTTTTTTTTTTCTAGAATGTCTCAGATGAAGGGGAAATGTAATGGACAAGTGCACTGGAACAATTTAGTAACACTACTATGCATACAATATACAAGTACGTCTAGTATACGCTGTCAGATAGCATGGTGTTGTAGGCGGAGCTCAAGGCGATGGGTAATCTTGGGCAAGCTGCTGTCTCTCAACCCTCTTCATGATAGTAAACATAAGAGAAGCCATGTTGGATCAGGCCAATGGCCCATGCAGTCCAACAGTCTGTGACACCAGTAACAAACAAAGAACAAACACTTTCCCTTTGTGTTGACCACCCTTAGCTCAATGGCCAAAGGATTAGGTAACTAATAAAGAGGTAGAAAGGATTCTGTGGGCACATCAGAAAAAATAGCGTTATGGCAGCTGAATGGCATAGCGCAAAATATTATCGCTCCTCCAAGCCCCTCCTCAAATTTTTGCTGTCTTGCCTTTGTCTGCCGCCTTTTCACGCTTCTCACCCTCCACAAGTGCTGCTGGAAATGGCGGAAGAGAGCAACGCACTTTACACATGACTCTCTTCTGCCTGTCAATCAATCCCGGCAGCCAATCCCCTTTCTTCATGTTTTAAAGGTCCCGCAATGCCTCTAATTTTTTTTAAAACATAGTTCTCTGTTTAAACACCAATGCATATAACTTTAAAAAATTAATCTTGTTCCTGATTTTTTTCCCCGTAACACATGTTTTGTGTTACAACTTTGGGGAAAAAATTATTTCTGGCATCGCCTGCACACTTGTCTGACTCTTTGTTGCTCCAGGATGTTGGACCTTTAAAAAAAAAATTCCTGGGCCCAGAAACAAGGGAGAGGGTGGAACGAGGCAGGCGCCTTTAGCGTGTTTGAGCCTCCATACCTTCCCTCTGCTGGTTGCCCGGTGGTTGCTCTCCTGTAGCTTGTGCTAAATAGGTTTGTGAAACTACTTTATGCGATTCCCCAACTAGTGCTTAAAAATGGAGGATGTAGCCGGATAGTTACTGCCCATACGCTGGATGGTGGTGACATTATATGGAGGGTCGGAATATAACAACAACATAAAGTAACCATTTCACTACATTTAAAGGGTGTAGAAATGCCCTGTAAGACATCTTGATGTAGGAACATATGTGTTCAGATGGCATCATTCTCAGCTCAGGAGGATTAGCTCTCCAGCTGCTTTTACACACATTGGATAATGTACTTTAGCAATTGACTGCAATGGGAAATCAAGGCACTTTCAAGACACTTTAGCAATCATTTGCAACTGAACATCGATGCACTTTCAGTACCCTTTTGTAGCTGCAAATTTCTGTTGCTAACGTGCACTGAAAGTGCATTATCCAGTCTGTGTGAAAGCACCCCTTTATTGAGTATCCTGGAGCTAACTGCATCCCCGACAACCACCTGCAGTGGACCACAGATCCCACAATGCCTTTCTAGTTACCAGGAAGAAGCTTACACCTTTCCCTCCGCTATTCACCCCCAAGCCAACTATATCAGTTCTCCATCGAGATCTTTGGACCAGTGCTTCCATTTGAGCAGCAGTCTCGATTCCGGGCAGTACCTCCAAATGCAGATCAATTCCAGATGGTACCCAGTGGCCATCTGTTGTGTATTGACTTTTCTATTATCCCTAGTTTGGAGATTAGATTGCTTCTCTCTGGAGGTACGCCAGTCTGACTGGAAGCCGCATTTTGTATTCTGACACAGTAGGTGGAATCCACGGCCTGACGAAATAAGAAGACGATGCTCCGGTGGACGTGAAATTGCAACGGACTGGGTTGGGAGACCCTTCAGAAGGGGGAGCTCATGTGGAGACACACATCACACATCATGCAGTTTCCCTAAGAAACAAGGAGCCAGGGTGGAGTATTAGATAAGGGTGTCGGACTAGTATCTGGGAGACCCCAGTTTGAAGGCCCATTTGTGCCATGGAGGCTAGTCTACCTCACAGGGTAGAGGTAACTAACTCTTACCCAATGACTAACTCCTACCCATTTGGGAAACCCTTCCAGGGCCATCAAGAAACCCATGCAATAGAGAGGGAGAAACTCTCCTACACAAATGCTATTTCTTAAAGGTAAAGGTAATGGTATCCCCTGTGCAAGCACCGAGTCATGTCTGACCCTTGGGGTGATGCCCTCTAGCGTTTTCATGGCAGACTCAATACGGGGTGGTTTTCCAGTGCCTTCCCCAGTCATTACCGTTTACCCCCCAGCAAGCTGGGTGTTCATTTGACTGACCTCGGAAGGATGGAAGGCTGAGTCAACCTTGAGCCGGCTGCTGGGATCGAACTCCCAGCCTCATGGGCAGAGCTTTCAGACTGCATGTCTGCTGCCTTACCACTGTGCGCCACAAGAATGCATAGGTTTCTGTCATCTGTCAATACAGCATCAGTGTCAGCATCACAACAGCAGCAGCAACAACAATAATAAAATGCACACTGGTTGATTAGCAGGGCGGCAGTTCATGCCAATGAAGACTCCATTTTTGTTGGCAGTAATATGGCACCAGCTATTTATTATTGCACCACCCTCCACAGGGGTTGGCCCAGCATGGTAGGAAGCCTACCCCTCAGCTGTTTTGGCTGCTTAACCTGAGGATCCTAGGGCCCCGTGAGACCCACCTCATCCCAGCCAGGAGAGCAGGTCCTCTGCATCCGGAAACCCTCACCAGGGAAGCAACTATCATGGGGCCCAGCCAGGTAGGCCTCGCTCGTGTTTGTGCCAGTGTCGTTCAGGAGACCCCCAGCCCCCAGGGAGTCCAGTACGCAAACTGGACACCCTGCCAACAGCCTCCTACCGTGCCTAAAACAAATCAACGATACTTGTAACATGAACCCCATAAACCGTTATAACAAAATCAAATAACAAACACAGGGGTGGGAGGGTGGAAAGCTGACAGAGCGGTTTCTCAGTGGAACAGGCTTCCTCAGGAGTTGGTGAGTTCTCCATATTTGGAGATTTTTAAACCAACGCTGGATAGCCATCTGACGGAGAAGCTGATTCTGTGAAGGCTCAAGGGGGTGGCAGGTTACAGTGGAAGAGCATTAGGGTTGTGTCCTGCATAGTGCAGGGGTTCGGACTAGATGACCCACGAGGTCCCTTCCAACTCTATGATTCTGTTATTCTATGATTCTATGAAGCTGGCTGGCTGCGACGCTCTGGAGAGGGCTGGGAGTTACACATGCCCCGCCCACACATCTTCCACGCATGCCATGAACATCATGTGTGTTCCTCGGCCCTCTCGTCGCAATCTTCAGGCCACCACCCACGTCATCAAAGGTGGCCGGGGTAAGTCTCAGCCGCTGCTTAGCAAGAGTTTGGCTCTTAAGAAAACAGGTATTCAGTTTTGTCCCCTAGCAATCTCTTTCCTATATTTTCCTACAATATTTCCACCAGAATGGTTGGGGACAGTCGTTTTGAGACTGAATTCCTATAAACTGAAACATCAGTCCAGTTGTTGTCGTCAGTTTTAAAGACAAAATGAATGCCTGGAATAATGAAACACATTCTCCGTTGCCCAGCAAATCACCTTCAACAAAATATATGTTAGGGCCCAGACCCCTCCCTGTGCCTAAGGGGAGTTTGCCAGCAAATCTTCTTTTGAATAATATTTCTGGTTCATCATTAGCAACATTTAGCTTAGCCAGGGAGCTGGCTGAGCCACGTTTGCGTGTCAGGCATAAAACCTGTTTGCTCTGATGAGATGCTGTATCCCTCCAGGAAGGTCTTAGATCATGCAGAGTGACATGATTAATTGCACAAGGGGTCCGGTCATTGACCTTTTCCTCACCCTGAAATGAGTCAACAAGGGTCTGGCAGTTTGTTAATGACTGTGATAGTCTTTGGTGTCTTCTGCATCTCTGTGGCCTTCCTCTTCTTAACCCTCTTCCTGTTTAACTGATATACTGCAGCAGTCTTCCCATCCCTGAGTATCAGATCATCCAGCCCATTTTTTACATGCAGGTTCATCACACCTGAGTGAGGATGCAAATGTCGCAATTACCTGAAAGGGAAGAGGAAGGGTAGGGGACTGTCAGCTGCTTTGAAGCTCCTTCAGCCAGTAAAAAGGGAGGTACAAAAAGCGTTGTCCTCCTTCTCCTCTTCCTTCTTCATTTGTCTTGCCACTCAACTTCTTGTTCGTCAGTCAATCGAATGCAGGGCTCCAGAGAAGAGTAAAACTCACCCACCATTTTGTTACATCAAAGCTGATCGCAATAAAATGTATCATACAACTTTGGATTACAGCAGCCAGGGGAAACTGGCAGACTTTCAAGGGTGTTCTTGGTGCTTGGGGGGCAGTAGTGGGAGGTCTTCTGGAGTTCTGGATCCACTGGTGGGCCTCCTGATGGCACGTAGATTTTGGCCACCATGTGACTCAGTGTGTTGGACTGGATGGGCCACTGGCCTGATCCAACATGGCTTCTCTTATATTCTTATATCTAGAGCAGTGATGCTCAGTAACCATGGTGCTTGGGGGGGGGGGGGCAACAGTGGGAGGCTTTCTGAGGTTCTGGTGCAACTGGTGGGCTTCCTGGTGGAACCTGTGAGACACAGAGACGCTGTGAGACAGAGTGTTGGACTGGATGGGCCATCCAACATGGCTTCTCTTAAGTTCCTATGGTTTTACAATAAAATCCAGAATTGTGCGCATCTGATGTCGTGCCGCCATTCCGAAGTGAAAACCAAACAGAACACGATGACAGCCCAGATGGAGCGGATGCCGACAATGACCATCATGTGGGAATTGATGAGGCAGATTTGTTTAATGTTCCAAATGGTATTGATAATGACCCAAAATACCCATAAAAGAACAAATCTGCCTTATGGGTCGTATTAGTCTTAACGTTGATAGTTATTCTGATATATTCCTAATATTTCATTACACGTCAGTACAATGTTGAGCAGATGGAACTCGACAGGTGCAATCTTTACCAAAAGTTGTCATTTCACTGCTGAAATAGAAATTTTGTCCAGGAAAAAAAAAAGACGGATATGTGCTAAAAGGATTGTAACATTTTATTTGATGGGATGTTATTAACACGACTACCTAACTTTCCTCCTCCATGAGGCCCGAAGTAGCTTTTATCATTCTCCTCTTCCCTTTTTTATCCTCAGAACAACCTTGTGAGTTAGAGCGGGCTGAAAGCGAATCCTCATAATTGTCCTTTGAAAGTGATTTGGGTGAGTGATGTTGTCCAGTTTGGGTGAGTGATGTTGTCACGTTGTACACTTTGTGGCTGTGGCGGAATTTTGGAATCTGAGCTTTCATAATTCAAGTGTAGCTTCTTACCGACTACTCGCTAAGAGCAGATGGCACGTACAATATTAAACAGGAAGGGAGTTGATTGATCTGAAGTGTTGGAGGTGAGTTTTATGGATACCATGGACCATTCCAATGGCAAACAAGTGGGCTCTAGATCAAATCAAACCAGGAATTCTTGGTAGAAGAATAAACTGAGGCTGTTGCCCTTTGGCCACATTATGCAAAGACAAGGCCCACTGGAAAAGAGAACCCTGCTAGGAAAGGTTGAAGGCAATGGGGGAAAGGAAGACCCAAAATGACCAACTCAATAAAAGAAACCATGTCCCTCAGTTTGCAAAAGCTGAGGATGCTGTTAATGATAGGACATTTTGGAGGACGATCATTCATAGGAGGACATTTTAGAGGACGATCATTCACGAGTGCCCCCTTTGTGTTAAGCTGCAACTTGATTGCTTCTTCTCTCCAGCCTCCTCCCTCTAGAGGTAGGGGTAGGGAGTTGGGGATGGGGGGTTCTGCCATGTTGTTGAGAATGAGAATGAGAATGAGAATGAGAATGAGAATGAGAATGAGAATGAGAATGAGAATGAGAATAAGAATAAGAATAAGAATAAGAATAATAGAGATTCCAGCCTCCATATAGGATCGGGGAATCTCCCAGAAATATAGCTCATGTCCTATAAGAGAGATAAGTTCTCCTAAAGAAAATTGTTCCCTACTGGCATTGTACCCTACTGAGTTCCTTGTCCTCCCTAGGCTCTACCCCAAATTTTCAGTTTCCTGACCTGGATCTGACAACCCTAACCCCATTCATCAGTGGCCAAGATGCAACTTGACAACACATAACATCCACACCAAGCCCATACACTGAACATGTGCCAGCAGCGTGACTCAGTGGTTAAAAAGGTAAATGGGATTCTGGGCTGTATCAAAAGTATAGTGTCCAGATCGCACAAGGTGATGATATCATTTTACTCTGCTCGTGTTAGGCCTCACATAGAATATTGTGTTCAGCTTTGGGCACCAAAACTGAAGAGAGAGATAAAGGAAATGGAGCATGTCCAGAGGAGGGCTGCAAAGATGGTGAAGGGTTTGGAGAACTAGCTGTATGAGGAAAGGTTGAGGGAGCTTGGTCTGTTTAGCCTGAAGGGAAGATGACTAAAAGGTGATATGATAACCATCTTCAAATACTAGAACGGCTGTCACATAGAGGATGGAGCAGAGTTGCTTTCTGTTGCCCCAGAGGATCGTACCAGAACCAATGGGATGAAATTAATTCAAAAGAAATTTCAGCAAAGCATCCAGAAGAAGTTCCTGACAGAACAGTTCCTCAGTGGAACAGGCTTCCTTGGAAGGTGGTGGGTTCTCCTTCTTTGGAAGTTTTTAAGCAGAGGCTAGATAGCCACCTCACAAAAATGCTGACTCTGTGAATTTAGGCAGATTGTGATGGGCAGAAGGGATTGGGTTGGTGCTTGGCTTTTGTGCACGCCCAGGGAAATGCCGATCATCCCTTTGGGGTAGGGAGGTGAATTTCCTCCAGGCCAGACTGGCCAGGGATTCTGGGGTTTTTTTTTGGGGGGGGGGACAGCATCATCTGGGTATGGAATTGGGGTCACTGTGGGTGGGCAGGTACTTGTGAATTTCCTGCATTGAGCAGAGAGTTAGACTAGATGACCCTGGAGGTCCCTTCCAACTCTGATTCTTTGATTAGAGAATGGGCTAGAGATAAAATAAACATCTGAGAACTGAAGCAGTGGCTCTGAACTCCAGACAGGCCTGTTTGCAACAATGGTATGCCAAATCTTATCCCAACCCCCAAAATTCTTTGTTACATATCAACATAACAGAAGACATATTGGGATCAATGTTTTGAAAAGTGACGACCAATATGCTCAGATTTTCTTCTGAGCAATTCTTGTCTGCTCCCTCCCTGGCCAGTTCTTTCATTGGCTCATTTGTTCTTCAAAGGATCTCCAGAACCTGAAGCAATTGAAATTATGCTGCAGAAGCATATGTCTACCGCAACCTTAGCCATGAGATTATTTTAACAGGCTCATATGCAAGCTAGAGGCAAGCCTCAAAGCTCCCAGCAACCTTTAAATGTTATTTATCACCCTCATTTATTACTGGATTTAAACTATTTGAATCTCTCTTTTGGCTTTAGAGAATCTCTCCCCGGACTTGGAAAACTTCTCCAAAACGTCTCTTCTTACATCCTCTGTGGTCTGCAATTGACCCCGCGGAGCAATCTCCTTGGGGTGGAAATTTAATCAGCTTTTCGCAGTGGAACACCAAGGGGAAAGAAAAAATTATTTGCATGATGGACAGCAAATATTTTACTTGAGAGGTGAAACTGACCACTCCTTAAAATTGATTTTTGCATGAATCGCAAAAAGGTTATCGATGTTTTTCAGGTTAATGGTACACAATTCTTAAATATCCATGGAGACCTGCCTAGATGTTATTTTAATGATGGATGGATGGATGGATGGATGGATGGATGGATGGAGAGAGAGAGAGAGAGAGAGAGAGAGAGAGAGAGAGAGAGAGAGAGAGAGAGAGAGAGAGAGAGAGAGAGAGAGAGAGAGAGAGAGAGAGAGAGAGAGAGATAGATAGATAGATAGATAGATAGATAGATAGATAGATAGATAGATAGATAGATAGATAGATAGATAGATAGATAGATAGACCGCCACTCTCGGCCCAGCCAGCTCATGGCAATTTACAATAAGGTATAAAAACAACATTGGAACCCAATACAATTTGTGCAATTAAAACAATACAGTTGAAATAATACAAATGAGGGCAGTAGCAATCAACTCTCCAGAGAATCCTTGACTCTTCCACCCACAGTCGTTGTGTCCTGCTGGATGACCCCGGCAATGTTATCCTGAGTGGGGCACAGATCACAAATGGAAGGAAGGAGGGACCCGATCTTACTCCCCGGTCTCTCCATCCTGGCCTCATCCTAATGCTTTCCCTCCCCACTTTATAGTAGCCATCTAATGTGCAGTAACATTAATAGCACAAGCCGTTAAATGGGACACTTGGAAGAGTTTTGGCGAGGTTGATGCGCCGTTGTCATGAACCTCCAGTTCCTGCCCTGACTCTTTTACCTTTTATAATCTGGTCGCCTCCCCTGGTGTTCCCGGAACTCCTGCCGGGCTCTGGCACCTTGGTTGAGCTCACCCTCCCCTCAGTCTCCGCCTGCCTATCAAAGGCTCATCCCGCTTCCTCTACTCCTCCTTATCTCATTACAAGGCTGCCTTCCCTTGCTAGGCTAAACAACAGATGTGTGAACTGTGTTAACACCTACCCATATCAAAGAACCCCCCTATCCCATTTTCCTGTGTGAATGCCCCCTCACGCCTAAGACCAAACCCCTTGCCTAATTCCCATGGCCCAGGTATATATATTTTTTATTTATTTATTTTTATATTTATATACCGCCGCTCTCAAATGTCTCGCGGCGGTTTACAGAATTCATAAAAACGATAACATCCCATAAACCCATTAAAAACGTGATTAAAACACAATATCACGGGGGCGGATAATAAATATATAGCCCACTCCTCTCCCCCCGTCCAGCAAAGGTCTATTACTCTCTATCTGGGAGCGGGGGACCTAGTTGGTTTCAGCTTTGCCATTCCCTACTTCGGTGTCATAGAATCATAGAATCATAGAGTTGGAAGGGGCCAAACAGGCCATCTAGTCCAACCCCCTGGTCTATGCAGGATCAGCCCTAAGCATCCTAAAGCATCCAAGAAAAGTGTGTATCCAGCCTTTGCTTGAAGACTGCCAGTGAGGGGGAGCTCACCACCTCCTTAGGCAGCCTATTCCACCGCTGAACTACTCTGACTGTGAAAAAGTTTTCCCTGATATCTAGCCTATATTGTTGTACTTGTAGATTAACCCCATTACTGCATGTCCTTTCCTCGGCAGCCAACAGAAACAGCATCCTGCCCTCCTCCAAGTGACAACCTTTCAAATACTTAAAGAGGGCTATCATGTCCCCTCTCAACCTCCTTTTCTCCAGGCTGAACATTCCCAAGTCCCTCAACCTATCTTCATAGGGCTTGGTCCCTTGGCCCCAGATCATCCTCGTCGCTCTCCTCTGTACCCTTTCAGTTTTATCTACGTCCTTCTTGAGAGGTGTCCCTGTCAAAGTTTCCTGTCTGCAAGCATGTGCCTGTTATGGACTGAATGCTAGATTCACAATAAAGACTTTTACTTAAAGATTCACCGAGAAGCCCGAGTGATGTCTGCGGCGCGGGTTGGCTGGGTCTACACAGCTTGGTTCCTGACAGCCGTCCTTCTACTTCATGTGGGTCTGCTTAACGTGACATTATTTTAAAATCACACTGCATCTGGATTGCCTTTCTTTATCGGATCCTGGTGTCAAAGTGACCACCCAATCAAAGCGTGCTGCAGCAGTAAAGAAAGACAAGCTCTGTGTTGGGGATTCTAGGGAAAGGGATCCGGATTAGAACAGCCATTACTGTAACGGCTCTGTGTAGATCAATGGTGTGGCCTCTTTTGGAAGACTGTGTCCAGTTCTCCCAAAGGACATTGCAGAATGGGGGGAAAGTCCAGAGGAGGGCAACCAAGATGAGGAGGTGGTTGGAACACCTTCCCTATGAGGAAAGGCTGACAAGTATGAGACAGCTTCGTTTAGACCAGGGGTAGTCAAAACTGTGGCCCTCCAGATGTCCATGGACTACAATTCCCAGGAGCCCCTGCCAGCATTTGCTGGCAGGGGCTCATGGGAATTGTAGTCCATGGACATCTAGAGGGCCACAGTTTGACTACCCTTGGTTTAGACAATGAGACAACTAAAAGGGGACAGGATAGAGGTTCGTCAAATGATGCATGGAGTAGAAAATGTTGACCAAGATAATTTTTCTCCTTCTCCCCAAATACTAGAACTCCACGCATTATGTGAAGGCAACGAGGAGTAGGTTTTGAATAGACAAAAGAAAATACTGACATAAGGACTGTTTAAAATATGGACTTCACTGCCAGAGGATGTAGGAATGACTACAGGAATAAACATGGTGACTGAGGGGAGGCACTTAGAGACACTAATCTTCTGAATCCCAGAGCCAGGAGACTAACCAAAGGAGAAGGCTTCAGTTTCTACGCTGTGTTGTTTGCCTACCAGAGGTACTAGTTGGCCACTGTGGCCTATTATGCACGGAGGGGAAGGTCCACATTCGAGGTGGGATGGCGGCGGCTAAAATCACCAATAATGCACGCCACAGGCGGCAGCTGGGCACAGAGTCGACGTATGCCGCCGAAAAAACAGCGTTAGTGAGATGCGAAAGAAAATGGAGCTTCCCGGGCGCAACCAGAAGCGGCTTCAGAGTGGCCGCGTGCATAATTAGGAAGGTCTGTGGTGTACAGGGCTTCTGGGTGTGCTTGCTCTCTCCCTTTCCATGCCCTTCAGTTCCGCCGGTTGGGCCTGTGTTTGCGCGTGTCATGGCCCCCCTACTTAGCGGCCCAGCCTCGGTCAGCACTGTGCTCGCCTCCCTTCCTGTTTGCTCTGCATCGACGCCTCATTGGCCGCAGCCAGTGGCTGCTCTGGGTTTTGCCGCCATTGTATTCGTCCCATGCGTTTGCGGTTGGCGTCGCTTCTTACTCCTCCACGTTTTCCATGCGACCGCCAACCACCGTTTCAGCGGCTGTGCATAATAGGCCTGTGTGAGACTTAATGAAAATTTATTCTGATCCTGCACTGCTCATTTAATGTTCTTAGGAAGGCCTCTGTATCTATACCCTGTTGATAGCTGTCAAGAGGAGCTCGCTGGCCACTGTATGAGGCAGGGTGCTGGACTGGATGGACCATTGGTCTGATCCAGCTGGGCTCTTCTGATGTTCTTAGGAAGGCCTCGGACACTCTGCCCTGTTGTTGGTCTTCCAGAGGAGCTGGTTGGACCTGGTTGTGTGTTTATTTATTTAAACACTAGGGGCAAAGCCCGCTGCATTCAGGAATACAATGGGCACTAGATTGGAGTGGGGTTGAATGGAAGAACTCTGTGGATGGCCTCCCCCTCCCCCCCAGGACCTGGAAAGGCTGCAGGCAGCTGTTAGGGAACTCACTAGCAGGGGCAGCTCTCACACAGCAGGGATCTGCAGCCTCCGAGCCTCAGAGGGAAGTGTAAGGAGGAGGGGTGGCCAGGGGTGGGGGATAGAAGGTGGTTGGCAGGCTGCTGGACAGACAAGCTAGCTGGTTGGAGGAGGAGGCACTCAGGGGTGGGACAGCTGCCCTGAGTCGGTGTTAAGCCCTGAGTGGCACTTAAGCCATGAGATACACTCCTCCTCCAAGGCCTTTCCAGAAATATATTATGTGGAACAGATTTTATGTATTCTTATATTTTAAATGTCCTTTGAAGGCTTTGATGGTATAAATGCTGAAATATTTTTATGTTTCATACCTTGGGGACTCTGTGCAGGTGAAAAGGCTGCATAGAAATATTTTAAATAAACAGTCAAATGAGTGAACAATAAAATCATATTGATAACCCATTTTTTTCAGGCTAGAAGCATACTATAAAATGGCTATAAAAGATTTTTAAAACCTTCTTGGTTAAATCCCTGGTCAAATCCAGTATTTTAGAGTGGCACCTAGAGGGGAGCAAAGGAAGGCCTGAGCAGGCCCCACGGGGAGGGACTGTAAAGTCTACAGCTTCATGTATTTGAGCAGCTACAGTCTGGGTGGGGAAATATCAGTGTGGTGTATATGCTAGGAGCAGCGGACTTTAATATGAAAAATGGGGTTTGATACTCCACTTTGCCATATGAAGCCTGCTGTTCTCTCAAGACTCTCTCAGCCCCACCTGCCACCCAAGGTGCCTGTTGCGGGGAGAGGAAGGGAAGGTGACTGCCAGCTGCTGTGAGTCACTTAATGCCTGATAGGTGACCTTGGGCCAGGCCCAATTCTCTCAGATCTGTCAGCCTCGCCTAGCTCACAGGGTGCCTGTTGTGGGGAGAGGAAGGGAAGGCCATTGTCAGCTGCTTTGAGACACAGGAGGCCTGCTGGGAGACCTTGGGCCAGGCCCAATTCTCTCAGGTCTCTCTCAGCCCCACCTGCCTCAAAAGGGGCCTCCTGTGTGGAGGGGAAAGGAAAGGTCATCGTCGACCAATTTGAGAGTTCTTAGGGTAGAGAAAAGCAGTGTATAATAGCAACACTTTTGCTTGTGATTTGGGGAGATGGATGGTGGGGAGGGCAGAGTTTGGGGACTGGGGGTACAATGTCATAGGTTCCACTTTCCAAAGAAACCAGAACATTAAAACATATAAATAGATTAAGAAAAACAATTTAAAAGAACACATAAACACAATGGATTGTCGCCTTTGCTAGAATAATAATAGTCTTTTGTCCCTCCATTCCAGTTTGCTTTGGCATCCAGGTAATTTCATGCCAGATTTCATAGAACCATAGAGTTGGAAGGGGCCACACAGGCCATCTAGTCCTGCTGTGTCTTCCCAGTAATACATCTCTCATTCACACTCTGCTTTGAAAACCCAGATTTTGATTCTACGTCCCAGTTTTTTCATCAAGAGTGAGGAAGCCGGATGCGCCAGTTCTGAAGCTTAAAGCCAACTGTTCACATCCAGAGGGTTAAACGTTTGCATGTGAGAAATGAAGACTTCTTCATGCACTTTTGCATTCAGCCGTTTCCCAATTTGGTTTCTGCTTTGCCTATGTCGGCCAGGGGACTTTTCCAATGTCCCTCTTTTGATTAATTTAAGTTAAACAGGACGTTGTGCTGAATTAAATTAGTGGGCCGAAACAAAGTGTTCTCCTTCCTGAACAATAAGAGTGTTGTGTTGGATTAAAACTGGGGTCCATTGTAGAAGGTGGCCACCTTCTCCTGAATGGGATTGTATCTTTAGACAGTCAAGCATTCCCATGCCCTCTTTTCCAGACATCTTCCTACTCAGGAAGTACTTGTCACTAGCCAACACTGTTACAGTAGGAAAGAATTAAAAAGAATGGGGGAACAATATGTGTGTTTAAGTATGTGTTTGTGGGTGTATGAGAGAGGAGGAGCAGGAATAGGAAGAGAAGGAGGAGGAGGAAGAGGAGGAGCAGGAGGAGCAGGAGCAGGCAAAGGGGAAGGAGAAGGGGATGGAGCAGTAGCAGGAGCAGGAGCAGGAGCAGGAACAGGAACAGGAGCAAGAGCAAGAGAAGAAGAAGAAGAAGAAGAAGAAGAAGAAGAAGAAGAAGAAGAAGAAGAAGAGCATGCCACCATACTATCCTCTTTGTTGTCTACCACCCCGGCTGCAACAGTAGTAACGTCTCTGAGATGTTGCCCTCTTCTCCTGACTCTCTACTGTTCTTCCACTATGACCCTCTATTATTTGGTCCTTCAATCAGTTTCATTGGTAAGACAACAAATCAAACTTCTGTGTTTCTATAGGTTGTGCCCTCTTCCTATATCTGAAAAAAGAAATGCCCATATTGATTGACTAGAATTGAAAAATGAGTTGAGGAGGCATGAATCCTACCACTTCTCTGAGCAAAACTGAAGCCTTTCTCCAGCCCAAGGAGACATTCTCCAAATTGCGTGGCTCTTCCTTTAGCAGCTCTTCCTTTAACTTGTGAACTAGTGGCTCTTCCTTTAACTTCTGAAAAGTCTTCTTGAAGGCGACAGGTAGGATATATGCCAAAGTAGACCAGTAATGCCTATGTATCTTGGGGTCTGGAGGGCACCATTTCCTTTGAGCTACCCTGAGCTAATCCAAGTACTTTATAATCAATAGTTTAATGATTTATCCAACTCCGTGGGAAACCAGAGTGTCCAAGGTATTGGGATATTAGGTTAATAGAGCAAAGTGTTGCCTAGTCATAGAAGTGTGATACTGAATGCAGAAAATAAATCACTCAAGAAGTATATTGGAAGAAAAAGAAAAGTTGGTTCTTACATCCAGTTTTTTCATTACTTGAGAGAGTCTCAAAGCAGCTTCGAGGAGGAGGAGGAAGAGGAGGAGGAAGAGTTGGGCTGAATCTGCACAGAGCTTTTATTCCAATCCCAGGTCGATTCAGTCCCTGCTATCTACACTGAATGTGACTTCCATTTTGATTTTGGGCAATTTAAATTTTCCTTCTGCAATAAACAGGATTGATCCGGGGTGACGCTATCTCCCCCCCCCCCCGCAATATCCTGTTGATATAACCCTCGATATTTGAAAAAGCGTCATGACTAAAGGTGCAGCTCTCTGCTTGTCCCAAACTAACTAGCCGCCTCGAGCCTCGAACACTGTAGAAAAACCCTGATTGGCCAGGGCATCAATTCAAAGGCTTCCTTGTTCCCAGGCTGCAGAGTTAAAGGGGAAGCCCTAACTTCTCTCAAGAGAGACTCCAGAAGCCATAACTTCTCTCAGCAGAGATTTTCCTCTGGGATTTATTCCACCTCCTCTGCTGTCTCCAAAACTCTCTCCTCCCCCCTTCATGAAAATAAAGAAAGAGGGTCCTGCTGCGCTTCTCCCCCCCCCCTTCTGAGCTTCCCTTATCACATGCAGTACACTTTTCTGTTTCAATGGGTGTGGGGGGTTATTTATTTATTTATTTATTTAGGATTTTTATACTGCCCATTCTGAATGGCTTTGGGCAGTTTACGTGGAACATTGCATAAATTTACATGGAACGTTATAACAATCTATAACATTACACAGTTTTTAGTAGAACATCACAACAATCTATCAGTAACAATTACAACACAACATGAATAACAACAATACTGGGGGAATCAAATTATGCACTAATGGAAGGGTGTCTGGTGGGGACCAGCAGATATTCCAAGTTGTTCGGCCTCAAGCGAATGCCTGGTGGAGGAGCTCCCTTTTGCAGGCCCTGCGGAACTGTGGAAGTTCAGGCAGGGCTCTGATTTCCTCAGGGAGCTCATCCCACCAGGTGGGGGCCAGGACCGAGAAGGCTCTGGCCATGATTGAGGTCCGATGCACTTCTCTGGGGCCAGGGATCCGCAGCCAGTTGGAGGTAGTGGAGCGTAAGACTCTTTGGAGGGTATAGGCAGGGAGGCGGTCTTTCAAATACACTGGGCCCAACCCAGTGATAAGGGATAGAGGAAGACCCGATCTGAATTCAGCAAGATCCACAACAGAATAAACAAAGTAAGTGCAGAATCAGCCTTGGTTCTTATATGCCGCTTTTCTCTTGATAGAGTTGCAGTGACAGTTAGGCAGTGAAGGCAAGGAAAGGTTTCCAGTGTGCTGATTCCAGTGCGACGGTGGCTCCTTCTCTTCCAGCTTCCCTCTTCAATGGGGGAGGAGATGAACACCGGGTTGTCTGACATACCGTCTTCACTGGCGACAGCACAAAGCTGGGTCAAAATAGCTCCGGTGACGCCAAGGCAATTTCGGTAATGCTGGAGCACGAGAGGTGTGATTAAGTACAAGCAGCCTCTTGATTTTTCTGAAGTGCCTGACAATGGAAGGCACTATAAAAATGCTAATTACTGCTGATTAATTTATCCCCCACCCCACCCACCCCAATGCAAAATCAGAGCAGAGCTTCACAGCATGTTTCAGGCAGGTTGGCAATTACCGAAAGGTCAACTTTTCGGGAGCGGCTGGCCACAAACACTTGATTTCTGACACCACTCACCACTTATTGGTAGGCCCCTCGCATCTGAGCACAAACCAGACATTGGGAAGAGAGCCATGCTGTGGAGCATGGAGCAAGTGGTGCGATTGGCCAAATGGTCAGGACACTTTGGGTCGTTTGAGTCCAGAGCCACTTTACAACACCGTGAGTCTATTTCGATCTTGGCCACTTTTGGGCAATGGACTTGGCGGTCTCAAGTACATTGAAGAGCACATAGAATTGTGGTCGTATGAGAAATATTCCAATTTGGAGATGACACTAGATCTATAGCGGTTAGAAAGCGTTGGCAGAGTTTAAA
Organism: Paroedura picta; assembly: GCF_049243985.1. Classification (NCBI taxonomy): domain Eukaryota; kingdom Metazoa; phylum Chordata; class Lepidosauria; order Squamata; family Gekkonidae; genus Paroedura; species Paroedura picta. The sequence goes on along the minus strand of NC_135370.1, from coordinate 25,840,701 downwards.
CACGCTGGGAGGGCAGAGCATCAGGCCGCTTAAAGAATAAAACGGTCTCATTCAGATGAGAACAACTATGTTCACAAAGACAGAACCTAACTATTGCGCTATATGTTGTCTGCAGATATTCTTCTGTTGTTCAACTGCTGTTCTGGAGGCAAGCAGAGAGGAAGTGTGCTCCAACAAAAGGGAAATCCCCCGTTGAGCCAATCAGGACACTGGAGGAGATAATTTGAAAATCATCTGGAAGTTCCTACCCTATTTATGCTAAATATACATCTCCTCTGATGCCCCCTGCAGGTCACCCTTGTTATTCTGCTCAGTTATGCACACTGCAGATCTTGCATATTCCAGCAGAAATAACTTCTCATTTTTTAACATTGTCACTGTTTTCTGGCTTGGTAGGGTGTTCAAGGCAATAAATGGTTGTTTACCATTGTCTTTTTCTGCCTGGTAACCCTGAAGTTCCTTGGTGGTCTCCCATCCAAGTACTAACCAGGGCCATCCCTGCTTAACTTCGGAGATCTGATGAGATCAGGGCAGCCTAGACCATCCTGATCAGCCGTGAGATAAACAGAGGAGGTTTGCCATTGCCTGCCTCTGTGTAGCAACTCTGGACTTCCTTGGTGGTTTCCTGTCAAAGGACAAACCTTGCTTAGCTTCTGGGTTCTGTTGGGAGTAAGTGAACTTCCCTCATCCAGGTCAGGTCAGACAAAAAGAGGTGGTTCAACATGCCCTGCATCTGAGGAGCAACCCTGGACTTTTTGAAGCTGATGGGCAGTAGGTTCAGGACCGACAAAAAGGAAACACTACTTCACACCAAGTGCGATAAAAGTGTGGAATTTTCTGCCAGAGAGTGTACTGCTGGCCATAGGAATGAACAGCTTCCAAAGAAGATTAGGTAGGTTCATGGAAAATAACTCTATCAATGGCTACTAGTCATGGTGACTGAGGGTTTGGCCTCTATGTCCTGTTGTTGACCATTAAGAGGAACTGGTTGATAACTGCATAGGGTGCTGGGCTAGATGGACCACCGGTCTGATCAAGCAGGGCTCTTCTGATGTTCTTAGGAAGGCCTTGGCCTGTCTGCCCTGTTGTTGGCTCTCCAGGGGAACTGGCTGGCAGTGGCCACTGTGTGAGGAAGGATGCTGGACTAGATGGACCACTGGACTGATCCAGCAGGGCTCTTCTGATGTTCTTAGGAAGGCCTTGGCCTCTCTGTCCTGTTGTTGGCTCTCCAGGGGAACTGGCTGGCAGTGGCCACTGTGTGAGGAAGGATGCTGGACTAGATGGACCACTGGACTGATCCAGCAGGGCTCTTCTGATGTTCTTAGGAAGGCCTCGGCCTCTCTGTCCTGTTGTTGGCTCTCCAGGGGAACTGGCTGGCAGTGGCCACTGTGTGAGGAAGGATGCTGGACTAGATGGACCACTGGACTGATCCAGCAGGGCTCTTTGTATGTTCTTAGGAAGGCCTCGGCCACTTTGCTGTTCAGAGGAACTGGTTGGCCACTGCGTGAGACAGGATGCTGGACTAGATGGACTGTTGGTCTGATCCAGCAGGGCTCTTCTGATGTTGTCATGAAGGCCTCAGCCTCTATGCCCTGTTGTCGGCCCTCCAGAGGCACTGCTTGGCCCCTGTGTGAGACAGGATGCTGGACTAGATGTAGCATTGGTCTGATCTAGCAGATCTCTCCTTATGTCCAAGATAAAAATGCCCTGAAATGAACGTTCCCTAAGACAGGGGTAGTCAACCTGTGGTCCTCCAGATGTTCATGGACTACAATTCCCATGAGCCCCCTGCCAGCAAATGCTGGCAGGGGGCTCGTGTGAAATGTAGTCCATGAACATCTGGAGGACCACAGGTTGACTACCCCTGCCCTAAGACATCCATCCAAATATAAGCAGCACATCTTATGGGATTATGTTCCATTGCATATTGGCAAATAGGTCAGGAAGGCTTCAAAAAATCATCTCATCCAACGTTGATTGTTCCTTAAGTCCAAGCGGAGCCTCAGGCATCTGCCACGTTCTGTCTTTCCTGCCACACCTTATCCCGAAGCCTTGATTTACAGTTATGGGTGTCGAGTCCCTGCAATGCTTGAATAATGTTTTTCTCCCTCAAACCGTAATTTGTCCATACGGACAATAAAACAACACTGTGATGATTCAGCCGTGTCCCAAAAAGATTGGGATCGGAGCTCTATCCATCTCTGAAGGACAACGATACTGATATAAATTACTAGTTGTGTCAGGAGAAGGTTCATAGATGGATGAGGTTCAGTCATTGGAATGTCATACTTCAAAGCATCGTGCTTGAGCAAAGCAGCCTAACCTGTTAGGAACACGGAGGCCTCTCTTAAAAGTAAGGCACTGATTTCACATCCAGGAATTGTGGTTCCCTACGCGCAAATAAAGAGCCTCTTGTAGTGCAGAGTGGTAAGGCAGCAGACATGCTGTCTGAAGCTCTGGCCATGATGCTGGGAATTCAATCCCAGCAGCCGGCTCAAGTTTGACTCAGCCTTCCATCCTTCCAAGGTCGGTAAAATGAGTACCCAGCTTCCTGTGGCGCAAACAGTAATGCCTGGGGAAGGTATTGAGTCTGCCATGAAAACGCTGGAGGCCGTCACCCCAAGGGTCAGACATGATCCGGTGGTTGCACAGGGGATACCTCTACCTTTATCTTATGCGCAAATCTAGACAGCGTCCTAAAAAGCAGAGACATCACCCTGCCAAGTAAAGTGCGTCTAGTCGAGGCTGTGGTCTTCCCAGTTGCAATGTATGGCTGTGAAAGTTGGACCATAAGGAAGGCTGAGCGTCAAAGAATTGAGGCTTTTGAACTCTGGTGCTGGAGAAGACTCTTTTTGTGGGTCCCTTGGACTGCAAGGCGAACAAACCGGTCAGTCCTAGAGGAGATCAGCCCTGCCTGATCCTTAGAACAGTGGTCCCCAACATGCGGTCTGCGGCCCGGTGCCGGGCCGCAAAGGACAGGGCGCCGGGCCGCGGTTCCCTCTCCCCGCCCCCCCCGGAGTAAAAAACTTGCGGCCTGGGAAGCTTCTTACTGCAGGAGGGGGGGGGAGAGGGAATAAGGGCCGTGCATCATGCATGCGCGGCCCAGCCGCACATGCGCACATGCGCGCTGCGCGGGCGTGGCCATCGCCCTGCCGGTCCCCAGCCAAAAAAAGTTTGGGGACCACTGCCTTAGAAGGCCAGATGCTGAAGATGAAACTCAAATGCTTTGGCCACCTCATGAGAAGGAAGGACTCGCTGGAGAAGAGCCTAATGCTGGGAGCGATCGAGGGCAAAAGAAGAAGGGGACGACAGAGAATGAGGTGGCTGGATGGAGCCACTGAAGCAGTCAGTGCGAGCTTAAATGGACTCCAAGGAATGGTAGAGGACCGGAAGGCCTGGAGGATCATTGTCCATGGGGTCGCGATGGGTCGGACACGACTTCGCACCTAACAACAACAGCAACAACAACAATGCACCCTATGACTATGGAGATACAATGAGCTTGTGCATAAAAATGCATGGGGAAACTCACGTGCACAAGGGTTTTGTGTATACGGTTTACAAAATTAAGTGACATTTAGTGACATGACCATTATCCTGGGCAGTCATATTTCTCCCCGTTTCTGTTCTTAAGAAGAAGAAGTCTTGGTTTTTATATGCTGCTTTTCTCTACCTGAAGGAGTCTCAAAGCAGCTTCCAATCACCTTCCCTTTCCTCTCCTCACAGCAAAAACCCTGATAGGTAGAAAAAGAGTTGGTTCTTATATGTTATTTTTCTCTTCCAGAAGGAGTTTCAAAGTGGCCTACAATCGCCTTCCCTTTCCTCTTCCCACAACAGACACCCTGTGAGGTGGGTGTTGCTGAGAGTGTCCTGATATTCCTGCTCGGTCAGAACAGTTTTATCAGTGCTGTAGGGAGCCCAAGGTCACCCAGCTGGCTGCATGTGGGGGAGTGCAGAATTGAACCTGGCTTGCCAGATTAGAAGTCCGCACTCCTAACCACTACACCAAGCCGGCTCTGTGATCACTGATATTTCCTTTTAAGGAGATATATCAGGGAGGAGGGAATATTTTCTAAATTCAGTGCACAACATCCCTATCTCCCCATTCCCAAAAGCCCCAAAGCAGCATCTGAGGAATATGAGACCCCCCTAGGAGCATCATGAGGGGGGCCTGAATTATTATTATTATTATTATTATTATTAGTAGTAGTAGTAGTAGTAGTAGTAGTAGTAGTATTAGTATTATTAGTATTATTAGTATTAGTATTATTATTAATAATAATAATAATAATAATAATTTAATTTCTATACTGCTCTCCCAGTGAGCTGTTTTAGGGCTGTGTGCAGCAGTGAAGACCTATAAATGATAAAGTTAGTTAAGATTTAAGTAAAATAAAAAAAATTATAAAACCAGTCAGGATGTCAGAGATCCTAGTATCAATCACCAGTTTGCAGTTGTTGTTGTTGTTGTTGTTGTTGTTTTTGGGTGGTAGGGGCATCTTCAATAGGAAGAGGATCCCCCCCCCCAATAGTCTGCTGGAAACAGAATGTCCCTTCTCAAGTACATGTGGATCTTTTCAATGAGATTGAAAACCAATCCAGAAAGGTTTTCAGAATCAGACCATTACTAACACCTTTTGAGACATTCTAATAAGGCATATTTGTAAGGTAGACAGGAAATCTAAGGATTGTCTGGCAGTCAGGCGAGGGATGTTCGGAGGTGGTTGGCCGTCTCCTGCCTCCATGTCATGACCCCTTGCGCTCCTTGGAGGAACTCCCACCCAGACCCTTGGAGGTCTCCCAGTCAAATACAAGCCAGTGTCGGCCCTGTTTAGCTTACTAGATCTGGCAGGATCGGGCTTGCTTGGCCTATCCCAGTCAGGGGATCTTTTGAGAACTCATGGTGGAAAGTGTCATCAAGTTAGATGATTTGTGGTGACCCTATAGGGTTTTTAAGGGAAGAGATGAGCAGATCATTAGTGCCTGATTCTGCCTAGAAACCCTGGCCTTCCTGGGTGGCCTCTTGTCCAGGGGCTTACCAGGGTTGACCCTTACTTACCTTCCAAGATCTGATGGGCTATCCTGGGCAATCGGTAATAGGTGAGGTCTTCCAATCAATGGATGGGTTCAAGGTAAGTTTTGGATGAAGAAAGCCTGTTGAAGCTATTGATGACGGCAGAGAGAACAGAAGTCATTTCAGTGGTTATTAAAGTCCCAGAAGTCATTTCAGTGGTTATTAAAGTCTCTTTCAAGGATGACTCTTTTAAGCTATTTGTGGCTCCTTTAAGGTGGCTCCAGAGAGGTATTTTGTAGCACCAGATGCTCATGTGAACTAGTTCCATTGGAACCACTATGGTAAGATCCACCAATATGGAAGTGATAGGACTGAACAGGACTGGACACATGAAGCTGCCTTATACTGAGACCCTCGGTCCATCAAAGTCAGTATTGTCTACTCAGTCTGGCAGCTGCTCTGCAATCGCCTACTGTTTTTAGCTGGAGATGCCAGGGATTGAACCTGGAGCCTTCTGCATGCCAAGCAACAGGCTCTACCCCTGAGCCATGAGCCATCCCCAACACATTACTCAGCCTTATATGGAATCAGACCCTTGGCCCATCAAGATCAGAGTTTACTCAGAGTGGAAGCAGCTTTCCATGGTCTCAGTCAAGAGCTCTTTCCCATCACCTTCTACCAGATCCTTTTAAATGGAGATGCCGGGGATTGAACCTGAGATCTTCTGCGTACCAAGCAGATGCTCTACCACTGAGCCACGGCCCCTCTTCATGGCTCTCCAGGGTCTCAGGCAGAGTTCTTTCCCATCACCTCCTACCTGGTCCTTTCAACTGGAGATGCCGGGGATTGAACCTGGGAATTTCTCCATGCCAAGCAGATGCTCTTCCACTGAGCCACAACCCCTCTCCATGGCTCTCCAGGGTCTCAGGCAGAGGTCTTTCCCATCACGTCCTTCCAGATTCATTTAAAGGGAGATGCCGAGGATTGAACCTTGGACCTTCTGCATACCAAGCAGATGCTGTGCCACTGAGCCACAGCCCTTCCCTTTAGGCTGTGAGAAAGAATCCAGTTGAGTCATCACTCTCCTGCTCAGTCAGACTGATGTCAAAGCTTTCTGAAATGACATGAAAATATGGAACATATGGGAGGAAGAAAGTCAAAACTTTCCGGATCTAGTGAGTCATACTTTCTGAAGAGGTGTCATTTTCTCCGGGGACAATATTCCTCGATGCGTGGGCCTATGAATTTTCATCCTGACATTTTTCATGGAGGATACACTTATTTCTTTAATTCGTTTGTTATGGGTAGTGTCCAATGCAAGGTAAACAACAGCATACGGACAGGTGAACAAAGAATTATCGGGAGATAGTCAGACCAGTTAACTAGCATGATTCGTGAATGGTACAGAATGTGATTGGCCCCTCAATGCATTTGTGAAGTGTGAGAGCAAGCAATTTGGCTCAGTTCAAACTTTCATTACAATCCCACAAAGCCTCACTGCTTATTGTCTCTTAGGGGTCCCCAGCCATCATCACCAAAGATGTAGAAGAGCAAGTTCTTATACTCCACTCGGTTCTACCTTAAAGAGTCTCCTGGAGGCTTGCAATCTCCATCCTTCTTTGCCGTACCCAGGGATCTTGTAAGTGTTGGAATACCCAAGATCTATAGTGTGAATGATTAAACAACATAAGAAGAATATCCTGCAGGGGGCATTCGACGAGGTGTGTATTTAATATAGCTACATTAGGATCTTCTTGATTCCCCCCACCCCCCAAAAAATAATCTTCTCCTGTATCTTGATTGGTTCAAATGGAGACTTCCTGCTTCTTTGAGCCCACTTCCTCTCTGCTTGCCTCCTGAACAGATGGAATGAAAGAACAGAACAGTTGAATAGTTAGGAATCTCTCCTCTCTTTTTTCTACATGAAATTTGCTTCTTACAACTGTTGTGTTCTTTTAAGCAACCTAGTAATTTGCTCCTCTTTCTGTATTGAAATTATGCCAACAGGGTTCTGGGTCCGGAGTGAGCACTCTGGCTGCAAAAGAAGATTGATAGTAGGTAGGTAAAAAGAAGAAGAAACAGAGAATGGCAATTCCCTGCAACACTCAGCATAACTACCTACTGGACAGGCTCACTGAAGGTAACTGCCTGATATGGATGGAGAGAATGATGAGTCATCAGCTGGAGTTGGGACTGTGCCACAAGAAGATGACCAGCAGGCCAGACAAAGGACCTGGGATTCTGATCTTGAGAAGGCAAGGGGAGCTCTGATCAAAGGTTTGTCAGAGAGACATTTTGAGAGTCATGCAAATGCAAACAGCAAAAAAGCAGTATGGTGGTTTTTTAGAAAGGCTTTGTATTAATTCAGATCGATTTGCAAAGAGCCTCTTTAGCAAAGAAATGCTAGAGAAACAGAATTTGCATGACCACTTTGTCTAAATAAAAACCTTAGAATTTCTGGGAAAGAAATCTCAGAACAGTATCTAGTTGTGTTAAATTTAATTAGTTTGCTAAAGACTTATGAAAATAGTTCCCCCCCCCCATCTTAAACTGAAGCAAAAGGCAAATTGTCTCCGAAATAATAAGGCGGCTTGAAGAGACTTATAAGCATAAACAGTTTGAGGACTACAATAGGAGTGCTGAAGGAAACACTTGACTGGCCTTAAATATTAGCAAACAAAGCAAGATGATGCGCCACTCATGTGGAATACAAGGGCACTTCAGAAGAGTGTGCAATGATTCCATGCAGATGGGCACCCGTGAGGGTTCAGCCAATTGCCACAATACTTAAATGTCTTTGTTTTAAATAGATTCTTTGAGGATAACGAGCTGCTCCTACAAGCTTTTTGCCAAAACTGAAAAAAGATGTCAACAGGTTGGTTTTTAACCCCCCATGCCCATAAGGTCCCCTTTAGTACCAGTTTGGGCATGAAATGTCCAGGCTATAGATGAGAGACATAACATTCCCCCAGGAACAGGAGAGATAAAACAATACAGCACAAAAACATGGGGGTGGCAGGTTACATTGGATGGGCGATAGGGTTGTGAGTGTCCTGCATAGTGCAGGGGGTTGGACTAGATGACCAAGGAGGTCCCTTCTAATTCTATGATTCTATGGAAAGGAAAACAAATGACAAGTACTATAATTCATACTGCTGAAGTATCCTCGCTTCTAAACCTCAAAGTAGCCTATCATTCTAACCCCTAACCTAGCTTACAGCAAAGCAAATGGCAACATGATGAAAGACAGAGCATCTTATAGAGGGTTGATAAAATAATGGCAAAACCAAGCGGGTTTTGACAGCACCTTTCCACAAGCAACAAGAAAGGAGAAATTAAAACAGCCACACTTAAAGAAGTGTTTTGTATTGACCCAAGGGGCAACCAAAACTAAGATACTGTATTCAGATTGTGCATGTACAAAACACATGTGCTCACATTGGATCTTCTTGGAAACCATAAATGAAGACAGGAAACAGACTCTAAGACAGATTATGCATGGCAGGGGCTGCACTGGGGCACCGCTGGTTCCTTGCAGTGGGGTGACATGCCCCTCCACTTCCTGAGTATGTGGGCGACGGATTCCCCCTAGCGCATGTGGACTGCCCTGACGTCATGTGTGCAAAAACACAATGCTTGGGCTTGAAGAGCCTATTGCACCATGCGGTGGCAACGTGGGGGAGCAGGAGGCATGGGGGCCCTTGCTGCACAATGGTGGGGGAGTGGTGTGCCATTACCCCTCTATCCTGGGGGTGGGAGACTACCCTATTCAGCACTGCAGTGCCATGGAACCATCAAGGGCATGTGGTGTCCCTGCAGCACACCACATTATGTGCAGGGCTGGCCTGGCAGGGCCATGGATGGTGACCATGGCAACACAAGGAATGAGGAAGTATCCACATTCCCTTACTGTGGGCTATCTGAGGCACTTTGCCGGGCCAGGGCTAGACAGTGACTGGGATGGTGGCAACATCATGCATAATTGGGGATTTGCCATGCTACCCTGTCACCACCAGACCAGACTTCCCGCCCTGTGCATAATTGGTCTAAGTATAGCAAGTGGAGGGTCTATGGTTGCAGAAAGTGGGGGCTCAGGATCTGTAAAATGGAAGCTTTCAGCTGGCCAAATTAGAGAGGTTTTCATTAAAGACTGCTTATATGTGCTACAATTTGCAAACAACCTTATTTCAGTAAGAGGATTTGCTAAAAGAGGGATGGTAACATCATTTGGAGACAGATATTTAATCAAGCAAAGAGAAGAATTGATTGCAACTGGAAGAATGCAGGAGGATTTGTATGCTTTAGACACATATTTGGAAAATGCAAACCAGACTAAATGTTGCAGTCATAAGAAATATTCCTGGCTATGGTACAGATATCTTTGACATAGAACTAATAATGCTATTGCACAATTTGAAAGCCATGACCTGACCCAGGGCATACTGATAACCGAATGCAATACTATCAACAGCATCATCAATTTATTTACAGTCAAATAGTGAATGCTAACAAACAAATAAAATACCACAATCCCTATAGAGATTATAACAATGTGGCATAGATTATTAATAATGATAATTAAAAAGATAAAATAAATATATAATAATAATTAGAAAATTACATTGTTATTAAAAGAGCTTTGCATTTGCAAATGAGAACACGTCAAAATTTTGCTACCATACATGAAATTCTCTTGTTCTTGTCATCCCAAAGATGTCTTGGTATTAGACCTTCAGCACATTTAAAATAATTTTCGAGAGTGATGAAATGCATATGGGGGGCATGATTAATTTCTTCTCTTTGACATACAGCAGGCAAAATAATAGAATACGGGTGATTGTCTCAACTGTATCTGAACAAAGACAAAACCTCAGGATCATGCAGTGCATTCAAGCTAAAGGAACCAGACCAAGTTTCAGTAAAAGCGGTGAGACAAGGCAGACAAAGCCCCCTCTAGAGCTAATTCATGATGATGTATGTGGGCCATTTAAGACAGAGACTCCTAGCAGTCCCTTTTCACAGTTTCTCAAAGTATACAGACAAAGATAAAAGCCTAGTACAGGAGAAGCTCAAAACATACATCACCGTGATAAGCAACAGATTTAACAGAAAACCAATGCCCATTTGCACAGATAATGGAGAAGAATGTGATGGATGCAACATGAAGGACCACTTGATTATAGAAGAAGCAGAACCTCAGGTTGTTCTATATGCTCCAGAACAGAATGGCATAGCAGAAATAAAGAATCACTTTCTAACCGAGATGTGCAGATTCATGCTCCACAGGTACCCGAAAAATAAAAGAGAGAAGCAATTAAAACTGCTACCTGCCCACAGAACACATTGCCCACCAAATATGGCAGAAGAATGACACATGAACTATGATATGGACATAAACCCAGTATGAAGCATTTGTGAGTGTTCAGGTAAAATATCTGATACCTACATTCCCAAGGAGAAACTAAGTAAGATGGACATGAGAGCTGAGCAAGGCATTTTTGTAGGATATGCTTTAAGATGTAAAGCATTCAGAGTCCTTAATACAAAAACTGAAACTACGAAGATCTGAAACACAGTCTACATTGACAAGAAGGAAAAACCTACAAATACG